>NC_139020.1:148061556-148481536 GCF_964662115.1 Mustela nivalis
GAGCTGATTACCTACCAAAAACTCCGATCACCCATGAAATCAGCCTGAGATCAGAATTATACATGTATGGATCTCTACAGGGGAAGAAGACGCCAGTAGGCAGGTAAAGTGGAGTGGGAACGGCGGACTGATATCAGAAGGTAAACAAAAGTAGGGGAGAGCCACCAGAGGCGACCAATTGGAAAATAATACCCCAACACAAGAGTGCCTGGCATCTGGGGACCAGCAATAACATGGAGTCTGGCTGAAAGCATTCAAAAAGAGCAAAGGATCGTGGGGGGAAATTGTGGGAATCAGGGTGGCTAGGGAGAGGGGTTTAAGTCCCCAGACCCAGGACAACCTTTCCTTGTGCTGAGCCAGAGAGAGTGCAGTGGAAAAACCAGGTCTTTGTCCCTGAGCTGCCAGCGCACCCAAGAATGCGTGGGGTCCAGCTCCTGTGAGGGGCTGGGAACCTCGTCAGATGGCAGAACACAGTGCTATCAGAGCCTGAGACATGCCGCCCCACACACTCCCCTGAGAGAGGTGTGTAGAGACCCAGCCTGGAGCTTTTGGACCTGGGCCCTGCTATCAGAGCCTGAGACCCATATGCCCCACACCCTCCCCTGAGAGAGGTGTGCACAGCACAGCACTCTTAGACCCAGAAAGGCCAGGCACTCCCAGACTGGGCCAGTGGGAAAATCTCAGTGTGCAATTGCTGCTTGGAACCCTCTCTGGCAGTCTGGAGCTGCCCAGATAGCCACCACTGTCGTGGTTTTGGGTACAATCAGACGATCCTGCATCCCCAGGGACCGCGACTTGGAAACTGATCTGACAGCGGCTGAGGGGAACTTAATGTGCTCTGGAGACCCAGAGGGGAGACTGAGGTTTCTTTCTGAGAGGGAGGTCGGGGTGCAGTTTGCTTTACTCTAAACCTACAAAAAACACCAAAAGCGGTCAAGGTGAGAGAAAAGAAGTGAACAAACATAAAAACCTCCAGAAAAAAAAAAAAAAGCCTGAAGAAAACGGTTTCCTCAGTGCCCACCCCTTTGAGGGCGGTGGGAGTACTTAACTCAAGGGAACATCATTGACTAAAACCACGTGGCAAGCCCCTCCCCCAGAAAACCAACCAGGAAAGGGAAAAAAAAAAAAAAAAGGCTGTAAGAGAACCACCATGACTACTTCATAGATACAACATTTATTTTTAACACGTTCACAATATTCTGGTTCATTTTTTTATATAGATAATTTTTTAACTTATTTACCACCACAGTGAGATGTACAGTACATCAAATTCCATAATAACCTTCTAACCTGAACTTTTTGATACATAAACCTGTGTTTTTCGTTTGCATTTCCATGGCAAAGGATCTGTACTCGAGGAACTACAGAATACTCGTGAAAGAAATTGAAGAAGACACAAAAAGATGGAAGATCATTCCATGCTCTTGGATTGGAAGAATAAACATTGTTAAAATGTCTATGCTGCCTAAAGCAATCCATACTTTTAATGCCGTTCCAATCAAAATTCCACCGGTATTCGAAGAGCTGGAGCAAATAATCCAAAAATTTGTATGGAATCAGAAGAGACCCCGAATCGCTAAGGAAATGTTGAAAAACAAAAATAAAACTGGGGGCATCATGTTACCTGATTTCAAGCTTTACTACAAAGCTTTGGTCACCAAGACACCATGGTACTGGCATAAAAACAGACACATAGACCAGTGGAATAGAGTAGAGAACCCAGATATGGACCCTCAACTCTATGGGCAAATAAACTTCGACAAAACAGGAAAAAATATACAGTGGAAAAAAGACAGTCTCTTCAAGAAGTGGTGCTGGAAAAACTGGGCAGCTATATGCAGAAGAATGAAACTCGACCATTCTCTTATACCGTACACAAAGATAAACTCAAAATGGATGAAAGACCTCAATGTGAGACAGGAATTCATCAGAATCCTAGAGGAGAACATAGGCAGTATTCTCTTCGATATCAGCCACAGCAACTTCTTTCAAGATATGTCTCCAAAGGCAAAGGAAACAAAAGCGAAAATGAACTTTTGGGACTTCATCAAAATGAAAAGTTTCTGCACAGCAAAGGAAACAGTCAAGAAAACAAAGAGGCAACCCACGGAATGGGAGAAGATATTTGCAAATGACAGTACAGACAAAAGGTTGATATCCAGGATCTATAATGAACTCCTCAAACTCAACACACATAAAACAGACAATCTTATCAAAAAATGGGCAGAAGATATGGACAGACACTTCTCCAATAAAGACATACAAATGACTATCAGACACATGAAAAAATGTTCATCATCACTAGCCATCAGGGAGATTCAAATTAAAACTACATTGAGATATCACCTTACACCAGTTAGAATGGCCAAAATTAGCAAGACAGGAAACAACATGTGTTGGAGAGGATGTGGAGAAAGGGGAACCCTCTTCCACTGTTGGTGGGAATGCAAGTTGGTGCAGCCTCTTTGGAGAACAGTGTGGAGATTCCTCAAGAAATTAAAAATAAAGCTTCCCTATGACCGTGTAATTGCACTTCTGGGTATTTACCCCAAAGATACCAATGCAGTGAAAGAAGGGCCACCTGTACCCTCAGTGTTCACAGCAGCAATGTCCACGGTCGCCAAACTGTGGAAACAACCAAGACGCCCTTCAACGGACAAATGGATAAGGAAGATGTGGTCCATATAAACTACAGAGTATTATGCCTCCATCAGAAAGGATGAAATCACAACTTTTGTATCAACATGGATGGGAGTGGAAGAGATTATGCTGAGTGAAATAAGTCAAGCAGAGAGAGTCAATTATCATATGGTTTCACTTATTTGTGGAGCATAAGAAACAACATGGAGGACAAGGGGAGATGGAGAGGGGAAGGGAATTGGGGGAAATTGGAGGGGGTGATGAACCATGAGAGACTATGGACTCTGAAAAACGATCTGAGGGTTTTGAGGGGTGGGGAGTAGGAAGTTGGGGGAGCCTGGTGGTGGGTATAATGTAGGGTATGTATTGCATGGAGCACTGGGTGTGGTGTAGAAACAATAAATTCTATTACACTGAAAAGAAATTTAAAAAAATAATTTTTTTTAAAAAGAAGGCAAAAAAAAACATTAAGCCTTAATTCTTACAACCACAGTATATTACACCTTGTGAAGCACAAGTATTTGGAGGACTGCTTGCCATAATGTGTATCCTTTTTCTTTTTGCAAATAGTATCCCCCATAAATAACAAGCTTTGGAGCACTTTTTCAGAGAAATCTGAAAGACCATTTCCCAAGCTAGTGTCCACAGTAAAACAATGACCAAAGCTTTTACTGTCCACTTTGAGGTTGGCTTTCTTTATATCCAACACAAGCAAAAAGGAAAATGGGCACCATTGAACCACTTGTCAATGCCTTAATTTCTTCATTACTTTCTTTTTGAAATAATGATCAGAGATAACTCCATGAGGTAGGTGATACAAGGTGGGGGCATACTGAACATTTATAACCATCCATGGGAAGAATTTTGAGTTTTGTCTGTTTGAGAATAAAATGTTTCCATCATAGAGGAGCTTGAGCAGTTCTCTATGTTTCAGATGTGCTTACAGGATGTTTTTCAACATTACTAGGCAGTCAGCATGCATAGCACCCAGACCAATGTGGTAGAACATGCTGCTGCCCCTCGGTACGATTTGTTACTTAAACTGTAACCCCTGGAGGATTTTACTAGTTACCAAGAACATTTAGATATGGCCTTAAAAAATACTGATACTGACAACAGGTGTTTGGGGAGAAGGACGGTGTACAACCGTGAAGCTGGGCAGCTGGGGATGCCCAGCTCGCTCAGGGCGGAATGCCGCCTGCTTCAGGGAAGCGGAGCACCCGGGAACACCCGGTCAGCTCAGGGTGGAGCGAAAACTGCTTGCTTCCCTTTTTTGTTATCGCTCCTTTCTCTTCCCAGAAGTGCTCCTTGTTAGTTAGATGAGTCCTTTGAATGTGCTTGGTTAACTATAAACTTTATCCTCCTTCTTGCTTGTCTGCAAGACGGGATTAACGTTTGACCTTCATCAGTCCTTCTGTTGGTTATTGTTTTCTATCTAATAAAAGTGAGACTGTGGAGTTGTTCCTGGCAGCAGTCCTTTTTGACTGTTGTCCCCTGTTCCCCGTCTTTTGCAGCTGACTTGTTTGTGCCTAATTCTTCTCTCGTCGCCGACTGGAAGCGGCAGAACAGATCCATCAGATGGGCCTTGCCATCATTTAAAGCTGGCAGCAGCTGCTAGGAAAGAAGCCTTCCTGCAGTTTTTTTTTTTTTTTAATATTTATCTATTTATGTCAGAGAAAGATAGAGAAAGAGAGAGAGAGCACTAACAGGGAAGGAGGGGGTGGAGAGAGAGAGAGAGAAGCAGACTCCCTGACTCTCTGCTGAGCAAAGACTCTGATGTGAGACTCGATCACAGGATTTCTGGGATCATGACCTGAGCCAAAGGCAGACACTTAACTGACTGAGCCGCCCAGGCACCCCTTGAATAGCTTTTGAACTGTATTTCCTGAGTGCTTTACCTCCTTACAGATGGGGCTAGTGTGATTGGAATAAGCTCTAGGCAGAGCTTCTCCAATTTTATTTTATTATTTTTTTATTTTTAAAAATGATTATTTATTTATTTGAGAAAGAGAGAGAGCGAGAGATGGAACACAAGCAGGGGAAGTGGGAGAGGGAGAAGCAGGCTTCCTGTCGGGCAGGCAGCCTAATGTGGGTCTCAACCCCAGGACTCTGGGATCTTGACCTGAGCTAAAGGCAGATGCTTAATGACTGAGCCACACAGGTGCCTGAGCTTCTCCAATTTTAATGTGCATATGACTACAAATGACTTCGGTTTAAATGGTTAAACTAGATTCTAATTCAGGAGGTCTGTGAGGGGCCACGGGTATTTTATTATTATTATTATGTTATGTTAGTCACCATACATCACATCATTAGTTTTTGATGTAGTTTTCCATGATTCATTGTTTGCGTATAACATGCAGTGCTCCCTGCAATACGTGCCCCTGTTAATACACACCAGGCTGACCCATCCTCCTACCCCCTCCATTCTAAAACCTTCAGTTTGTTTCTCAGAGTCCATAGTCTCTTATGGTTCCCCCGCATCCTGTTTCCTCCACTTCATTTCCCCCTTCCTTCTCTTAATGTCCTCCATGCTATTCCTTATGTTCCACAAGTAAGTGAGACCATATGATAATTGACTTTCTCTGTTTGACTTATTTCACTTAGCATAATCTCCTCCAGTCCCATGCATGTTGATGCAAATGTTGGATATTCATTCTTTATGATGCCTCCGTAATATTCCATTGTATATATGGACCACATCTTCTTTATCCACTCATCTGTTGAAGGGCGTCTTGTGTTCTTTCTAGTTTGGCTATTGTGGATATAGCTGCTATGAGCATTGGGGTGCATATGGCCCTTCTTTTCACTACACCTGTGTCTTTGGGGTAAATATACAGTAGGACAATTGCTTGGTCATAAAGTAGGTCTATTTTTAGTTTTTTGAGGAACTTCCACACTTTTTCCAAAGTGGCTGCACCAACTTGCATTGTTACCAATAGTGTAAGATGGTTCACCTTTATCCACAGTCTCCCCAACATTTGTTGTTTCTTGCCTTGCCAATTTTTTCCATTCTAACTAGTGTAAGGTGGTATATCAATGTGGTTTTGATTTTAATTTTCCCGATGGCTAATTGTAATGAACATTTTTTCATGTGTCTGTTAAACATTTGTATGAATTCTCTGGAGAAGTCTCTGTTCACATTTTCTGCTCATTTTTGACTTGATTATTTGTTTTTTGGGTGTTGAGTTTGAAAAGTTCTTTGCAGATCTTGGATCTTGGCTTTTATGATATACAGGTATATTGCTTCTATGTGTATACTTTGAAGACTTTTCATCAGGAAATGTACTTTGTCAAATGCTTTTTCTGCATCAACTGAGAGGATCATATGGTTCTTGTCTTTTATTAATGTGATCTAGCACATTGATTTCCGAATGTTGAACCACCTTTGCATCCCAGAACTGAATCCCACCCATTAATGCTTCTAATGTATTGTTGGATCCTGTTGGCTAGGATCCTGGTGAGTATTTTGGCATCCATATTCATCAGGTATGTTGGTCTGTAATTCTCCTTTTTGATGGAGTATTTTTCTGGTTTTGTAATCATGGTAGTGGTGACCCCATACAATGAGTTTGAAAGTTTTCCTTCCATTTCTATTTATTTATTTATTTTAATTAAACAGTTGCAGTAGAATAGGTACTAGTTCATCTTTATTTATTTTTATTTTATTGTATTGTATTTTTTCAGTTTTCCAAGATGCACTGTCCAAGCACCACACCCAGTGCTCCACGTAATACGTACCCCCCCCTTATTACCCACCACTAGGCTCATCCATCCTCCCACTCCCCACCCCTCCAAAACTCTCAGTTGTTTCTCATAGTAAACAGTCTCTCATGGTTCACCTCTCCCTCCAATTTTCCCCAATTCACTTTTCCTTTCCTTCCCCCAATGTCCTCCAGGTTAATCCTTATGCTCCAAAATTAAGTTAAGCCATATGATAATTGACTCTCTCTGCTTGACTTATTTCACTCAGCATAATCTCTTCCAGTCCCATCCATGTTGCTACAAAAGTTGGGTATTCATCCTTTCTGATGGAGGCATAATACTCCATAGTGTATATGGACCACATCTTCCTTATCCATTCGTCCGTTGAAGGGCATCTTGGTTCTTTCCACAGTTTGTCGACTGTGGCCATTGCTGCTATAAACATTGGGGTACAAATGACACTTCTTTTCACTGCATTTGTATCTTTGGGATAAATACCCAGTAGTGCAATTGCAGGGTCATAGTGTAGCTCTATTTTTCATTTCTTAAGGAACCTCCACACTGTTTTCCAGAGTGGCTGCTCTAACTTGCATTCCCTCCAACAGCATAGTAGGTTCCACTTTTTCCACATCATCTCCAACATTTGTTGTTTTGATGGTATCTCAATATAGTTTTGATCTGAATCTCTCTGGTAGCCAATAATCATTTACATTTTTTTATGTGTCTGATAGCAATTTGTATGTCTTCTTTGGAGAAGAGTCTGTTCATGTCTTCTGCCCATTTTTTGATGTGATCATCTATTTTTTGAGTGCTGAGTTTGAGGAGTTCTTTATAGATGTTGGATATCAGCCTTTTGTCTGTATTGCCATTTGTGAATACATTTACCCATTCCATGGGTGGCCGTTTTGTTTTGTTGACTGTTTCCTTTGCTGTGCAGAAGCTTTTGATCTTGATGAAGTTCATTTTTGCTTTTGTTTCCTTTGTCTTTGGAGACATATCTTGAAAGCTTTTGTTTCCTTTGTCTTTGGAGACATATCACAACATCAGCTACATGTTGAAGAGGTTATTGCCTATGTTCTCCTCTAGGATTTTGATAGATTCCTGCCTCACTTTGAGGTCTTCTATCCATTTTGAGTTTATCCTTGTATACACAGGAGATATGGTCAAGTTATATGTAAGAGAATGGTCAAGTTTCATTCTTCTACACATAGGTGTCCAATTTTCCCAGCAGCATTTATTGAAGAGAGTGTCTTTTTTCCACTGGATACTTTTTCCTGCTTTGTCAAAGATTATTTGACCATAGAGTGGTGGGTGGGTCCATATCTGTGCTCTGTACTCTGTTCCGCTGATCTATGTGTCTGTTTTTGTGCCAGTACTATGCTGTCTTGGTCATCACAACTTTGTAGTAAAGCTTGAGATCAGGTAACATGATGCCCCCAGTTTTGTTTTTTCTTCTCAGCATTTCCTTAACAATTTGGCGTCTTTTCTGGTTCCATACAAATTTTAGGATGGTTTCTTCCAGCCCTTTTGAAGAATACTGGTGGGATTTTTATCAGGATGGCACTGAAAGTATAGATTGCTCTAGGCAGTATAGACATTTTTAACCATGTTAATTCTTCTGATCCATGAGCATGGAATGGTCTTCTATCTTTTTGTGTCTTTGATTTCTTTCATGAGTGTTCTGTAGTTCCTCAAGTACAGATCCTTTACCTCTTTGGTTAGGTTTATTCCCATATCTTATGGTTCTTGGAGCTATAGTAAATAGAACTGATTCTCTAATTTCCCTTTCTATATTTTCATTGTTAGTGTATAAGAAAGCTACTGATTTCTGTGCATTGATTTTGTATCCTGCCACATTACTGAATTGCTATATGAGTTCTAGTAGTTTGGGGGTGGAGTCCTTTGGGTTTTCCATATAAAGTATCATGTCATCCATGAAGAGAGAGAGTTTGACTTCTTCTTCTTTGCTAATTTGAATACATTTTATTTCTTTTTGTTGTCTGTTTGCTGTCGCTAGGTCTTCTAGTACTGTGTTGAACAACAGTGGTAAGAGTGGGCATCCTTGTCATGTTTTTGATCTCAAAGGGAAGGCTATCAGCTTTTCCCCATTGAGAATGATATTTGCTGTGGGTTTTTCATTGATAGATTTTATGAAGTTGAGGAATATTCCCTCATCCCTATACTTTGAAGCATTTTAATCAGGAACAGATGCTGTATCTTGTCAGATGCTTTTTCTGCATCAGTTGTGATGACTATGTGGTTCTTCTCTCTTTTATTGATTTGTTCTATCACATTGACTTGTGAATGTTGAACCACTCTTGCATCCAAGGAATGAATCCCACTTGATCATGGTGGATAATCTTTTTAATGTACTGTTGGATCCTATTATCTAGATTCTTTTTGAGAATCTTGGCATCCATGTTTATCAGGGCATTGGTCTGAAATTTTCCTTTTTGATGGGGTCTTTGCCTGGATCAGCAATGCAGGTAATGTTGGCTTCATAGAAAGAGTTTGGAAGTTTTCCTTCTGATTCTATTTCTTGAAACAGCTTCAGGAGAATAGGTATTATTTCTTCTTTGAATGTTTGGTAGAATACCCCACGGAATCCAACAGGTCCTGGGTTCTTGTTCTTTGGGAGGTTTTTGATCACTACTTCAAGCTCGCTACTAGATATGGTCTATTCAGGTTCTCAGTTTTCCTGTTTCAGTCTTGGAAGTTTCTAGGTTGCCTGGAATGCATCCATTTTTTCTAGGTTGATTAACTTATTGGACAAAACTCTTGACAATAATTTATGATATTTGTTTCTATTTCCTTGGTGTTAGACATGATCTCTCCCCTTCATTCACAATTTTATTAATTTGGGTCCTCTTTTCTTTTGGATTAGTATTGATCTTATAAATTCTTTCAAAGAATCAGCTTCTAGTTTTGTTGATGTGTTCCACTGTATCTCTAGTTTCTAACTCATTGATCTCTGCTAATCTTGACTATTTCCCTTCTTATGCATGGGGTTGGCTTAAGTTGTTGATTTTCTAGTTCTTTAAGGTGTAAACAGAGCTGGTGTGTTCTAGATTTTTCAATCTTTTTTGAGTGAGGCTCGGATGGCTATGTACTTTCCTCTTAGGACAGCCTTTGCTATATCCCAACAGTTTTGGACCAATGTGTCTTTATTCTCATTGTTTTCCATGAATTGTTTAAGTTCTTCTTTGATTTCCTGGTTGACCCAAACATTCTTAAGCAAGGCAGTCTTTAGCTTCCAGATATTTGAATTCCTTCCAAACTTCTTGTGGTTGAGTTCCAGTTTCAAAGCATTGTGGTGTGAGAATATGCAGGGAATAATCTCAATCTTTTGGTATTAGAAAGAAAGGAAAACAAACAAACAAACACTGACAGAAGAAGAAGATGGGAGGGTGGTTTTAAACCCTCGATGTCAACAAGAAGGTCATTTCAGTTCTTCCTGGGTAGATCTTGATATCTTTGTGAAAGGACTCAACTTTCCAGAGATACAGGGAAATTAAAACTGGTTTATATATAGGGGTAGTATTGAATAGGGAAAAAAGATTACCTTGAAGCTTATATCTATAGGTATATTTTTTAAAAAGAAAAGAAAAAGAAACAGTATATGTATGAAAAAAGTTCAAGGGGCGCCTGGGTGGCTCAGTGGGTTAAGCCGCTGCCTTCAGCTCAGGTCGTGATCTCAGGGTCCTGGGATCGAGCCCCGCATCGGGCTCTCTGCTCAGCAGGGAGCCTGCTTCCCTCTCTCTCTCTCTGCCTGCCTCTCTGTCTACTTGTGATTTCTCTCTGTCAAATAAATAAATAAAATCTTTAAAAAAAAGAAAAGAAAAAAAGTTCAAGTTAAAATGTTAGTATGGTATTTGTTGTTTTAAGCCTCTAGTTGTAATGGTAAGTTTAAAAAAATTACATGAACAAGAATTGTAAGAGCAAATTTAAAAGAAAAAAAAAGCTGTATCTATGTATATTATATTTCATAATATACAGGTTTTAGGGCAATACTGGGAGTTTTTCCCCTGATGTTGGGGTTTTACAGTTTTATGGTGACCCTGTGGTCATTGTCCTCTAGTTCTTTTGGCTTATCTCCTGGGTGAGGGGCCTGCTGAATTGTTCTCCCATCAATATTGCTTGGGTTGAGTCGTCCTGCAGATTATCAGGGTGCTGGGCTCTGTGGAAACTGGTTTTCAGGCTTTTGTTCTCTGGAGGTTTTTGTTGTTTGGCAGCTTTTTGTGGCTTTTCAGATGTCAGAGTAAAGAATCTGTCTGCACCCAGACCTACCTCAGGGAGAAGCCTCAGACTGTTACGCTCTGGGTGGTCCAGAACACACAGACTCCCCCTTTGCAAACTCTGCTAAACAGCGCAACCTCCTACAGGTGGTACACACTTCCAGCCACTATCCCAGTGGTCACCTGAGGCTACCGCTTGTCTCTGTACCCCTGTGCTACTAAAACTATGAGCTATATTGATCTGGGAAGTCCACTTCTGGTAACTGCCCTTGCTGGGACTGCTGTCTGGAGTCCAGACCCATGCTGGGTGTGCTCAGACCCAGTGGTCATGCAGGTTGCGGAAGAGTGCTGCTGAGGGATCCTGACCAGAGATCCAGCCCGGTTCTCTCAGGCATGGCCTGGGAGCACTCAGACCATGTGGTGGATGGCAGAATGCTGTGGTCCTAGAGCCAGGTTCCTGGCGCCCACACGTGGCTGTCTCAGGTGCTGGTGGGTGTACGTTCAGACATCACAGTTGCACTGGTCACGAAAGACTGTGGTCCTAGAAATCGCGGGCTGGTGCGTACCCCAGGCTCTTTCAGATGTGGATGGGAGTGCACCCAGCAGAGTGGTGGCGTAAGCAGCAGAAAGCTGCGGTCTCCCTGACCATGGACTGGAGGCCCTTCAGGACTCTCTGGCATGGGTGGTCACTGGCATTGACAGTTCTGGGAACATGGGATTAGGCCCCTGCCCATGACTGCCCAATTCCACCAGTTGCCCCTTAAGATCTTTTATTTTTGCGTGCTTTTAACCAGACTCTAAGTTAATGGTGGTTCCCAATCACAGGGAACTTTTGTATTGGGGTATTACTTTCCAATGGGTCACTTCTGGTGGCTCCCTCCCCATTCTGTTTATCCTCCGATATCAGTTTGAGTGCTCCCAATCCACTTTACTCTCCACTTATGTCTTCTTCCTCATAGAGATCCAGAAGTATGTAACCTTACATCTTAGACTGATTTCATGGTTGTTCAGAGTGTTCTGGTAGATATTTAGCTCACTTTAGGAAACTGGTTGAAACAGTCTCCTACTTCTCTGCCATCTTGCCCCTCCTCCCTGCATCCCCTCACTTTCAATCTGCCGTGTCTGTAGGTCTCAAATGAGTCTCTTGTAAACAGCATATAGCTTGGTCTTGCTTTTAAAAAATACATTCTGATACCCTATGTCTTTGGAACATTTATTCCATGTACATTCAGAGGAATTTTTGAAAGATATGAATTTAGTGCCATCCTATTATCTGTAGTGTTGCTGTTTTTGTAGATTGTCTCTGTTCATTTCTGGTCTTTGTTACTTTTGGGATCACTCTTCCCTCAAAGGATCCTCTTTAATGTCTTGCAAAGTTGTTTTAGTGTTCACAAATTCCTTTAGTTTTTATTTGTTCTGGAAACACTTTATCTCTCCTTCTATTATTAATGACTGCTTTGCTAGATAAGGTATTCTTGCCTGCATATTTTTTCCATTCAGCATGTCGAGTATATTCTGAAACTGCTTTCTGGCCTTCCCTGTTTCTGTGGACAGATCTCATGCAAATCTGATCTGTCTTCCCTGTATGTTAAAGACTCTGCCCCACTGCTTTCAGGATTCTTTCATTGTCTATGTATTTTGTGAATTTGACTACAGCATGTGTTGGTGATGGCTGGATTTTGTTGAATTTAATGGGGATTCTCTGTGCTTCTTGCATTGCGAAGTGTGTTTCCTTCCTCAGGTTAGGGAATTTTTCAGCCCTAATTTGGCCAAATAAACTTCTGCCTCCTTGTTTCCTGTCTTCATCTTGTGGGATTCCTATGATATGAATGTTATTATGCTTTAAGTAGAGTTCCGTAAGTGTACATTAGTGATCCAATACCTTTCTCTCTCTCTTTTTTTAAGATTTTATTTATTCATTTGACACAGAGAGAGATCACAAGTAGGTAAAGAGGCAGGCAGAGAAAGGGGGAAGCAGGCTCCCTGCTGAGCAGAGAGCTGGATGTGGGGCTTGATCCTAGAACCCTGGGATCATGACCTGAGCTGAAGGCAGAGGCTTAACCTACTGAGCCACCCAGGTGCTCCTGTGATCCAACACCTTTCTTTCTCTCTTCTCTTCACCTTTATTTTTTCATAATTTTATGTTTTATATCACTGGTTCGTTCCTTTGCTTCAACCATTCTCACTGTCATGGTATCCATTTGGAAACGCATCTCAGTTGCGGCACTTTTAATTTGGGTCTGAATAGTTTTTTGTTCTTTTATCTCTGCAATAAAGGATTCTCTAGTGTCTTTTATGTTTTTTTCAAGTCCAGCCAATAATTATAAAAATAATTATCAATTTTAGCTCAGACGCCCTATTTATATCTATATCAATTAAACACCTGGCCATCACTTCTTGCTGTTCTTTCTTTTTGGGTGAATTCCTATCTTGTCATTTTTGATGTCAAAGAAAATAAAAATTTAAAAAATAGATAATAATTTCAAAAAAATAAAGGAAGCTAGATCCTAGATGTGTTTTGGTCTGTTTATTAACGGAAGCTTGATCAATTTTTAAAAAAATAAAAATTTGAATGTTAAAAAATTAAAAATAAGTAAAATTAAAAATTGCTTTTTTGGTATAAAAAAAAAGAAAAGAAAAAGAAAAGGAGGGCTAGATCCTGTTTTCCCTAGAGCTGAAGCTTTGCAGCACTCCTTGATCAGTAAACTTGGTGTGTGCAAAGGTTTTGTCCTTGTCTTCTGGGGGAGAGGCCTACTGTTGATTCTTAGGTGGACTTGCCCTAAAGGAGTTACACCTGCAGGACACAGGGCAGCTCTGGCATCCACTTGGTAGTGCTGTTTTCCTCACTGAGGTTGGTCGGTCCTGGTCAGTGAAAACAGCTCCCCTCCCATCCTCCAGAGGGCGGAGCTTGTATCCCCCGCTCCTCAATTAAGCTCTGGAGATGAGCAACCACTCCCTGGCTTTCATCAGATCCCCACCTTCACCCTGTGTCTGAGCTCTTACCTGCCAGGTGGTGCAGCACTTCCTTTTTATCTCAGGTGTGGTTGGGTTTTAAAACTCCAAACTTCAGAGACCCCCCCCCCTAGTGTGGATCCATACTGATACTTTAGGGGTGGGTTTTAGTGCTCTGTGGCTGGTGCCGGCTTGTCCCAGGAAATGGTCACACAACTGCACAGCAGTTGAGAGTTTATGGTAAATCACAGCACAAAGCTGGTGCCAAGGTTTGCCACCCTCAATCTGCATCTTTGTTCCTATGCTGGTGAATGGGGCAGCTCAATGGCACTTGCCAGGTCTTTTACCGCTACAGAGGCCATATCACCTCTACCAAATGCACTCTAAGGAGGGGAACTATTTAGCTCCACGCAGTTGAGGGGATCCTCAGAATGCTGCCCCCTTTGGGTTTCCACTCTCCTTTCCCACCAGAGCACCACTGAGTTCGCCCAGCGTGAGCCTGGTGATGGCACTGACCCTCGAAAATTCAGAGTGTGCTCTGCTGTTTATTTGCATTATTTAAATCCTCTCTTTTTTCTCAGTTAATGGTTTTGGGAAATAGTTTTTCTTGTGAAATCCTCTGCCCCTGTTCTCACTCTTTCTCTCTCACTCCTCTCTCTGTGGTCAGGTTTCCCTCCCCTCCACAATGCCTGTGGCTCTTTTCTCCCCCAAATCAACTCTCTGCAGTTTATACCTTCCACAAGGTGGTCTTTTTTCTTTTCTGCTTGTAGAGGTACAGATTTGTTCTCTCAGTCCACAGATCAATTTCCTGCATGTCCAGAATAATTTGATATTTATCTAGCTGTGTTCAAGGGAGGAGGTAAGTTAGGGTTGCCCTCCTCCTCTGTCATCTTAACCCTCCCCCTGTTCTCTCCTTCCCAAAAAATCCCTTTTACTATTTCTTGCAGAGGTAGTTTAATGGTCATGAACACCTTTAGTGTTTGTTTGTCTGGGAAACTCTTTATCTTTCCTTCTACTCTGAATGATAACCTGGCTGGATAGCGTATCTTGGCTGCAGATTTTTCTCATTAGGCACTTTGAATATATCATGCCATTCTCTTCTGCCTTGGAAATTTCTGTTGAAAAATCTCTTGCTAGCCTTATGACTTTTCCCTTGTCAGCTATGACTTCCTTCATCTTGCTACTTTTAACATTTTTTGTCACTATATTTTGCAAAGTTAATTGAATATGTCTTGGTGTTGGTCTGCTTCTGTTAATTCTTTTAGGGGTTTTCTGTGCCTCCTTCCACAGATTAGAAAAATTTTCAGCTATTACTTCAAGTCAATTTTCTGCCCCCTATCTCTTTCTTCTTCTGGCTCTCCTCTAGTACAAATATTATGTTTCACGGAATCACTGAGTTCCCTAAGTCCATTCTTATTTTACATAATTCTTTCTTTTGTTCAGCTTATTTTCCCTTACTCTGTCTTCCAGGTCACTAATTTGTTCCTCTGATTCTTCTATCCTGCTGTTCATTCTATCAAGTGTGTTTCTCCTTTCATTTATTGTGCTCTTCATGTTGACTATATTGCTATTCCGGTCTTAATGACCTCACTCATGTCTTCCACTCTTTTCTCAAGTCTAGTGAGTATCCTTATGATCATTGCTTTAAATTCTCTATTAGGCATGTTACTTATAACTGTTTCGCCTAGATCTCTGGTTGTGGCCTTGTCTTAGTCACTCATTTGGGATAAATTTCCCTATCTCCTCATTTTGTCTGTTTCTCTGTGTTAAGAAACTCAAGATGAAAAGCACAATAAATGCAATGAGAAACACACTTGATACAATGAACAGCAGGATAGAAAAGCCTTCTGCTCTTCAAAGTAGTGACTTTATGAAGAAGCGTTCCTGGAGTATCCTGGAGTGCAGTGTCCCCTATTCACTAGAACCTGGCACTTCAGCAGAGTATTCTATATGTATTGTTTACACCCTGCTGGTGTGTCTCTCTTTTCCTTTCAGTGCATTCATCTGCACCAACTCTGCCTGCTGTGGGCTGTGCTTGCTCTTTGTGGTATTAGTGTAACCTAGGCAGGCCAGCTCTGCCTGGGAGTGAGGTCTATGCCCGCCAGGGAAATCCGGCGGGGGTGGGGTGGGGTGGGGTGAGGCAATGGTGTTAGCAAAATTCGCAGTGCACCACTAGTTTTTTGTAGGATCCCCCGAAGTGCTGCTATGGCTAGGGATGTACAACTGGCTGTGCTGTGGTGGTTGCCCCTGATGCAGTGGTTGGGCTAGGCAGAAGCTATATATCTGGTGGCTGTGCAGGGTGTACAACTGCAACTAGGGACACACAATTACAGCTGGGGTATGCAACTGGGTGGTGTGGAATGTCATCTGGGGGCACACAAACACACAGGCACAGCATGTGATTGTGGCTGGGGGAATGCAGCCGGGGCAGCCGGGTGAAATACACGAGGATGACTTAGAGGCATACAGCTGGATGCCCACGTGGCTTTAACAAAATTTGCCCTGAGTCCACGACCAAGCCTAGCAGGCTTGGAGTAGGTGAGCCCTCAGGAGAACTTGGGCATAGCGCACTGCTATCAGGTTAAGTAGCAAGTGTCTATGCCATCCTACCTCCCCCAGGTGTCCCTGTGTTTGTACTGGGGGTAGTAGAGGAAAATGATACCTGTCAGGTTATTTTCATAGTTCCCCAAACACTCTGAAGTCAGTATGAACAATCTTCTTCTGTTTGCCACTGTTTTGTGTAAACTGCTTTTATGTTCCTCTCTGCACAAACTGCTGTTTCTTTATGGGCAACAACCTAGCTATCACTTAGCCTCCCAGCTTGCCCCGTGTTTAATCAGCTTACCTCCAAAGCCCCTCATTTCAAGTCTCACTGGTTTTACGAACACATTATTCAGCCCTTCTGGTTTTTGAAGTCAAATGCTATGGGTTTGTCTTTCCCATGTGAGTTCCCTGGCACAAGGGCCCATTTCTCTGCCCTCTTTGTTTGTACAGTTCCCTCCCTCCTGCAGGTAGTCTCCCTCCATCTTTCTGACCATTCTTTCAGATGCAGCTTCTTCTCTATATTTAGTTGTGGAGTTTGTTCCATTAACCTTTAGTTCACTCTAGTTTATTGACTTGGATGTGAATAGTATCTAGTTGAAAATGTGGTGAGTTCAGGGTCCTCTTACTCTGTCACCTTCCCAGGCTCCCTGGTTCCTGTATCAACATCGTGTGACTGCCTAGTTACAACTTTGCCTCTTTATGTTTCAGAAATTATGCAGACAGATAGATATGACTCAGTTATCATTACTTGATATCCCTGTCTTTCCAGATTTACTTCAATTTCCTACTTCTTTCTACCTTAAGGAGACAGTACTGTCCAGACCCTTCTTAATAAACTCTTCTCAATGATTCCAACAGCCTACAATCTCCTAGTGGCTCCAGTCATACCCGCTTCCTCAGGCCTTCACAAAGGAGCCCAGGTGGGGAACCCTAGCACATACCAGAGACATTCCCCAGCTTTCATTAATGAGAGAGATATATACCCATTTTTATAAAATTCTAGAAAATGCAAACAGATCTACAGTGACAAAAAGTAGATCAGTAGTTGCCTGGGACTGGGGGCCAGAGCAGGAATCTGCCATAAGAGGACTCTTTTAGGGATGATGAAATGTTCTGTATTTTGATTGTGGAAATGGTTTCCTGCATGGAGTTATCTATAAAAACTCATTCAACAATATACTTTAAATAGATGCAGTTGTTACACATATTTCATGACTCAATATACTAGATTTTTGGAATGGAAAAACATCTGTTCACTCTCCAAAATAAATTTTTTTTAAATAGTTTTGCTAACACACAACTTAAGTGACACACAGATTGGAGATGAGAAGAATATTAATGCTTATTTATTGTATACTTAGAAAAGCTAGGAAATGAAACTAAAAAAGTATTACAACTAAAAATAATTTAGCATGGCAAATGGGTCCAGATAAAATTTTTAAAATTCAGTACTTTTAAAAAATACTAGCAATAACAAATAGAAATTGAGGTGGCTTTCATATATAGCCCATTTTCCTCCATGCAAGAGCTGGAGTACTCTTCAAGGAAGTAAGAACATTCATTCCTGCTGAACACGTACACCAGACTGGTGTGGGGGAGGTAATGTGCTTATGAGCAGTGCTGGCTCTCCCCATCCAGACTCAAGAGTGGTAAGAGGATGAGCAAATAACAAACAGAAGTAAAGTTACCACATTCAACATGCAGAGAGTTCTACTAAAGACATGACTAGCAATGTGCAAGTCACAGTGGAGGAATGGGGATATGCTAATATGGGCTCCTTCTCAGAATCTGGATGCTCCCAAGATAAAACACTTTTAAGAAAGTCCTATCTGCAGATCTTGTAAAGGAAAATGGAAACAAACAGTAAAAATACATCTGAAAACAGAAATTTAATTTAAAACATTTATTTCAAAATGGCTAATTTCTAGCTATATACTTCATTCAGTAGTTTTTACGGATCTCCCCAATAACATTCTTCCTAATCTTTTCTGAGATGCCTCCCCCCAAATCCCATCTAATTCTTATTTTCTTTAGCCTCAATTCTCTTCCTTTTCTTCTCCATTGTCTCAGATATAAGTCAGAGCTCACAATAATCTCTCCTCTCCAGGTTACATAATCTGACATTGCCCATCTAACCTCCTCCTCTGCCACACTGTCAATCCTACTGTCCTGCTAAAAGAAATGGGGAAAACACCAGAGGCAAAGCTCCCCAGCACTGGGGCACTCCTGCATTGGTGAAAGGGATAGGTGTTGAAGCTAATGTCTCATATGACTATAGGACTCTGAAAAGACCTCCTGATGGCCCAGAAGATTATTACAATAATTAAATGTACTCCTCTCATCTTGCCATTAAATGGCAGTTACAGGCAGACTGAACTATACGTTAAGGAAATCAGAGTCACTCTGAGTACAAATCACAGAAAGCAGGGAAAAGTACGTTAGTGGGATAACTGCTGACTCCAAAACCTAGACACACACACAGACATGCATGCACAGAGGCATGCTCAAGCATAAATTGTTAGTTTTTTGAGGCTGAGGTAACAGCACTAAAACTCCCAGATGCGTATACCCAGAAGGTATATGCAGAGGATATGAATGACACCTTTATCTGTGGTAACCTATGATATCCATCTTTAAAAGTCTTAGGTCCAGTGGTAGAAGGGAAGTACATGCCCAGTTTAAGAATGGTTGAATTGGAAAGGTGAGTTTTAAAAAATTATTAAACTAGCATATGAAAATTATCTGTATGATAAAATAAATACCTAGCCTACATTAAGTTGGTATGAAAGTATATACCAATGCCTTGACAATTATTCTGAATGCAATTTAGTAACAATTGCAAATTGTAGCACAGACTAATTTGAAGCACTGAATTCAAATCAACAGACATTTAGGAGGATGGAAAAAGCATCTCAAGAAGAAAGTCTTTCTGAGATGAGCTAGATCTTAAAGGGTCTGAGAGATAAAGATTAGCAAACAGGAAGAAAAAAAGGTTTTCTAGATAGGAAATACGAGTGATGAGGATCTAGACTGTAATAGAACTTTTTAAAAGGCCACACCCAAGATAGGAAAGAATCAGAGCATTGGAGAAAGAATTTATGCAAATGAATTATCTAGAAAGAAAGGAAGCATTTAATTACTGTCCTTGAAAAGCACACAATTTGATTATGGGATTCCTAACTAAAACCAGAGATACATTTTTAAACAAAAAAGAGAGAGAAGGTAGGAAGGGAGGGAGGGAAAAAGGTAGGGAGGGAACCTATAAGTACAAGAAATGTGTAGTCCTTACTTCCCTCATAGTTGGGAAGGATGGCCCTGTGACTCTTCCACCTTCATGATCCAGCAGAAAGAATGCAGGGAATGGACGTCGTTGATTAGTGATTCCAAGAGGAGATCAGGGTATCTTTCTTACAAAGAAAAATGAACTCAAAATATCTTGCTCTGTCTTGGGGAATCTTCCTTAACAAACTGAGTAAGCCAGAGCTGAATGCTTCTCTCCAGTGTGAGTTCGCTGGTGGTGATTAAAAGTGGAACGCTGACTGAAGGCTTTCCCACACTCAATACATTCATAGGGCTTCTCTCCTGTGTGAACTCTCTGGTGCACAGTGAGCTGTGAGCTGTCACTAAAAGCTTTCCCACAATCTGTACATTTATAGGGTTTTTCCCCTGTATGGGTTCTCTGATGAACCATAAGGCTAGAATTATGACTGAAGACTTTCCCACACTCATTACATTCATAAGGCTTCTCACCAGTGTGAATTCTCTGGTGTATAATGAGGTAGGAGTTCTGATTGAAGGATTTTCCACACTCGTTACATTTATAGGGCTTTTCACCTGTGTGAAGTCTCTGATGTCGAATAAGACATTTGCTGAGACTGAATGCCTTACCACACTCATTACATTCGAAAGGTTTTTCTCCAGTATGAATTCGCTCATGGTCAACAAGTTGAGAGATCTGACTGAAGGCTTTCCCACACTCAGTACATTTATATGGTTTTTGTCCAGTGTGGAGGCTTTGATGTCGAATAAGACATTTACTCCGACTGAAAGCTTTGCCACATTCATTACACTCATAAGGCTTCTCCCCAGTATGGATCCTCTGATGATCAACAAGATTTCTATTAGAACAGAAAGCTTTCCCACACTCACTACACTTGTAAGGTTTTTTACCAGTGTGAAGTACCTGATGTCGGATGAGATTTTTACTTCGACTAAAGGCAGCCCCACACTCATTGCATTCATAAGGTTTCTCCCCAGTATGGGTTCTCTGGTGGTCAAAAAGTTTGGAACTCTCATTGAAAGCTTTTCCACATTCATTACACTTATATGGTTTCTCACCATTATGGAGTCTCTGGTGTTGAATAAGATGGGAGCTGTGTCGGTAAGTCTTTCCACACTCATTGCACTCATAGGGCTTTTCCCCGGTGTGGGTTCTGAGATGAACTATGAGTTGAGAGGTCTGCCTGAAGGTCTTACCACATTCATTACACTCATAGGGTTTCTCTCCAGTATGGATTCTCTGATGTCCAATGAGGTGTGAACTCCAATTGAAAGCTTTACCACATTCATCACACTGATAAAATTTCTGTCCCTTCAGAACTCCCTGACATTCTACAGCACTAGAGGACAGATGTGGATGTTTCCCAAGTTCATTATATTCATCATATTCATCCTTTGTGGATTTATCTTCATCCTCGTGTGTTATTCTGAAGACCTCATTTTCCAGTCTGCTCCCTTCTTCCTCTGAGAGTTGCCCTTCCAGCTTTTCTAAAGTACCTTCACAGGCAGCTCCTGCCTCTGGCTCCCCAGAAACTACTCCACAGAGGCCTCCAGATGTCCCATCAGATGACACCGGTCCTTTAGAAACTTCCTGCTTTGCAGGCAACTCTGAATGCCACATCCTAGTCTCACCCGCTGCCAAAAGAAAGAATACTTTATTAATTTCTTTTTCTCCGATGAAACAGAATCAGGAGTCTGTGGACCTGAGAAAACCTTCATGTTAGGGGATACATTAAGAGATGAAATATTAAGAACAAGAGAAAGATGGGAAATAGCTCAAACTTTTCTTCATGGACAGAAAGACAAAGAGGGGAAAGAAGGTCAGTGGGAGAGGGTGGAAGAAGAGCTATCAGGACAGAGCTCTGTCCTGACAGCTCTTAATTGCCCCACTTATTTGTCCAATCAAAAAGAGCAGCTGGAAGGCAAGAGAGCAGACTGTAAAGGTGGTGTGATCTTAGAGAAATCACTTAGTAAAATGATGAACTCTGACGTCCTTTCCAATCATGACACTGTGTGGTTCTGTGGTTCCCAGTAAAGATAGTGTGGAGAGAGAGGTGCCTGGGTGGTTCAGTGGGTTAAAGCATCTGCCTTCGGCTCAGAGCCCTAGGATCGAACCCCGCATCGGGTTCTCTGCTCAGCAAGGAGCCTGCTTCCCTTCCTCTCTCTCCGCCTCTCTGTGATCTCTGTCAAATGAATAAATAAAATCTTAAAAAAAAAAAAAAAAAAAGATAGTGGGAAGAGAAAGGAGGAGGAAATAACTCAAATCAAATATGAGAAACAGTATGGGCAAATACAATTAGGAAAAAATGTACCAAAAAAGTGAGTCTTATATGTAAGCACAGTGACAAGATTCAGAGAATTCACAGGTTCAGAAATACTGGGGGGAAAGTATTGTGGAAGGGACAGCAAAGGTCTAAAAGTGGGGATTCCGCTAGTCTCTGATGCACTAGACTGGCAGAAGTCAGTACAGTAAGTACTACATTTCTAAAAAAATTAAGAAACGGATTGATAATTTGAAATATGAATCAAAATACGTCTTTGGTATCTTGATAATCCAGAAGCACGGGAAAATACATAGTTGAATATTTCCTTTCGAATTTGGAAAAGGTAGAAGTAGCAAGCAATCAGTCATGTCTGAACACAAAACTGTTGGTTCTTTTAACCAGGGCCACAAGCCATCGTGGCATTTTAGCATATGGAAAGTTATAGCTATCCTGGACTCCTAAGCCCATCCACCCTCTCCAGAGTTGGCTACTGTCCTAGACTTGCCAGCCAGAGAGCCTGCCCTGAAAACACTCCTTTCCAGGAAAATGTCCTGCCTCAGTCTTTCCTGAAGGGGAAAATGAGGCAACCATGTAACTGGTCTCAATACATCTCAGACCACAACTGACTAGACCAGGGCACCATGCCCAAGTGTAGCTTCTCTGTATGTTACACTTCAGCCTCTTTTGTGGCCAGGAGCAAAGTTCTGCCCAAACAGAGATGATACTTAATGGCTGAACCACCCTTGGAGGCCCTTTCTAAGTAAAATTTGAGCTGGAAATAAGGCAAAATAAAGAGAACTAAAACAAGAAGGCACTCTAAACTGAAATGAGGCATGGAGAGAAGCCAAGCCATTAGGAGCCATAGCATGCAGAAAGTATATGGGAATGGGAAATCTAATAAAGAAGTAGCTATGAGGGGACAAGAGATTCAGAGTGAAGAAAATGGGAAGACAAACAGATATGCAGGGAGCAACTGCCTTACATTCCCTGGCATAAAAATTATTTGCTATTGTTGCTGAGGGTCCTGTTTCCCAAAGGACGGTCTGAGTGGTAGGTCTGATCAGCCTACTCCTTCCAGACTTATTTAAGTAAAACAGCTCAGTACTTACAATAACATGAGTGGCCCCCTATTCCTTACAACTACAAATTCTAATCAAACCACCCTAGGTCAATTAATAATGGAGTAAAGACAATGTTGATAACTTAGGGCTGAGTGATGGACACAAAGAGGTTCATTACAGTATTCTCTCTACCTTATCTCATCTTTGCAACTTTCCATGATAAAAAGGCTGGGAAAAAATAGAATAGAGGAAAGAAAATGTAAAGAAAAGAATGCAGACTGTATTACTGGCAAACAGAATCATTAACCAATGAGGCCATGCTGCAATAGTTTTTCAGCATGATGCACCAGTACACAGCTCTCTGACTGAGGGCTGGACCTTTCTACTTCCTCTCAGTATAGTCCACAGACAGGAACTGGTATGCTGCAGATTCCTGGAATGATAAGCTTCTACTGCTCAGGGATATTCTCAGCCTGAAGGGCAGAAACATCAGGGTACCAAGAGCCCAGGTAGGACCCTGGTGGGCATAGGGGTAAGGGAGGCAGAGAAGCTGGGATGACACATCTAAGAGGACAAGTCCAGGGCCAGAAAGAATCCATGAACTCAGTAGGCGGGACCCAATTCCAGAGGAAGCAATTAGGCAGGAAAACCACGGGATTAATCTCAGAATTGGGCAGAGCTGGAGATGACTGCTAGCTATTCTCAGGCCACAGACTTGGGGACTCAAGGAAGACAGAGTCCAGCTCACCTGGGGCCTGACCATCTGAAGCATAGTTGCCACTGCCTGATCTCCTGACTTCCCAGCTTGGAAAAGGGCAGGCACCTGGGAAGCACACTGACCTGAGGGAGGGAGAAAAGAGAGCTATGAGGACAAACCCTGCTTCGGCTCCAATAAGGTCTGTATCCCAGGGAGTGGGTTCAATAGAACCCAGGCAGCTCCGCTCCACACACTGCCTCTCATCCCTCTTTCATTCAGGTGTTATTCTGACTGCACTGTGAATTTTCCATGCAGGTTTTACTCTGAGGGTGCAGAGGGTTCCCTGGTCCAAGTAAGAATTGGCCATTCCTCCCAGCCCTCACTTATTTTAAACTCTCTGAAGGAAGCTATACTTTGGCCCACTTTCTCTCCCCATGGCTTCCTTAGCATTAGCCCTGCCTGATTTGCCCCTCACATTTCTGGCCCTTCATTCCTGATTTCCCTTCCTTTTTTGGCTTCTCATTATGCAGGCGCTGGACCTCAAAGCATCCCTTTTTGCTCTGACAGACATCTCACGGACTCTGAATGCTCTAATGTTGCTTTCCCAGTTCCAGCCCTCTTCTAGACCCCCATTACAGACTTCCAGTGGCCTACTGGACATTTCATTTGGGTGTCCCTCTTTATCTTATATTCAGTCAAAAATGGATATTCTTACGATCTTTCTATCCTGACTTTCCAAATTCTGTCAATGATTCTAGACATCTCCCATTCCCTCTCTTTCCTTAAACTCACATCCATAAATAGTCCTCCAATTAAGCTTTAGTTTCACCATGATCTCTATTAAATCTCCAAATGGCTCCTATTGGAAACTGACAATCTCATAATAAAATTCATATGGAAAACCAAGGAGTTCTAGCTATGAGAATACTGGGAAAACATAAGCTGAAGGCTTTATAATCCCAATGTCAAAATTTACTAAGTAGCAGTCATCAAAGTAGTGTAGTGCTGACATAAGGTCAGACACAGAGATCATTAACAGAATAAGCATCGAGTGATAAACCCATATATCTACAATTACTTATTTTTGACAAAAGTCCTAAGAACACTGAAAGGAAAAGAGATTTTTCAACATGTGGTGCTGGAACAACTAGATGTGCATACAAAAAGGATAAAGATTGACCCTACTTCAGACCATAGAAAGACAGAACAACTTGGCATCTGTTACATCATGGCCTCATAACTCAGTGCACCATGTCACAAATGACACTCATTTTCCCCTGAAACCACCCTCCATCTCTCACCATCACTAAGCACATTTAAGAAATCATTGCCTTCACCCAAAAGCCATCCCCTCTTTGTTATAAACCAATACCTATCCAACATCTTCCGGAATCAGCCAATAATATCAGGACAGACAAAAAATAATGACTAAACACAGACAGAAAGAGGCTCACACCAAAAAGCAAGCTGCCATCCCACTAACGGAAAGAAACTACACTCTTGCTCTCAGGGCATGAAGAGTAAAATAAAGAACTACATTAAGGATTATGCACACTGAGGAGTCTGCTAAAGCTCCGGCAGAGTAAAGAAGCCTTGCTGTAAAAACTAAGGGAGTAAAAGAAGAGTAAATATTTCAGAAAACAAAAGCAAAGGAAAAGGAGGGATATGATAAAGTAAGTGGCTGAAGGCCCACAGACAGACTTGAAGAC
Organism: Mustela nivalis; assembly: GCF_964662115.1. Taxonomy (NCBI): domain Eukaryota; kingdom Metazoa; phylum Chordata; class Mammalia; order Carnivora; family Mustelidae; genus Mustela; species Mustela nivalis. The sequence goes on from NC_139020.1 coordinate 148,086,643, forward strand.
CAGCAATAACAAAAGGCTGAGAGGAAAGGAAACTTCAGGCACAAGAGGGGCAGGCTCCAGCCTTGTTGACCCCAGCAGCACAAACAGATGCAGAAACAGCTGCTCAGAAGGAAGCTAAAAGTCAAGAGAAATAGGGACAGGGACTTTCCCTGACAAATTTAGAGAACAGACTGGAGAAGGGAAAGAAATGGAAGTATGAAAGAAGTAGAAAACTGCTCAGGCGACTAGAAACCTGGCATTCAGGCTAAAGACAATGAACTCAAGGTCAGAGACAAGTATTTTGAAGAAATGCATCCACAAGGAAATATAAACGGCATGACCTATCTCAGGAAATGGAGACCCACGGCACAGTAAGCACCAATTTTAAGCCTCCAAGCAGACCTTTTCTGAAGCAGCTGTCATAGAAATGTCTAAAGAGGTGGGTGAAGTATCTGGAGCGGTGATAAGAAGACTGACAGACAGGAAACTGAGGGCAAACGCCAGGAATTTGGCAAAGGATTCCAGGCCTTTGACCAAAGAAAGGGTTAGGCCAGCTTCTACAACCTTGAACATGGAGAAGACCCTTTTGGACTCTGGATGAAAGACCCAGAGCACAGTTAAGGACATAGGAGGCCAGTGAGCTGATCCCGCAAGGTTAAATTCAGGTATCCTAATGCCTCAGGGTTTCTCCACGTCCCAACTAGCTTTTGAGAACAGAAGGAAAACTTCACTCATCCCAAACCCAGGAGGAAACCTGGGCTGATCAGGACTATTCTCCCAGAGCTTCATACCTCAATCCCAGTCTCAATCCTACAGTGAAAATGGCTTTGTAAAGCACAAGGAAAATCCCAAGCAATTATCGGGGCATTTTCCAGGGGCATTCTTTTTTTCCCTTCTTCTCTTTTCCTTCTTTCTTTCCTTCTTCCTTCCCTCCCTTTCTTCAACTCATACACAATGTGATTTTGTTTTCTTTTAAAATCCTCATTAAGCAGTCTCTTAGTCTTGTGTTTTTCCTACCAGTGTCAGGGTACATATGCTTTATTTTATACACTGGTAAGGAAACAAGAAAAACTGCTTCCAGTACATAACTGGAATGTTATATTAAACAAATCCATCAATTAAGAAATGAACTCAAACCTCGTGTCCCAAACTTGGGTTTCTCCATACCTTTCTCCAGTAAACGGAACTTGGTGGTCTTCAGGACTGGGGAGGGAAAGATACAACACAAGCATTCTGTGGTGCCAGAAAGTCAGGGAAAGACACCAAAATGGATGTGGGCACTTCAAGGGGAAACAGGAGCCAACTGCAAAGAGCGCCCAATGGCCAAGGCTAGAATAATTCAAGTAACAAAATAATATCAGCACTGCATCAGAACTCAAAGAATACATACCCAACATCACACACTCATATAACTAACTGAATAAATAAAGCAAAGGGAAACAAGACACAACTCTTCCTCAGAAAGTATTCCAATTAATAACTGTAGGGAGAATAACAGAAATGAAAGTCACCTTTAGACCATTACACTAATAAGATCCACCAGGAAGGCTAATTAGTAGGTGAAACAGGATATTGTTATGCAAGGTCTCAAAGTATAATTGCTAGTTACAGAGGGAAAGACAGTATCTTTACAGTGGCAGACACCACTAGATCAAAATTAATATCAACAGTAATAAGACATATCGACACCATCCAATCGAAGCAGGAGAAAATGCCTGACAAAACCAAAGTGAGGAGCATTCTAAAAATACCAGCACAACATACTTCAAAAGCATCGAGGTCACGAAGAACAGGGAAAGATGGAGAGACCGTCACATACTAAAGGAAAACTTGGAGACATGACTACTAAACGCAACGAGGGATTCTAGACTGGATCCTGGAACAGAAAAAGGTCACTAGTGAGAAGCTGATGACCTCTAAATATTAAAGTCAGCAGTTTAATTAACAGTACTGCGCCACTGTGAAATTCTTAAGTTTGATGACTGTTCTGTGGTTAACTTTAACTTTAGGCAAACTGAGCGAAGACTATAAGGGAACTCTACAACTTCTGCAACCCCCTGTAAATCTACAATTACTCAAAAGAAAAAAGTTTTTTGAATTGAGGAAGTGTGTTACCGTTTTTCTCTGATTTACTTTTTTTCTTAGCTTAAAAATTAACTTGGCAATCAAAGATACCAAATACTGTCATTCTTGTCTCCAATTTACAGTCATTCTTTTATTAACTTAACAATATCTATTGAGCACCTACTATGCCCCAGGCACTAAGGTCTCTGTGGTGAATGATACAAAATAATAATAATAATAATAATGATACCGCCTTCCAGAGCTCACAGGAGGACAGCCAATGAAGTGTAGATATGTTAAGAGGTATGTTACAGTGTGCAGAGCAATGCAGTTTAATAAAACAAGAAAGGAGGCTAAAAGTTTTAAGATCTGGGAAGGAAAACATTCTGATCATTACCACCCACAGGAAGGATTATGGTTTTTAACCAAACTTTGTCTGCCTTTCTCCAGCATTAACATGACATGTAAGAGCACCCTTATTCACCAGACTCTCAGTATACCCAGAGATACAGACACGTGCCAACAGACGCCAAGTCCTCTGAAATTCATTCCTCAAATTACAACTAAAGCCGCTTGCTGACATCTCCCTGCAAATTTTCACTCTTGAACTACAAAGAGTTTGAAACAGGATGGTGTTCTCTCCTGGCCACCACTTTTAACCTAGAAGGAGACCATTCTCTGATTACCGACGCCTATGCAAGTCAGAGACAGTACAGTAGTTTTAAGTTAGAGCTGTACCTTCTGTTTAAATATTCCCCTTTATTAAAATAAAATCTGTAAAAAAGAAAAAAAACCCTATATTACAAAAATAAAAACCTCCCTCTCGGACACTTCACTTTTCATTCTGAAAAGAGACAATCACCCTAATAAACAAGACTGCTATTTTTCTTCACAAACGTCACTTGTTGCGCTTTATGTAACACAGCTTAATGCAATGTGTGCTAAGGAAAATAAACTGCAAACAAAATGTTTTCTATCCATCACAGTCAGAAATATGTCTTAGTGATGCCATAATGCTGACACCAATTCTGACCACCAAGTGAACAAATGCATTCCGCCGGAATTTTCAAGAGGCAAGAGTATGACTGTGCTTAATGCCACTGAATGATGCCACACTTTAAAATGGTTAAAATGGTAAATTTTATTGTAGCCTACGGTAAATAATATGCATATCTTATCACAGCATTACTGTATCACAAGAATACTAAAAGAAGTTTTTAAAAGCAATGGTATGATCCAATTTCGTAATAAACAAACAAACATATATTTATGTATATGAGTTTCCATAATTGTGAACAAATTTATACTGTCAAGAAGCATCCAGACGAAACTACTTGCGGTTACTCTTACTTTTCTGGCACTCACCCGCGTCACCTAATTGTCCATAATGAGTAGCTTTGTTCGCGTAATTGGGAGAAAGAATAAAGCGCAGAAGCCATTACTCCCAACTCCCTGCCGCGGGCTGCAAAGCACTTCCAGATACGCGCCTCCCCGAGGCGGGCACCGGCTTCCCCGCTAAACCACCCGCCCCGGGCGCAGCCTCCAGGCCCGGCCTCAGCCGCCTCCCGCCCCTCTACTCTCAGACCGGGAGGGGCCAAACACCCCCGCCGCCCTCCGGAACCCTGCGCCAGCCAGCCGACCCCGACGCCCCAGCGCCCCGCCCGGCCGCTCACCGACTCCCCAGGCCCCCGCCAGCTCGTCCTGCGACCACACCACCGGGCCACCGCCTGTCGCCCCGCGCCGGTCTCTCCGTCAGCCCGGGGCGCGCACGCGCGCCGCCGCCCGGGTCCTCCGCAGCCTCTCTAGGAAGTCGGGAGGGCCGGCGTCTCGGCTTCTCCCTGGCGCCGGTGCAATATCCGCCAGCCTGTGAGCGCCTGGCTGGTCCCCAACACTCCCCCCACACACACACTCGCGCCCGGGCGCCGGCCCTCCACTCGTCAATCCAATGCCCTGCCAGGCTCCAGAGCTCTACGGGCCTTGCCCACTTTGACCACATCCCTTGCAAGTGTGTGTCTCGCTGCCCTCCAGGCCTTCTCCTCCCCACCCCCGCGCCCCCCAAGAACAGGATCCAAAACTAGAGGTCAAAATAGGGAGGCACTAAGTTCTAGCTGACTGGTTCTGGCCAAAGGGAGAGTTGTTAAGGGGGCCACTCATTGTATCTAGGGGTACTTGCTGATTTCCGACCACAGGGGCACAAAAACGGTACCTTCCCGTGGCTTCGGGGGATTTTCTTCTGAACAAAATTCAACTGAGTACATTTTAAAGATCTCATTGGCTTTTATTCAAGAGTTCACCAATAGGGCAGCATCCAGTCTAGCAGACAGAAAGAAAGGAGCTGGAAGCACTATACAAGGGTGGACTTATATAGTAGACTGGTTATTGCAATGTGACTTTCCTTATGTTATATTCTGAGCAGCGAGTTATAAAGACGGATTATGCCCCAGTTTTGTTTTTCTTTTTCAACATTTCCTTAGAGATTCGGGGTCACTTTAGGATTATTTGCACCAGCTCTTTGAAAAATACTGGGGGAATTTTGATCAGAATGGCATTAAAAGTATAGATTGCTCTAGGCAGTATACACATTTTAACAATGTTTATTCTCCTGATCCAAGAGCATGGAATGGTCTTCCATCTTTTTGTGTCTTTTTTTATTTCTTTCGTGAATGTTTCTGTAGTTTCTCGAGTATAGATCCTTTACCTCCTTGGTTAGGCTTATTCCCAGGTATCTTATGGTTCTTGGTGCTATAGTAAATGGAATCGATTCACTAATTTCCCTTTCTGTATTTTCATTGTTAGTATATAAGAAAGCCACTGATTTCTGTAAATTCACTTTGTATCCTGCCACATTACTGAATTGCTATATGAGTTCCAGTATTTGGGGGGCTTTCCATTTAAAGTATCATGTCATCTGTGAAGAGAGAGAGTTTGACTTCTTTAATGCCAGTTTGAAAACCTTTTAGATCTCTTTATTGTCTGATAGCTGTTGCTAGGACTTCTAATACTGTGTTGAACAAGAGTGGTGAAAGTGGGCATCCTTGTCCTGTTCCTGATCTCAACGGGAAGGCTGTGAGCTTTTTCCCATTGAAGATGATATTTGCTGTTGGTTTTTCATAGATAGATTTTATGAAGGTCAGGAATGTTCCCTCTATCCATATACTTTGAAGCGTTTTAATCAGGAACAGATGCTGGATTTTATCAAATGGTTTTTCTGCATCAATTTAGAGGACCATGTGGTTCTTCTCTTTTCTCTTACTGATTTGTTGTATCACATTGATTGATTTGTGAATGTTGAACCATCGTTGCAAACCAGGGATGAATCCCACCTGGTCGTGGTGGATAATCTTTGTAATGTGCTATTGGATCCTATTTGCTAGGATCTTGTTGAGAATCTTAGCATCCATATTCATCAGGGATATTGGTCTGAAATTCTCTTTTTGATCGGGTCTTTGCCTGGTTTGGGGATCAGGGTAATGCTGGCTCCATAGAAAGAGTCTGAAAGTTTTCCTTCTGCTTAAATTTTTGGAAACAGCTTCAGGAGAATAAGTGTTATTTCTTCAATGAAAGTTTGGTAAATTGCCCAGGGAATCCGTCAGGTCCTTGGCTCTTGTTTTTTGGGAAGTTTTTGATCACTGCTTCAATCTCATTACTAGATATCAGTCTATTCAGTTTGTCAGTTTCTTCCTCGTTCAATTTTGCAATTTTACATTTTCCAGGAATGCATCCCTTTCATCTAGGTTGATTAACTTATTGGCATATATTTCTTTTTTTTTAAATTTTTTATTTTTTATACACATATATTTTTTTCCCCCAGTATTTTTTTTTCTAATTATAAATTTTTATTTTTTATACACATATATTTTTATCCCCAGGGGTACAGGTCTGTGAATCACCAGGTTTACACACTTCACAGCACTCACCAAAGCACATACCCTCCCCAATGTCCATAATCCAACCCCCTTCTCCCAAACCCCCTCCCCCCAGCAACCCTCAGTTTGTTTTGTGAGATTAAGAGTCACTTATGGTTTGTCTCCCTCCCAATTCCATCTTGTTTCATTGATTCTTCTCCTACCCACTTAAGCCCCCATGTTGCATCACCACTTCCTCATATCAGGGAGATCATATGATAGTTGTCTTTCTCTGCTTGACTTATTTCGCTAAGCATGATACGAATCCATGTTGTCGCAAATGGCAAGATTTCATTTCTTTTGATGGCTGCATAGTATTCCATTGTGTATATATACCACATCTTCTTGATCCATTCATCTGTTGATGGACATCTAGGTTCTTTCCATAGTTTGGCTATTGTGGACATTGCTGCTATAAACATTCAGGTGCACGTGCCCCTTTGGATCACTACGTTTGTATCTTTAGGGTAAATACCCAGTAGTGCAATTGCTGGGTCATAGGGCAGTTTTATTTTCAACATTTTGAGGAACCTCCATGCTGTTTTCCAGAGTGGCTGCACCAGGTTACATTCCCACCAACAGTGTAGGAGGGTTCCCCTTTCTCCACATCCTCGCCAGCATCTGTCATTTCCTGACTTATTGATTTTAGCCATTCTGACTGGTGTGAGGCGATATCTCATTGTGGTTTTGATTTGTATTTCCCTGATGCCGAGTGATATGGAGCACTTTTTCATGTGTCTGTTGGCCATCTGGATGTCTTCTCTGCAGAAATGTCTGTTCATGTCCTCTGCCCATTTCTTGATTGGATTATTTGTTCTTTGGGTGTTGAGTTTGCTAAGTTCTTTATAGATTCTGGACACTAGACCTTTATCTGATATGTCGTTTGCAAATATCTTCTCCCATTCTGTCAGTTGTCTTTTGATTTTGTTAACTGTTGCCTTTGCTGTGCAAAAGCTTTTGATCTTGATGAAATCCCAATAGTTCATTTTTGCTCTTGCTTCCCTTGCCTTTGGCGATGTTCCTAGGAAGATGTTGCTGCAGCTGAGGTCGAAGAGGATGCTGCCTGTGTTCTCCTCAAGGATTTTGATGGATTCCTTTCTCACATTGAGGTCCTTCATGCATTTTGAGTCTATTTTTGTGTGTGGTGTAAGGAAATGGTCCAATTTCATTTTTCTGCATGTGGCTGTCCAATTTTCCCAGCACCATTTATTGAAGAGGCTGTCTTTTTTCCATTGGACATTCCTTCCTGCTTTGTTGAAGATGAGTTGACCATAGATTTGAGGGTCTATTTCTGGGCTCTCTATTCTGTTCCATTGATCTATGTGTCTGTTTTTGTGCCAGTACCCTGCTGTCTTGATGATGACAGCTTTGTAATAGAGCTTGAAGTCCGGAATTGTAATGCCACCAACTTTGGCTTTCTTTTTCAATACCCCTTTGGCTATTTGAGGTCTTTTCTGGTTCCATATAAATTTTAGAATTATTTGTTCCATTTCTTTGAAAAAGATGGATGGTACTTCGATAGGAATTGCATTAAATGTGCAGATTGCTTTAGGTAGCATAGACATTTTCACAATATTTATTCTTCCAATCCAGGAGCATGGAACATTTTTCCATTTCTTTGTGTCTTCCTCAACTTCTTTCATGAGTACTTTATAGTTTTCTGAGTATAGATTCTGTGCCGCTTTGGTCAGGTTTATTCCTAGGTATCTTATGGTTTTGGGTGCAATTGTAAATGGGACTGACTCCTTCATTTCTCTTTCTTCTGTTTTGTTGTTGGTGTAGAGAAATGCAACTGATTTCTGTGCATTGATTTTATATCCTGACACTTTACTGAATTCCTGTACAAGTTCTAGCAGTTTTGGAGTGGAGTCTTTTGGGTTTTCCACATATAGTATCATATCATCTGCGAAGAGTGATAATTTGACTTCTTCTCTGCCGATTTGGATGCCTTTAATTTCCTTTTGTTGTCTGATTGTTTTCTGATTGCTGAGGCTAGGACTTCTAGTACTATGTTGAATAGCAGTGGTGATAATGGACATCCCTGCCGTGTTCCTGACCTTAGCGGAAAAGCTTTCAGTTTTTCTCCATTGAGAATGATATTTGCGGTGGGTTTTTCATAGATGGCTTTGATGATATTGAGGTATGTGCCCTCTATCCCTACACTTTGAAGAGTTTTGATCAGGAAGGGATGCTGTACTTTGTCAAATGCTTTTTCAGCATCTATTGAGAATATCATATGGTTCTTGTTCTTTCTTTTATTGATGTGTTGTATCACATTGACTGATTTGCGGATGTTGAACCAACCTTGCAGCCCTGGAATAAATCCCACTTGGTCGTGGTGAATAATCCTTTTAATGTACTGTTGAATCCTATTGGCTAGTATTTTGTTGAGTATTTTCGCATCTGTGCTCATCAAGGATATTGGTCTATAGCTCTCTTTTTTGATGGGATCCTTGTCTGGTTTTGGGATCAAGGTGATGCTGGCCTCATGAAATGAGTTTGGAAGTTTTCCTTCCATTTCTATTTTTTGGAACAGTTTCAGGAGAATAGGAATTAGTTCTTCTCTAAATGTTTGGTAGAATTTCTCCGGGAAGCCGTCTGGCCCTAGGCTTTTGTTTGTTTGGAGATTTTTAATGACTGTTTCAATCTCCTTACTGGTTATGGGTCTGTTCAGACTTTCTATTTCTTCCTGGTTCAGTTGTGGTAGTTTATAGGTATAGGTAGTTTCTAGGAATGCATCCATTTTTTCCAGATTGTCAAATTTATTGGCATAGAGTTGCTCATAGTATGTTCTTATAATAGTTTGTATTTCCTTGGTGTTAATTGTGATCTCTCCTCTTTCATCATGATTTTATTTATTTGGGTCCTTTCTTTTTTCTTTTTGATAAGTCAGGCCAGGTGTTTATCAATTTTATTAATTCTTTCAAAGAACCAGCTCCTAGTTTCGTTGATTTGTTCTATTGGTTTTTTGGTTTCTATTTCATTGATTTATGCTCTGATCTTTATGATTTCTCTTCTCCTGCTGGGCTTAGGGTTTCTTTCTTGTTCTTTCTCCAGCTCCTTTAGGTGTAGGGTTAGGTTGTGTACCTGAGACCTTTCTGTTTCTTGAGAAAGGCTTGTGCCGCTATATATTTTCCTCTCAGGACTGCCTTTGTTGTGTCCCACAGATTTTGAACCGTTGTATTTTCATTATCATTTGTTTCCATGATTTTTTTCAATTCTTCTTTAATTTCCCGGTTGACCCATTCATTCTTTAGAAGGATGCTGTTTAGTCTCCATGTATTTGGGTTCTTTTCAAACTTCCTTTTGTGGTTGAGTTCTAGCTTTAGAGCATTGTGGTCTGAAAATATGCAGGGAATGATCCCAATCTTTTGATACCGGTTGAGTCCTGATTTAGGACCGAGGATGTGATCTATTCTGGAGAATGTTCCATGTGCACTAGAGAAGAATGTGTATTCTGTTGCTTTGGGATGAAATGTTCTGAATATATCTGTGATGTCCATCTGGTCCAGTGTGTCGTTTAAGGCCTTTATTTCCTTGCTGATCTTTTGCTTGGACGATCTGTCCATTTCAGTGAGGGGAGTGTTAAAGTCCCCTACTATTATTGTATTATTGTTTATGTGTTTCTTTGAAGAAAGAAAAAAAAAAGAAAAGAAAAGAATTTAAAAAAAAGAAAACGAATAAAGAAAATATAAAAAAGAATATATATATATATATATATATATTAGATAAACTAGTTAAAAAACATTAAAAATAGAAAAGGGTAAAATTAAAAAAATAAAATTTACCCAAAGGCCAGAAAAAAAAAAAGAAAAAGGAAAAAATTAAATTAACTGCAAGACTAAAAAAAATCACAGGGAGTAAGCCATGAGTTCCGTGCTTTGCTTTCTCCTCGGCTGGAATTCTGCTGCTCTCCTTGGTATTGAAACCACACTCCTTGGTAGGTAAACTTGGTCTTGGCTGGATTTCTCGTTGATCTTCTGGGGGAGGAACCTGGTGTAGTGATTCTCAAGTATCTTTGCCCCAGGCGGAATTGCACCGCCCTTACTGGGGGCCGGGCTGAGTAATCCCCTCGGGTTTGCTTTCAGGAGCTTTTGTTCCCTGAGCGCTTTCCGTAGAGTTCTGGAGGACGGGAGTACAAATGGTGGCCTCCTGGTTTCTGCCCGGAGGAGCTGAGAACCCGGGGCTGCACTCCTCAGTGCGCCCTCAGAGAACACACCCAGTTACTCCCGTCTGCCTGACCTCCGGCCGTGCTCCGAGCTCACCGAGCCTGCGACCAGTTCAAGGTAACACCGAGCTGTGAGCTTACTGTCGGCTCTGTCTCTGTAGCCGGTTTTCCTGTTCCAATACCCACAAGCTCTGCGACACTCAGACACCCCCGATCCTTCTGTGACCCTGCGGGACCTGAGGCCACGCTGACCCTGCGTGGGCTTCACCCCGGTTTAGCCCCTGGAGCGATGTCCCTCAGTGGAACAGTCTTTTAAAAGTCCTGATTTTGTGCGTCATTGCTCCGCCGCTTGCCAGGAGCCAGCCCCTCTCCCCGTGGTCTATCTTCCGTCGCTTTGGATTCACGTCTCCGCCAGTCCTACCTTTCAGAAAGTGGTTGTTTTTCTGTTTCCAGAATTGCTGTTCTTCTTCTCTTCAATCTGCCAATGGATTTGTAGGTGTTTGCAATCTTTAGATAAGCTATCTAGCTGATCTCCGGCTACCTGAAGTAGTCTCAGCCTGCTACTCTCCGCCATCTTGACTCCTCCCCTGGCATATATTTATTTTTTTTTAATTTTATTTATTTATTTGACAGAGAGAGATCACAAGTAGGCAGAGAGGCAGGCAGAGAGAGAGGAGGAGGAAGCAGGCTCCCTGCTGAGCAGAGAGCCCGATGCGGGACTCGATCCCAGGACCCTGAGATCATGACCTGAGCTGAAGGCAGTGGCTTAACCCACTGAGCCACCCAGGCACCCCATATATTTCTTGATAATAAGTTCTGATGATTATTTCGATTGCCTTGGTGTTATCTGTATTCTCTCCAAGAATACAAGGGAAACTTCTTGTGAGTGGAGTTGGCTTAATTTGTGGTTGATTCTCCAGTTCTTTAAGATGTAAAGAGAGCTGGTATATTCTGGATATTTCAAATTTTTTGAGGGAGGCTTGGATGGCAATGTATTGACCCCTTAGGACTGCCTTTGCTGTATCCCAGAGGTTTTGGACTAAAGTGTCTTCATTCTCATTGGTTTTCATGAATCGTTTAAGTTGTACTTTGATTTCATGGTTTATCCAAGCATTGTTACGTAACATAGTCTTTAGCTTCCAGGTGTTTGAATTCCTTCCAAACTTTCATTGTGTTTGAGCTCCAGTTTCAAAGAATTGTTATCTGAGAATATGCAGGGAATAATCTCAATCTTTTGGTATCAATTGAGCCCTGATTTGTGACCCAGTATGTGGTCTATTCTGGAGAAGGTTCCATGTGCACTCGACAAAAATGAGTATTCTGTTGTTTTAAGGTGGAATGTTCTGTATATATATATGAGGTCCATCTGGTCCAAAGTGTCATTCAATGCTCTTCTTTCTTTACTGATTTCCTGCTTGGATGATATGTCTATTGCTGAGAATTGTGTTAAGATCTCCTACTATTAAAGTATTCATATCAATATGACTTTTATCTTGATTAACAGTTTTCTTATGTAATTAGCTGCTCCCATATTGGGGGCATAAATATTTACAATTGTTAGAACTTCTTAGTGGATAGACTCTTTAAGAATGATGTAGTGTCCTTTATCTCTGACGACCGTCTTTAGTCTAAAATCTAATTTATCGCCCGGCTAGCTCAGTCGGTAGAGCATGAGACTCTTAAAATCTAATTTATCTGATTTGAGAATCGCTACCCCAGCCTTCTTTTGAGGCCCATTGCATGAAAGATGCTTCTCCATCCCTTCACTTTAAGTCTGGGTGTACCCTTAGTTTCAAAATGGGTCTCTTGTAGACAACATATGGATGGGTCCTGTCATTTTACCAATCTGCAACCCTGTGTCGTTTTATGGGGGCGTTTAGGCCATTCATATTGACAGTGATTATTGAGAGATATGTTTTTTTAATAATTTATATATTTTCAGAAAAACAGTATTCATTATTTTTTCACTGCACCCAGTGCTCCATGCAATCGGTGCCCTCTATAATACCCACCACCTGGTACCACAACCTCCCACAGCCCTGCCATTTCAAACCCCTCAGATTGTTTTTTAGAGTCCATAGTCTCTCATGATTCACATCCCCTTCCAATTGACCCCAAATCCCTTCACCTCTCTAACACCCCTTGTCCTCCATGATATTTGTTATGCTCCACAAATAAGTGAAACCATATGATAATTGACTCTCTCTGCTTGACTTATTTCACTCAGCATAATCTCTTCCAGTCCTGTCCATGTTGCTACAAAAGTTGGGTATTCATCCTTTCTGATGGAGGCATAATACTCCATAGTGTATATGGACCACATCTTCCTTATCCATTCGTCCGTTGAAGGGCATCTTGGTTCTTTCCATAGTTTGGCGACCATGGCCATTCCTGCTATAAACATTGGGGTACAGATGGCTCTTCTTTTCACTAGATCTGTATCGTTGGGGTAAATACCCAGGAGTGCAATGGCAGGGTCATAGGGAAGTTCTATTTTTAATTTCTTGAGGAATCTCCACTCAATTCTCCAAAGAGGCTGCACCAACTTGCATTCCCACCAACAGTGTAAGAGGGTTCCCCTTTCTCCACATCCTCTCCAACACATGTTGTTTCCTGTCTTGCTAATTTTGGCCATTCTAACTGGTGTAAGTTGATATCACAATGTGGTTTTAATTTGAATCTCCATGAGGGCTAGTGATGATGAAAATTTTTTCATGTGTCTGATAACCATTTGTATGTCTTCATTGGAGAATTGTCTGTTCATATTTTCTTCCCATTTTTTGATATGTTTCCCTGTTTCGTGTGTGTTGAGTTTGAGGAATTCATTATAGATCCTGGATATCAACCTTTTGTCTGTACTGTCATTTGCAAATATCTTCTCCCATTCCGTGGGTTGCCTCTTCGTTTTTTTGACTGTTTCCTTTGCTGTGCAGAAGCTTTTGATTTTGATGAAGTCCCAAAAGTTTATTTTCGCTTTTATTTCCTTTGCCTTTGGAGACATATCTTGAAAGAGGTTGCTGTGGCGGATATCGAAGAGATTACTGCCTATGTTCTCCTCTAGGATTCTGATGGATTCCTGTCTCACGCTGAGGTCTTTTATCCATTTTGAGTTTATCTTTGTGTACGGTGTAAGAGAATGATCGAGTTTCATTCTTCTACATATAGCTGCCCAGTTTTCCCAGCACCATTTCTTGAAGAGACTGTCTTTTTTCCACTGTATATTTTTTCCTGTTTTGTCGAAGATTATTGCCCATAGAGTTGAGGGTCCATATCTGGGCTCTCTACTCTGTTCCGCTGGTCTATGAGTCTGTTTTTATGCCAGTACATGCTGTCTTGGTGATCACAGCTTTGTAATGAAGCTTGAAACCAGGTAACGTGATGCCCCCAGCCTTATTTTCGTTTTTCAACATTTCCTTAGCGATTCGGGGTCTCTTCTGATTCCATACAAATTTTAGGATTATTTACTCCAGCTCTTTGAAGAATACCGGTGGAATTTTGATCGGAATGGCATTAAAAGTATACATTGCTCTAGGCAGTATAGACATTTTAACAATGTTTATTCTTCCGATCCAAGAGCATGGAATGGTCTTCCATCTTTTTGTGTCCTCAGTTTCTTTCATGAGTGTTCTGTAGTTCCTCGAGTACAGATCCTTTACCTCTTTGGTCAGGTTTATTCCCAAGTGTCTTATGGTTCTTGGTGCTATAGTAAATGGAATCGATTCTCTAATTTCCCTTTCTATATTTTCGTTGTTAGTGTATAAGAAAGCCACTGATTTCTGCACATTGAGTTTGTATCCTGCCACGTTGCTGAATTGCTGTATGAGTTCTAGTAGTTTGGGGGTGGAGTCCTTAGGGTTTTCCATATAAAGAATCATGTCATCTGCGAAGAGAGAGAGTTTGAATTCTTCATTGCCAATTTGGATACCTTTTATTTCTCTTTGTTGTCTGATTGCTGTTGCTATGACTTCTAATACTATGTTGAACAAGAGTGGTGAAAGTGGGCATCCTTGTCGTGTTCCTGATCTCAACGGGAAGGCTGCAAGTTTTTTCCCATTGAGGATGATATTTGTTGTCGGTCTTTCATAGATAGATTTGATGAGGTTCAGGAATGTTCCCTCTATCCCTATACTTGGAAGTGTTTTAATCAGGAACGGATGCTGGATTTTGTCAAATGCTTTTTCTGCATCAGTTGAGAGGACCATGTGGTTCTTCTCTCTTCTCATATTAATTTGTTGTATCACATTGATTGATTTGCGAATGTTGAGCCATCCTTGTAGCCCAGGGATGAATCCCACCTGATCATGGTGGATAATCTTTTTAATGTGCTGTTGGATCCTGTTGGCTAGGATCTTGTTGAGAATCTTAGCATCCATATTCATCAGTGATATTGATCTGAAATTCTCCTTTTTGGTAGGGTCTTTGCCTGGTTTGGGGAGCAGGGTAATGCTGGCTTCATAGAAAGAGTCTGGAAGTTTTCCTTCTGCTTCAATTTTTTGAAACAGCTTCAGGAGAATAAGTTTTATTTCTTCTTTGAAGGTTTGGTTGAATTCCCCAGGGAATCCGTCAGGTCCTGGGCTCTTGTTTTTTGGGAGGTTTTTGATCACTGCTTCAATCTCGTTATTAGATATTGGTCTATTCAGGTTGTTGATTTCTTCCTGGTTCAATTTTGGTAGTTTATATTTTTCCAGAAATGCATGCATTTCATCTAGGTTGCTAAGCTTATTGGCATATAACTGTTCATAAAAATTCTGATGATTGTTTCTACTTCCTTGGTGTTCGTTGTGATCTCTCCCTTTCATTCATAATTTTATGAATTTGGGGTTTCTCTCTTTTCTTTTGGATTAGTGTGGCCAATGGTTTATTGATCTTAGTGATTCTTTCAAAAAACCAGCTTCTAGTTTCATTGATACGTTGTACTGTATCTCTGCTTTCTACCTCATTGATTTCAGCTCTAATCTTGATGATTTCCCTTCTTATGTGTGGAGTTGGTTTGATTTGCTGTTGATTCTCCAGTTCTTTAAGGTATAGAGACAGCTGCTGTGTTCTGGATTTTTTAATTTTTTTTGAGGGAGGCTTGGATGGCTCTGTATTTCCCCCTTAGGACCGCCTTTGCTGTATCCCATAGGTTTTGGACCGAAGTGTCTTCATTCTCATAGGTTTCCATGAATTGTTTCATTTCTTCCTTGATCTCCTGGTTGATCCAAGCATTCTTAAGCAAGGTGGTCTTTAGCTTCCAGGTGTTTGAGTTCCTTTTCAACTTTTCCTTGTGATTGAGCTCCTGTTTCAAAGGATTGTGATCTGAGAATATGCAGGGAATAATCTCAGTCTTTTGGTATCGGTTGAGTCCTGATTTGTGACCCATTATGTGGTCTATTCTGGAGAAGGTTCCGTGTGCACTTGAGAAGAATGGTATTCTGTTGTTTTAGGGTGGAATGTTCTGTATATATCTATGAGGTCCATCTGGTCCAATGTGTCAGTCAATGCTCTTGTTTCTTTATTGATTTTCTGCTTCAATGGTCTGTCTATTTCTGAGAGAGGCGTGTTAAGATCTCCTACTATTAATGTATTCATATCAATATGATGCTTTACCTTGATTAACAGTTTTCTTATTAATTGGCTGCTCCCATATTGGGAGCATAGATATTTACAATTGTTAGATCTTCTTGGTGGATAGTCCCTTTAAGGATTATGTAGTGTCCTTCTGTATCTCTGACTA
This sequence comes from Mustela nivalis, assembly GCF_964662115.1. Lineage (NCBI taxonomy): Eukaryota > Metazoa > Chordata > Mammalia > Carnivora > Mustelidae > Mustela > Mustela nivalis. The sequence continues at coordinate 148,102,475 of NC_139020.1, forward strand.
CAGTCTTTAGTTTGAAGTCTAATTTATCTGATATGAGAATCGCTACCCCAGCCTTCTTTTGAGGCCCATTGACATGAAAGATGCTTCTCCATCCCTTCACTTTCAGTCTGGGTGTATCTATATGTTCAAAATGGGTCTCTTGTAGACAACATATGTATGGGTCCTGTCGTTTTATCTAAATGCAACCGTGTGCCATTTTATGGGTGCATTTAGGCCATTCATTCACATTGATGGTGGTTATTAATAGATATGTTTTTATTGACATCGAGTTACCTTTGAAGTATTTCTTTCTGTAGACTGTCTCTATATTTCTGTTCAATGCTATTCTTGGGATTTTTCCTCTTTTATAGAAACCCCCTTAATATTTCAGCTTGGTGGTTTCATAGTCTTTTAAGCCTTGCCGGTCTTGAAAACTCTTTATCTCTCCTTCCATTTTGAATGTCAGTCTTGCTGGATAAAGTATTCTTGGCTGCATGTTCTTCTCATTTAGTGCCCTGAATATATCTTGCCAGCCTCTTCTGGCTTGCCAGGTCTCTGTGGACAGGTCTGATGTTATTCTGATGGGCTTCCCTCTGTAAGTAAGGAGCCTCTTTGCCCTGGCGGCTTTCAAGAGATTATATCTACAATTATAATTCCTCAATTTGACTATCAGGTATCGTGATTTTTTTTGGAATGTATAATCTTGAGTGGAGACCGTTCAGCCTCTAGTACATGAACGCTGTGCTTCATTCGAGAGTTGGGAAAATTTTCATGAAGGACTTGTTCCACTATATCCTCTAAACTTCTTTCTTTCTCTTCACCTTCAGGGATTCCAATAATTCTGATGTTGGAACGCTTCATGGCATCATTTATTTCCCTGATTCTGTTTTCGTGGTTTCTAAGCTGATTGTTCCAGGCTTCCTCCTGATCACTAATTCTATCTTCTGTCTCAGTTACCCTAGCTTTGAGAGAATTTAGATTAGTTTGGAACTCATTGAGAGCATTGTGAACCTCCTCCCTGGTAGCTTTAAGCTCTGCCCTAACATTGTGAACATCCTATCTGGTCGCTTTCAGTTCGGCCCTAATCAATTCCCTTTGGTCATCCATGGCTTTCTCCAACCTAGCTATTGCCTGGATAATTGTTAGCCTGAATTCTTTTTCCGACATATTGTCTATGTTGATAGCCATTAGCTCTGTTGCAGAAGGTCCTTCCTCTGTATTTTTCTTCTGTTGGGCATTTCTCCTCCTAGTCATTTTGGTGGGAGATGACTGAACAGATGTAGCTGGATGTATCAACTGTGGTGCATTCAAGGTGAACCCTAGAACACTTCTGAGCAATCAGGATTCCCCCACCCAAACATATGACAAAAGTAAAGAAAAAGAAAAAGAAAAAAAAAGAAAAGAAGAAAAAGAGAGAGAGAGAGAGAGAGAGGAAAGAAATGGAAGATGAAAAAGAAGGTTCAGCCCAGATGGGCCCCAAGGTAAGATTTATGAAGTAGACAAAGAGATAAAAATACTGATACAAGTATATGACAAGAGAAAATATATATATATATATGCAAATAAAGAAAGAACCTCGTGAAAAAGAACCCCAAGTGTAAAATTTATATGCTATCAGGACAAACACAAAAACACAGAAACACTGGTGGAAGAAGATGGGAGAGTTCTTATAAATTCTCAGTGTGTGCGAGGAAGGTTGTTTTGATTCTTCCTGGATGTATCTTGATATCTTTGTTAAAGGACTCAACTTTCCTAAGATAAAGGGGATTAAAAATTGGTTTACCTATAGGGTAGTATTGATTGGGGAAAGGGGATTACTTTGAAGTTTAACTCTATATGAATATTAGAGGATAAAAATAAAAAGGAATAAACTAGACTAAAATAAACTAATATATAAAAAAAGGAATTCAAAAAATAAAAATGCAAAAGAAAAACATAGGTGTATGTATCAAAAAGTTCAGGTTAGAAAGGTATTATGGAATTTGATGTACTGTACAGCTCGCTGTGATGGTAAATAGGTTAAAAAAATAAACTATGTGTAAAAAAAAAAAAAAAAAAAATGAACCGGAATAGTGGGAACAAGTGAACAATATAAGTTTTCTTATGAAGCAGTGGTTGTTCTCTTGTAGTCCTTTTTTTTTTTTTTTCTTTCTTGATTTGTTTTCTGGGGGAGGGGCCTGCCACGTGGGTTTCCTGAGTTAAGTTCTCCTGCCCCCCTCAAGGGGGTGGGCTCTGAGGAATCTGGTTTTTTTCAGTCAATGATGTTTCCTGAGTTAAGTTCTCCTGCCCCCCTCAAGGGGGTGGGCTCTGAGGAAACTTGTTTTTTTCAGGCTTTTGTTCTCTGGCGGTTTTTATGTTTGTTCACTTTTTTTTTCTCTCACCTTGACCGCCTTTGATGGTTTTTGTAGTTTTAGAGGAAACAAACCGTATCTTGATCTCCCTCTCAGAGAGAAGCCTCAGTCGGGGTACAGAGCCTAAATAAGTTCCCCCCTTGGCCACTGGCAGAGCAGGTTCCAAGTTGCAGACCCTGGGGGCGCAGGATCCTTTGCTTGTACCCAAAGCCAAGGCAGTCGCAGCTGTCTGGGAGCTCCCAACTGCCAGAGAGGTTCCAAGCAGCGATCGCACACTGAGATTTTCCTGCTGACCTGGGCTGGGAGTGCCTAGTCTTGCTGGGTCTAAGAGTGCCCGGCTTGCACGCACCTCTTTCAGAGGGACTATGGGTCACGCGCACGTCTCAGGCACTGAGAACGGGGCGCAGGTCCGTAAGCACCAGGCTGGGCTTTTGCGCACCTCTGTCAAGGGAGAGTTTGGGGCGCGAAGCTTAGGCTTTGAAACAATGGCTCGGGTCAAAGAACGCAGGCTGGGCCTTTGTAACTCAGGAGATCATGAGGGATGTGCGTGCGTATCTCAGGCTTTGTGGTAGGGCTCGCGTGTGGCTCTGATCCCCTCACAGGAGCTAGAACCCACGCATTCTCGGGCGCGCTGGCGGCTTAGGGACCAAGACCTGGTTTCTCCACTGCACTCTCTCTGCCTCAGCGCCCAGGAGGCTGTCCTGGGACCAGGGACTTAAGCCCCTGTCCCTAGCCGCCCCGATTGCCACAATTTCCCCCTGCGATCCTTTGCTCTTTTGGGGTGCTTTCAACCAGTCTCCAAGTTAATGCTGGTCCCCAGACACAGGGTACTCTCTCTCGTATTGGGGTATTCCTTTCCAACCGGTCACCTCTGGTGGCTCCCTCCCCTTTTTGTTTATCTTCTGATATCAGTCCACCGTTCCCACTCTGCTTTACCTGCCCACTGCGTCTTCTGCCCCTGTAGCAATCCAGACGTGTATAATTCTGATATCAGGCTGATTTCATGGGTGATTGGAGTTCTTTGCTAGGTAATCAGCTCACTTTGGGATACCGGCTGAAAAGGCACCTCCTCCTACTCCCCCGCCATCTTGTCCGCCCCTCATTCATAATTTTATGAATTTGGGCTTTCTATTTTTCTTTTGGATTAGTGTGGCCAATGGTTTATTGATCTTAGTGATTCTTTCAAAAAACCAGCTTCTAGTTTCATTGATACGCTCTACTGTATGTCTGGTTTCTACCTCATTGATTTCAGCTCTAATCTTGATGATTTCCCTTCTTATGTGTGGAGTTGGTTTGATTTGCTGTTGATTCTCCAGTTCTTTAAGGTATAGAGACAGCTGCTGTGTTCTGGATTTTTTAATTTTTTTTTGAGGGAGGCTTGGATGGCTCTGTATTTCCCCCTTAGGACCGCCTTTGCTGTATCCCATAGGTTTTGGACCGAAGTGTCTTCATTCTCATAGGTTTCCATGAATTGTTTCATTTCTTCCTTGATCTCCTGGTTGATCCAAGCATTCTTAAGCAAGGTGGTCTTTAGCTTCCAGGTGTTTGAGTTCCTTTTCAACTTTTCCTTGTGATTGAGCTCCTGTTTCAAAGGATTGTGATCTGAGAATATGCAGGGAATAATCTCAGTCTTTTGGTATCGGTTGAGTCCTGATTTGTGACCCATTATGTGGTCTATTCTGGAGAAGGTTCCGTGTGCACTTGAGAAGAATGGTATTCTGTTGTTTTAGGGTGGAATGTTCTGTATATATCTATGAGGTCCATCTGGTCCAATGTGTCAGTCAATGCTCTTGTTTCTTTATTGATTTTCTGCTTCAATGGTCTGTCTATTTCTGAGAGAGGCGTGTTAAGATCTCCTACTATTAATGTATTCATATCAATATGATGCTTTATCTTGATTAACAGTTTTCTTATTAATTGGCTGCTCCCATATTGGGGGCATAGATATTTACAATTGTTAGATCTTCTTGGTGGATAGTCCCTTTAAGAATGATGTAGTGTCCATCTGTATCTCTGACTATGGTCTTTAGTTTATTTTTTTTATTTTTTTTTAAAGATTTCATTTATTTATTTGACAGAGAGATCACAAGTAGGCAGAGAGGCAGGCAGAGAGAGAGAGGAGGAGGAAGCAGGCTCCCCGCTGAGCAGAGAGCCCGACACGGGACGCGATCCCAGGACCCTGAGATCATGACCCGAGCCGAAGGCAGCGGCTTAACCCACTGAGCCACCCAGGCGCCCCTGGTCTTTAGTTTAAAATCTAACTTATCTGATATGAGAATCACTACCCCAGCCTTCTTTTGAGGCCCATTGACATGAAAGATGCTTCTCCAACCCTTCACTTTCAGTCTGGGTGTATCTTTAGGTTCAAGATGAGTCTCTTGTAGACAATATATGGATGGGTCCTATTGTTTTATCCAATCTGCAACCCTGTGCCATTTTATGGGCACATTTAGGCCATTCACATTGAGAGTGATTATTGATAGATAATTTTTTATTGATATTGTGTTACCTTTGAAGTCTTTCTTTCTGTAGATTGTCTCTATATTTCTGTTCAAAGCTATTCTTAGGATTTTTCCTCTTTTATAGAACCCCCCTTAATATTTCCTGCAGTGTCAGCTTGGTGGTTGCATAGTCTTTTAAGTCTTACTGGTCTTGGAAACTCTTTATCTCTCCATCCATTTTGAATGTCAGTCTTGCTGGATAAAGTTTCTTGGCTGCATGTTCATCTCATTTAGTGCCCTGAATATGTCTTGCCAGCCCTTTCTGGCTTGCCAGGTCTCTGTGGACAGGTCTGTTATTCTGATGGGCTTTCTTCTGTAAGTAAGGAGCCTCTTTGTCCTAGCGGCTCTCAAGAGATTATACCTACAATTATGATTCCTCAATTTGACTATCAGGTGTCGTGATTTTTTTTGGAATGTATAATCTTGGGTGGAGACCATTCAGCCTCTAGTACATGAACGCTGGTTCCATTCGCAGGACTGGGAAAATTTTCATGAAGAACTTGTTCCACTATATCTTCCAGGATTCTTTCTTTGTCCTCCCCTTCAGGGATTCCAATAATTCTGACGTTGGAACGCTTCATGGCATCATTTATTTCCCTGATTCTGTTTTCGTGGTTTCTTTTTTTTTTAAAAAGACTTTATTTATTTATTTGACAGACTGAGATCACAAGTAGACAGAGAGGCAGGGAGAGAGAGAGAGGTAGAAGCAGACTACCTGCTGAACAGAGAGCCAAATGTGGGGCTCGATCCTAAGACCGTGGGATCACGACCCAAGCTGCAGGCAGAGGCTTTAACCCACTAAGCCACTCAGGTGCCCCTGTTTTCGTGGTTTCTAAGCTGTTTGTTCCAGGCTTCTTCCTAATCCTTTCTCTCTATCTGTTTGTCCTTCAGATCACTAATTCTATCTTCTGTCTCAGTTACCCTAGCTTTGGGAGAATTTAGATTAGATTGGAACTCATTGAGAGCATTGTGAACCTCAGCCCTGGTAGCTTTCAGCTTAGCCCTAACATTATGAACATCCTGTCTGGTCGCTTTCAGTTCGGCCCTAATCAATTCCCTTTGGTCATCCATGGCTTTCTCCAACCTAGCTATTGCCTGGGTAATTGTTAACCTGAATTCTCTTTCTGACATATTTTCTATTTTAATAGCTGTTAGCTCTGTTGCAGAAGGTCCTTCCTCTGTATTTTTCTTCTGTTGGGCATTCCTCCTCCTAGTCATTTTGGTGAGAGATAACTCAACAGATGTAGCTGGATGTATCGACCGTGGTGCAGTCAAGGTGCACCCTGGAACACTTCTGAGCAATCAGGATTCCCCACCCATATGAGTGACAAAAGAAAAGAAAAATAAAAAAAGAAAGAAAGAGAGACAGAGAGACAGGAAAGAAACGGAAGATGAAAGAGAAGGTTTAGCCCAAATGGGTCCCAAGGTAAGATTTATGAAATATACAAACAAAGACAGACAAACACAAAGACTGATAAAAGTATATGACAAGAGGGGGGAAAATATATATATATATATATATATATATATATATATATATATATAATTTGCACAAATACAGGAAGAACCTCGTCAAAAGGAACCCCAAGTGTAAGGTTTATATACTATCAGGACAAACAAAAACACAGCAACAATGGTGGAAGAAAAAGATGGGAGAGTGGTTATAAGTTCTCAGTGTGGGCGAGGAAAGTTGTTTTGATTCCTCCTGGATGTATCTTGATATCTTTGTTAAATGACTCAACTTTCCTAACATAAAGGGGGATAAAAAATTGGTTTACCTATAGGGGTAGTATTGATTGGGGAAAGGGGATTACTTTGAAGTTTAACTCTATATGAATATTAGAAGATAAAAATAAAAAGGAATAAACTATACTAAACCAAACTAAAAGTAAAGAAAAAAAATTCAAAAAATAGAAATCCAAAAGAAAAACACAGGTGTATGTATCAAAAAGTTCAGGTTAGAAGGTTATTATGGCATTTGATGTAATGGATATCTCACTGTGATGGTAAATAGGTTAAATAAGCATCTATATAAAAAAAAAAAAAACAACCAGAATAGTGGGAACGAGTTAAAAATAAAAGTTGTCCTATTAAGTAGTGGTGGTTGTTCTCTTGTAGTCTTTTTTTTTTTTTTCCTCCTTTCCAGTTTGGTTTTTCTGGGGGAGGGGCCTGCCACGTGGGTTTTCAGTCAATGATGTTCCCTGAGTTAAGTTTCCACACCCCCCCTCAAGGGGGTGGGCTCTGAGGAAACTGTTTTTTTTTTTCAGGCTTTTGTTCTCTGGCGGTTTTTATGTTTGTACACTTTTTTTTTTTTTCTCTCACCTTGACCGCTTTTGATAGTTTTGGTAGTTTTAGAGGAAAACAAACTGCATCCTGGCTTCCCTCTCAGAGAGAAGCCTCAGTCTGGCTGCAGAGCCCAAATAAGTTCCCCTTTGCCCACTGGCAGAGCAGGCTCCGAGTCGCGGTCCCTGGGGTCGCAGGATCTTTTGCTTGTACCCAAAACCACGGCAGCGGCAGCTGTCTGGACAGCTCCAGACCGCCTGAGAGGTTCCAAGTCGCGATTGCACAGAGATTTTCCCGCTGGCCTGGGCTGGGAGTGCCTGGTCTTTCTGGTCTAAGAGCACCCAGCTTGCACGCACCTCTTTCAGGGTTTTAGGCTGTGGGTCATGCACGCTTTTCAGGCTCTGAGAACGAGGCACAGGTCTGAAAACACCAGGTTGGGCCTTTGCGCACCTCTTTCAGGGGAGAATTTGGGGCGGACGTCTTAGGCTCTGAAACAATGGCGTGGGTCAAAGAGCGCTGGCCGGGCCTTTGTGTACCTTTTTCAGGGGAGAATGAGGGGCGCGCGCATCTCAGGCTTTATAGCAGGGCTTGCGTGTTCTGTCCTCTGGTGAGGCACCCAGCCCCTCAGAGGAGCCGGACCCCACGCGTTCTCGGGCATGCTGGCAGCTTAGGGACCAAGACCTGGTTTCTCTGCCGCACTCTCTCTGGCTCAGCACTAGGGGAGGCTGTCCTGGGACCGGGGACTTAAGCCCCTGTCCCTAACCGCCCCGATTCCCACAATTTCCTCCCCACGATCTTTTGCTCTTTTAAAGTGCTTTCAACCAGTCTCCAAGTTAATGCTGGTCCCCAGACACAGGGCACTCTCACTTGTATTAGGGGAATTACTTTCCAACCGGTCTCCTCTGGTGGCTCCCTCCCCCTTTTGTTTATCTTCCGATATCAGTCCACCGTTTCCACTCCGCTTTACCTGCCCACTGGCGTCTTCTGCCCCTGTAGAGATCCAGACGTGTATAATTCTGATATCAGGCTGATTTCATGGGTGATCGGAGTTCTTTGGTTGGTAATCAGCTCACTTTAGGGTGCAGGTTTAAAAGGCGCCTCCTCCTACTTCCCCGCCATCTTGTCCTGAGCCTGAGCTCTCTACTCTTAATGACTTTTCAGTCTGGGCTTAACGGTCTGGTCTAGAATGACAGGACGCTCCAAAAGTGCACTGGTCCTTAGCCCTTGGTTAGTCTACAGTACCATTTATTTGGATACTGTGAGTATCCAGTTTTATTTCCTTGGCTGTTGTTGGTTTCAGCTATTGTGTAAATAAGGTAAAGAAATAATATGTCTATTGTTATTGGGAATCTTGAAAGCCAAAATTGCAAAACTGGTGGGCAGTTGTTGAGTACTTAGTGCACTAGGCACCTAAATGTGAGACTCCTGTGCTGGATAAGTTGGTCACTGAATGGTTAAGATTGATACTAGGTGATCAGCCAACCTCAAGAAAATGTCTGTTTTACAAGACACCACCATAAAATCACCAGCCCATCCAAATTAGGTATTAATTTGGCTCCAAGGGACCCAAGGCTTCACTAAAGAAGTGGATCCTCAAATTCTATAGAGTTGAGTGCTCCATCTTCCAGAAAACCTGCTTATTTTACTGCAGTCCTGTAAGCTATAGATTTCTGCAAAAAGCAAAATCTTATTAAAGACACCTAGAATTGTAATATCCATTATGGAGAACATTCCAGTTAGGTTATCCATTTAAGAAGTGCACTTGAAAGCAAGGATTCCCAAATCAAACAAACAAATAGAATGGAGTACCTATTTTATAAACATATAATGTATTATTAGCCCCAGGGGTACAGGTCTGTGAATCGCCAGGTTTACACACTTCACAGCAATCACCATAGCACATACCCACCCCAATGTCCATAACCCCACCACCCTCTCCCTACCCCACTCCTCCCAGCAACCTTCAGTTTCTTTTGTGAGATTAAGCGTCTCATGGTTTGTCTCCCTCCCGATCCCATCTTCTTTCATTTATTCTTTTTCTACCTCCCAAACCCCCCACATTGTATCTCCACTTCCTCATATCAGGGAGATCATATGATAGTTGTCTTTCTCCGACTGACTTATTTCACGAAGCATAGTACCCTCTAGTTCCATACGCATCATTGCAAATGGCAAGATTTCATTTCTTTTGATGGCTGCATAGTATCCCGTTGTATATATATACACCACATCTTCTTTATCCATTCATCTGTTGATGGACATCTAGGTTCTTTCCACAGTTTAGCTAGTGTGGACTTTGCTGCTATAAACATTCAGGTGCACGTGCCCCTTCAGATCACTACATTTGTACCTTTAGGGTAAATACCCAGTAGTGTGATTCCTGGCTCGTAGGGTAGCTCTATTTTCAACTTTTTGAGGAACCTCCATGCTGTTTTCCAGAGTGGCTGCACCAACTTGCATTCCCACCAACAGTGTAGGAGGGTTCTTCCCCTTTCTCCGCATCCTCACCAGCATCTGTCATTTCCTGACCTGTTAATTTTAGGCATTCTGACTGGTGTGAGGTGGTATCTCGCTGTGGTTTTGATTTGTATCTCCCTGATGCTGAGTGATGTGGAGCACTTTTTCATGTGTCTGTTGGCCACCTGGATGTCTTCTTTGCAGAAATGTCTGTTCATGTCCTCTGCCCATTTCTTGATTGGATTATTTGTTCTTTGGATGCTCCCACCCCCCCCCCGCCACTTCAAACCCCTCAGATTGTTTTTCAGAGTCCATAGTCTCTCATGATTCACATCCCCTTCCAATTTTCCCCAACCCCCTTCTCTCTAACTCCCCATGTCCTCCATGCTTTTTGTTATGCTCCACAAATAAGTGAAACCATATGATAATTGACTCTCTCTGCTTGACTTATTTCACTCAGCATAATCTCTTCCAGTCCTGTCCATGTTGCTACAAAAGTTGGGTATTCGTCCTTTCTGATGGAGGCATAATACTCCATAGTGTATATGGACCACATCTTCCTTATCCATTCGTCTGTTGAAGGGCATCTTGGTTCTTTCCACAGTTTGGCGACCGTGGACATTGCTGCTGTAAACTTGGGGTACAGATGGCCCTTCTTTTCACTACATCTGTATCTTTGGGGTAAATACCCAGGAGTGCAATGGCAGGGTCATAGGGAAGTTCTATTTTTAATTTCTTGAGGAATCTCCACTCAGTTCTCCAAAGAGGCTGCACCAACTTGCATTCCCACCAAAAGTGGAAGAGGGTTCCCCTTTCTCCACATCCCCTCCAACACATGTTGTTTCCCGTCTTGCTAATTTTGGCCATTCTCACTGGTGTAAGTTGATATCTCAATGTGGTTTTAATTTGACTCTCCCTGATGGCTCCTGATGATAAACATTTTTTCATGTGTCTGATAACCATTTGTATGTCTTCATTGGAGAAGTGTCTCTTCATATCTTCTGCCCATTTTTTGATATGATTGTCTGTTTTGTGTGTGTTGAGTTTGAGGAGTTTATTATAGATCCTGGATATCAACCTTTTGTCTGTACTGTCATTTGCAAATATCTTCTCCCATTCCGTGGGTTGCCTCTTTGTTTTCTTGACTATTTCCTTTGCTGTGCAGAAGAAGCTTTTGATTTTGATGAAGTCCCAAAAGTTCATTTTCGCTTTTGTTTCCTTTGCCTTTGGAGACATATCTTGAAAGAAGTTGCTGTGGCTGATATCGAAGAGATTACTGCCTATGTTCTCCTCTAGGATTCTGATGGATTCCTGTCTCACGTTGAGGTCTTTTATCCATTTTGAGTTTATCTTTGTGTACGGTGTAAGAGAATGGTCGAGTTTCATTCTTCTGCATATAGCTGTCCAGTTTTCCCAGCATCATTTCTTGAAGAGACTGTCTTTTTTCCACTGTATATTTTTTCCTGTTTTGTCAAAGATTAATGACCATAGAGTTGAGGGTCCATATGTGGGCTCTCTACTTTGTTCCACTGGTCTATGTGTCTGTTTTTATGACAGTACCATGCTGTCTTGGTGACCACAGCTTTGTAGTAAAGCTTGAAATCAGGTAATGTGATGCCCCAGTTTTGTTTTTGTTTTTCAACATTTCCTTAGTGATTCGGGGTCTTTTCTGATTCCATACAAATTTTTGGATTATTTGCTCCAGCTCTTTGAAACATACCAGTGGAATTTTGATCAGAATGGCATTAAAAGTATAGATTGCTCTACACAATATAGACATTTTAACAATGTTTATTCTTTTGATCCAAGAGCATGGAATGGTCTTCCATCTTTTTGTGTCTTCTTCAATTTCTTTCGTGAGTGTTCTGTTGTTCCTCGAGTACAGATCCTTTACTGCTTTGGTTAGGTTGATTCCCAGGTATCTTATGGTTCTTGGTGCTGTAGTAAATGGAATTGATTCTCTAATTTCCCTTTCTGTATTTTCATTATTAGTGTATAAGAAATCCACTGATTTCTGTACATTGAGTTTGTATCCTGCCACGTTGCTGAATTGCTGTATGAGTTCTAGTAGTTTGGGGGTGGAGTCTTTTGGGTTTTCCATATAAAGAATCATGTCATCTGCGAAGAGAGAGAGTTTGACTTCTTCATTGCCAATTTGAATTGGGTAATAGATCTATTCTTATCAGCATCCTCTTGTATGAGCATTCCCACGCCTTGATTTCTGTCTCTTGCACAGTAAGGTGAAAGACTTTGAAGACTTAGGTAGCTTTAGGAGAGGCAGTTCTCATAGTGTTTATTTTTAAATCTTATAATGGCTTGCTCGTGTTTATCTTCCCAAGGATGGGGTTCTGGGCACTGCATTTTCATTTATTTATTTAATTACTTATTACTTATTTATTTGTTTATTTATTATTTATTATTATTTAAACTTTATTTCATTTTTTCAGTGTTCCAAGATTCATTGCTTATGCATCACACCCAGTGCCACTGGCATTTTTCAAAGTTCTGGAACAAACAATCCTAAATTTTTATGGTACCAGAAGAGACCCCAAATTGCTAAGAAAATGTTGAAAAAGAAAAAACAAAACTGGTGGCATCACGTTGTCTGAGTTCAAACCTTTTTACAAAGTTTTGATCATCAAGACAGCATGGTACTGGCATAAAAACAGACACATAGACCAGTGGAACAGAGTAGAGAGTCAGATATGGACCTGTAACTCTTTGTCAAATAATAATAATCTTTGACAAATAACCTTTGACAAAGCAGGAAAAAATATCCAGTGGAAAAAAGACAGTCTCTTCAATAAATGGTGCTGGGAAAATTGGACAGCTATCTACAGAAGAATGAAACTTGACCATTCTTTTACCCCATACACAAAGATAAACTAAAAATGGGTGAAAGGCCTCAACATGAGGCAGGAATCCATCAAAATCCTGGAGAAGAACATAGGCAGTAACATCTTTGACATCAGCCACAGAAACTTCTTTCAAGACATGTCCAAAGGCAAAGGAAACAAAAGCAAAAACGAACTTTTGGACTTCATCAAGATCAAAGCTTCTGCACAGTTAAGGAAACAGTCAACAAAACAAAGAGGTAACCCACGGAATGAGAGAAGATATTCGCAACTGACACTACAGACAAAGGGCTGATATCCAGGGGAACTGCATATTCAAGATGTTCATACAGTGTGGAAGTTGACAGAGAAAAGTCAGGAATCCAGAGTTTATAATGTTTAGCCAGGGGTAGAGATCCACAAGGCCATTGCTAATTGTGGGCCTAGAGAATTCATGAATAATCTTAAAAATCATTTTTGGAGATAATTGAATTTCTACAGCACTTAAATTATGACTCAGGAAAACAATCTGTCCAAAAATAGTTGTAATTTCTCTTTAAAGATGTCATGTCCTATCTCAGCTAACTGTTTGCAGCAGATAAATGTAATCTTGTATGGATGTTTCTTTGGTAATTGAGCATAGCAGGAGGTGGTCTACATACCACAGAAAAGTTGATTTCCTAGGGAACTGGAAGAGATTTAAATCTTGGTGGAGCCCTTGAGAGAAATAAGAAGGGGCCTCAGTGAATACTTGAGGCATGACCGCTCAGGTATATTGCTGATTATTCTCAATAAAGACAAACAAGTATTGGCTGTTGAGGTCTACAGAAATGCTGAAGAGGATAGAACATAGGTTTACATTGGTGAATCATTTTAAGTCTGGAAGAACTTGTGGCAAAAGGGTGTTAAGGTTTGTGAAATGGGAACTAGAAAAAAAAATTTTTTTTTCTAAATAAGCTCTACACTCGACATGTGGCTTAAACTCATGGCCATGAGATCAAGAGTTGTATGCTCTACCAATTGAGCCAGTTAGGCTCCCTGGGAATAACTGTTGGGTTAATAGCTCTCAATTCTTCAACAAATATTCACCTCTACCCACAAGGTTTATGGACTGGCAAGATTGGTATGTTACAGGGACTGGCACAGGGAATGATTAGCCCATGGGCAATTAGGTCTTCCACTATTAGTGAAGGTGTCTGTGTGGCTTCAGATTTTAACAGATATGAATATGTTTATGTCTATCTGAATTTTTACACATTCTGGATTTTTTATTCTCTCAATGTCAGCATTAGAGGTAGTTCACACATATTTGGGTATCTTGATTAAATTAGGGATCCTTTGCTGGAAATTCTCCTCCTTATCAAGGAGAGATTGTAAGGAATACTAAAGCCTCAGGTTTAGTTGGCAGGTAATGTCTGTATTAGGGGCAAAGGAGATCTCTACCTTATAGATTGTTGGGAGCTGTACCACATAGCAAAAACAAATGATTTCAGTGAAAGTGAAGGTACCAGTTATTATACTAGTTGAGATAAAGCTATCTCTGAAGAAGATATTTGCAAATGGGCTAGTATCCAAAGTCCAGAAAAAGGGCTAGTATCCAAAGTCCATAAAGAACTTGTCAGACTCAACACCCAAAAAACAAATAATCTAGTCCAGAAATAGACAGAAGATATGAGCAGACACTTCTCCAAAGAAGACATACAAATGGCCAACAGGCACATGGAAATGTGTTCAACATCACCTGGCATCAAGGAAATACAAATCAAAACCACAATGAGATGCCATCCCACACTAGTCAGAATGGCTTAAATTAACAACGCAGGAAACAACAGATGTTGGCAAGGGTGTGGATAAAGGGGAACCCTCTCACACTGCTAATGGGGTTGCAAACTAGTATACCCACTCTGGAAAACAGTATGGAGGATCCTGAAGCAGTTAAAAATAGAGTGACCCTATGGCCCAGCAACTGCACTACTAGTTATTTATCCTCCCAAAGAAGACATACGAATGGCTAACAGACACATGAAAAAATATTTATCTTCATTAGCCATCAGGGAAATTCAAATCAAAACCACATTGAGACATGAACTTATACCTGTTAGAATGGAAAAAATTGACAAGGCAAGAAACAACAAATGTTGGAGAAGTTGTGGAAAAAGAGGAACCCCCCCCCTTTTAAATTTTTTTTAAATTTATTCATATATTTTTAAAAATTTCTTTTCAGTTTACCAGAATTCATTGTTTATGTACCACACCCAGTGTTCTATGCAATACGTGCCCTCCATAATACCCACCGCCAGGCTCCCCCAACCTCCCACCCCCCTGTCCCTTCAAAACCCTCAGATTGTTTGTCAGAGTCCATAGTCTCTCATGGTTCATCTCCCCCTCCAATTTACCCCAACTCCCTTCTCTCCATCTCCCTATGTCCTCCCTATTATTTCTTATGCTCCACAAATAAGTGAAACCATATGATAATTGACTCTCTCTGCTTGACTTATTTCATTCAGCATTATCTCTTCCAGTCCCATCCATGTTGATACAAAAGTTGTGTATTCATCCTTTCTGATGGAGTATATATGGCACATATATATATATGCTAATATATATATATATATGCTAATAGCATATATGCTATCTGATATATGCTATCTCATCTCGTATATATATATATATGCTATCATCAGATAGCATATATATAAATTATATATATATTTTTTCTGATGATAGCATATATGGACCACATCTTCCTTATCCATTTATATATTATATATATAAAATACTAACCCATTTGCAAATATCTTCTTCAATATATATATAAAATATATATATTATTTATATATATATAAAAATATATATTTTTTCTGATGATAGCCTATGTGGACCACATCTTCCTTATCCATTCATCTGTTGAAGGGCATCTTGGTTCTTTCCAGAGTTTGGCAACTGTGGTCATTGCTGTTATGAACATTGGGGTACAGATGGCCCTTCTTTTCACTATATCTGCATATTTGGGGTAAATACCCAATAGTGCAATTACACTCTATTTTTAATTTCTTAAGGAATCTTCACACTGTTTTCCAAAGTGGCTGCACCAACTTGCATTCCTACCAACAGTGTAAGAGGGTTCCCCTTTCTCCACATCCTCTCCAACACACGTTACTTACCGTCTTTTTAATTTTGGTCATTCTAACTGGTGTAAGGTGATATCTCAGTGTGGTTTTGATTTGAATCTCCCTGATGGCTAGTGATGATGAACATTTCTTCACGTGTCTGTTAGCCATTTGTATGTCTTCATTGGAGAAGTGTCTGTTCATATCTTCTGCCCATTTTTTTGACATGATTATCTGTTTTGTGTGTGTTGAGTTTGAGGAGTTATTTTTTTTTTAAGATTTTATTTATTTATTTGACAGACAGAGATCACAAGTAGGCAGAGAGGCAGACAGAGAGAGAGAGAGGAGGCAGCAGGCTCCCTGCTGAGCAGAGAGCCCGATGCGGGGCTTGATGCGGGGCTCGATCCCAGGACCCTGGGATCATGACCCGAGCCAAAGGCAGAGGCTTTAACCCACTAAGCCACCCAGGCGCCCCTGGAGTTTGAGGAGTTATAGATCTTAGATATCAGCCTTTTGTCTGTACTCTCATTTGCGAGTATCTTCTCCCATTCCATGGGTTGCAAGAGGAATCGTTTTATACTGTTGAATGTTACACTGTTGCACTGGGAATGTAAATTGGTGTAGTCATTTTAGAGAATAGTGTGGAGGGTCTGCAAAAAGTTAAAAATAGAGCTACCCTATGACTGAGCAATTGCACTACTGGGTCTTTACCCCAAAGATACAAATGTAGTGAAAAGAAGGGTCATATGCACCCCAATGTTCATAGCAGGAATGTCCACAATAGCCAAACTGTGGAAAGAGCCAAGATGCCCTTAAACAGATGAATGGGTAAAGAAGATATGGTTCATGGGGCACCTGGGCAGCTCAGTGGGTTAAAGCTTCTGCCATCAGCTCAGATCATGATCCCAGGGTCCTGGGATCAAGTCCTGCATTGGCCTCTCTGCTCAGCAGGGAGCCTGCTTCCCTCTCTCTCTCTGCCTGCCTCTCTGCCTACTTGTGATCTCTCTGTCAAATAAATAAATAAAACCTTTAAAAAATTTTTTTAAAAAGAAGATATGGTTCATATACACAATGGAATATTACTCAGCCATCAGAAAGGATGAATACCCACACTTTGCATCAACATGGATGGGACTGGAGGAGGTTATGCTAAGTCAAATAAGTCAAACAGAGAAAGTCAATCATCATATGGTTTCATTTATTTGTGGAACATAAGGAATAGAATGTAGGACATTAGGAGAAGGGAAAAATGATGGGGGAGATATCAGAGTGGGAGATTAACCATGAGAGACTATGGACTCCAGGAAGTAAAGTGAGAGTTTTAGAAAGGAGGTGGGTGAGCTTGGTGATGGATATTAAGGAGGGCACAGATTGTATGGAACACTGATTGTTACACTGAATCATGGAACACTACATCAAAAACTAATGATGTATGGTGACTAACATAACAATTAAAAAAGGGATGAATTTGATACAGAAAAAAAAGCAAAGGAAAAAAACACAGTGGTCATGAAGGGGCACCTACACCTCAATATTTGTAGCAGTAGTGTCCTCCAAATAGTCAAAGTATGGAAAGAGTCCAGATGCCCATCAACAGATGAATTGATAAAGGAGATGTGTATATATCTACAATGGAATACTACTCAGCCATCAAAAATTTTGGGTGGGTTAGGCCTCTGCCTTTGACTCAGGTCATGATCTCAGAGTCCTGGGATTGAGCCCCACATCAGGCTCTCTGATCAGCGGGGAGCATGTTTCCCCGTCTTTCTCTGTCTGCCTCTCTGCCTACTTGCAATCTCTCTCTATCAAATAAATAAATAAAATCTTTTTAAAAATTAAAAAAATAAAAAATAGAAAAAATAAATCTTATGATTTGTGATGACGTGGTTGGAACTAGAAGATATTATGCTAAGCAAAATAAGTCAATCACAGAAAGACAAATACCATATGATTTCACTCATATGCAGAATTTAAGAAACAAAACAGAGGATCATAGGGGAAAGGAGGAAAAAATAAAATAAGAAAAAATCAGAGAAGGGCGCCTGGGTGGTTCAGTGGGTTAAATAAAGCCTCTGCCTTTGGCTTGGGTCATGATCCCAGGGTCCTGGGATCGAGCCCTGCATTGGGCTCTCTGCTCAGTGGGGCGCCTGCTTCCTCCTCTCTCTCTGCCTGCCTCTCTGCCTCTTTGTGATTTCTGTCTGTCAAATAAATAAACAAATCTTTTTAAAAAATCAGAGAAGGAGACAAACCATAAAAGACTCTTAACTATAGGAAACAAATTGAGGGTTGCTGAAGGGGAGGTGGGTGGGTGGATGGTAACTGGGTGATGGGCATTGGGGAGGGACTTGATGAATGAGCACTGGGTGTTACTTGCAACTGATGAATCATTGAACTCTACCTCTGAAATTAATGCTACACAGCATGTTAATTAATTGAGTTTAAATTAAAAATTTTAAAAATCTCAAAAAAGAAAAAAAAACTCTACCTAAATTTAATTAGACACCCCACTATGGAGATTTCTTTTCCTCAGAAGGATTTCTTGCCCTATGAAAGTTAGGGCTTCAAGTAGAATGTAGCTCTCATATCTACCAGAATTTGGCAAGGTTTTCTGTTGATTTTTATTTTAGTTTCCCCTTGGCTGTTTATGAAAATAACTAGCAGAAGTTTATTGGAGAATCCCTAAGAGAATCCCTCAGAATCCCCCAGATTCTGATAATCCCTCAGTCCTGTCACCCTTGGGTGAGGTCCATACAGGTGCCCTTCTTTGAGAACAGATATGGGAGCATTTGAGTTGGTTTTGAAGGATTTTCACATAAACTTTGGGGACGATTTTTTTCCCGTGTCCCAATTGATCATGAATGAGACACCAATGTCTGGGTGTTTTGATTAAGGGCCCCTAAAAGAAGACAATGAGTGTGGCCCAGGAACTGGGTTAGGTTTCTGGCCTTAAAGCTATTATAACTGTAAGGGCACTAACTTGGCAGACTTTTGTTTACAGCTTCTTCCAAGATCCTTTCAAAGTGCTCAGCTATGGTCACAAGTTCAGTCAGACCTGTGACTTCCCATCCTATTTTCTGCCTTGTAACCAATCCACTAATCTCAGGAAGTAATCCGTTTACCAGAAAAAGGCAGGTAGAGCAGGTTGGGTAGCATCATCTATTACACAGAAACCAGAATGCTATACGAAGCTTCAGGCCAGCTTCAAAGTCTGCCACATATTCAGCTTTCTTTTGCTTGCAGGTTTCAGTAATAGAACATTCAATGTAGAACATTCAATGTAGATTCTAAGAATAGCTTTTAAATTATCTGCTTCTATTTTGCAAGCTTTTTCTGGTCCATAATTACATTGTAGATTGAGAACTTTGAGTATCATTTTTGAGGTAATGACGTTCTGCTTCTTGCCTCCATTTTTGGGCTTCAGTATGTGCACAAGCTGGGCCCAGGATCATAGACCCTAATGAGGACTCTAAATTCTTCAGAAAAGTTTTGGAGATCCTGCCTGCATTTATGAAATTCATTATGACCATTAATTCAGTCTTTGACCAAGGAGGGGAGATACCTGAAAAGGTGATCTTATTTTAAAAGACAGTGTTTAGTAGTCTCTTCAAAGTGGAATAGCACTAATCTATTCAGATAGATTGTGAGTGCTCAGGTGCAAGGCACCTCAGTCTTATAGTTTTTGATTTTAGGTACATCTTGTACCTTTAACTTTTCATTAGTCTTTTGTAGTGAAGGTATTTTTGCATCTTGAAGCTGTTTGGAGGCTTCTACATGCCAATTAAAATAGATACTCCATCAATTCATTTACAATTGCACCCAAAACCACAAGATACCTAGGAATAAACCTAACCAAAGAGGCAAAGAATCTATACTCAGAAAACTACAAAGTACTCAGGAAAGAAATTGAGGAAGACACAAAGAAATGGGAAATTGTTCCATGCTCCTGGACTGGAAGAACAAATATTGTGAAAATGTCTATGCTACCTAAGCAATCTACACATTTAATGCAATCCCTATCAAAATACCAACCATTTTTTCAAAGAAATGGAACAAATCAGCCTAAAATTTATATGGAACGAGAAAAGACCTCGAATAGCCAGAGGAATATTGAAAAAGAAAGCCAAAGGTGGTGGCATCACGATTCCAGACTTCAAGCTCTATTACGAAGCTGTCATCATCAAGACAGTATGGTACTGGCACAAAAACAGACACATAGATCAATGGAACAGAAGAGAGAGCCCAGAAATAGACTCTCAACTCTATGGTCAAGCTAATCTTCAACAAAGCAGGAAAGAATGTCCGATGGGAAAAAGACAGTCCTTTCAATAAATAGTGTTGGGAAAATTGGACAGCCACATGCAGAAAAATGAAACTGGGCCATTTCCTTACACCACTCACAAAAATAGACTCAAAATGGATGAAGGACACCAATGTGAGACAGGAATCCATCAGAATCCTTGAGGAGAACACAGGCAGCAACATCTTTGACCTCAGCCTCCGCAAAACTTCGTCCTAGGAACATCGCCAAAGGCAAAGGAAGCAAGAGCAAAAATGAGCTATTGGGACTTCATCAAGATCAAAAGCATTTGCACAGCAAGGGAAACAGTTAACAAAACCAAAAGGCAGCTGACAGAAAGGGAGAAGATATTTGCAAACAACATATCAGATAAAGGGCTCGTATCCAAAATCTATAAAGAACTTAGCAAACTCAACACCCAAAGAACAAATAATCCAATCAAGAAATGGGCAGAGGACATGAACAGACATTTCTGCAGAGAAGACATCCAGATGGCCAACAGACACATGAAAAAGTGCTCCACATCACTCAGCATCAGGGAGATACAAATCAAAACCACAGCGAGATACCACCTCACACCAGTCAGAATGCCTAAAATTAACAGGTCAGGAAATGACAGATGCTGGTGAGGATGCGGAGAAAGGGGAAGAACCCTCCTACACTGTTGGTGGGAATGCAAGTTGGTGCAGCCACTCTGGAAAACAGCATGGAGGTTCCTCAAAAAGTTGAAAATAGAGCTACCCTACGAGCCAGGAATCACACTACTGGGTATTTACCCTAAAGGTACAAATGTAGTGATCTGAAGGGGCACGTGCACCTGAATGTTTATAGCAGCAAAGTCCACACTAGCTAAACTGTGGAAAGAACCTAGATGTCCATCAACAGATGAATGGATAAAGAAGATGTGGTGTATATATATACAACGGGATACTATGCAGCCATCAAAAGAAATGAAATCTTGCCATTTGCAATGATGCGTATGGAACTAGAGGGTACTATGCTTCGTGAAATAAGTCAGTCGGAGAAAGACAACTATCATATGATCTCCCTGATATGAGGAAGTGGAGATACAATGTGGGGGGTTTGGGAGGTAGAAAAAGAATAAATGAAAGAAGATGGGATCGGGAGGGAGACAAACCATGAGACGCTTAATCTCACAAAAGAAACTGAAGGTTGCTGGGAGGAGTGGGGTAGGGAGAGGGTGGTGGGGTTATGGACATTGGGGTGGGTATGTGCTATGGTGATTGCTGTGAAGTGTGTAAACCTGGCGATTCACAGACCTGTACCCCTGGGGCTAATAATACATTATATGTTTATAAAATAGGTACTCCATTCTATTTGTTTGTTTGATTTGGGAATCCTTGCTTTCAAGTGCACTTCTTAAATGGATAACCTAACTGGAATGTTCTCCATAATGGATATTACAATTCTAGGTGTCTTTAATAAGATTTTGCTTTTTGCAGAAATCTATAGCTTACAGGACTGCAGTAAAATAAGCAGGTTTTCTGGAAGATGGAGCACTCAACTCTATAGAATTTGAGGATCCACTTCTTTAGTGAAGCCTTGGGTCCCTTGGAGCCAAATTAATACCTAATTTGGATGGGCTGGTGATTTTATGGTGGTGTCTTGTAAAACAGACATTTTCTTGAGGTTGGCTGATCACCTAGTATCAATCTTAACCATTCAGTGACCAACTTATCCAGCACAGGAGTCTCACATTTAGGTGCCTAGTGCACTAAGTACTCAACAACTGCCCACCAGTTTTGCAATTTTGGCTTTCAAGATTCCCAATAACAATAGACATATTATTTCTTTACCTTATTTACACAATAGCTGAAACCAACAACAGCCAAGGAAATAAAACTGGATACTCACAGTATCCAAATAAATGGTACTGTAGACTAACCAAGGGCTAAGGACCAGTGCACTTTTGGAGCGTCCTGTCATTCTAGACCAGACCGTTAAGCCCAGACTGAAAAGTCATTAAGAGTAGAGAGCTCAGGCTCAGGACAAGATGGCGGGGAAGTAGGAGGAGGCGCCTTTTAAACCTGCACCCTAAAGTGAGCTGATTACCAACCAAAGAACTCCGATCACCCATGAAATCAGCCTGATATCAGAATTATACACGTCTGGATCTCTACAGGGGCAGAAGACGCCAGTGGGCAGGTAAAGCGGAGTGGAAACGGTGGACTGATATCGGAAGATAAACAAAAGGGGGAGGGAGCCACCAGAGGAGACCGGTTGGAAAGTAATTCCCCTAATACAAGTGAGAGTGCCCTGTGTCTGGGGACCAGCATTAACTTGGAGACTGGTTGAAAGCACTTTAAAAGAGCAAAAGATCGTGGGGAGGAAATTGTGGGAATCGGGGCGGTTAGGGACAGGGGCTTAAGTCCCCGGTCCCAGGACAGCCTCCCCTAGTGCTGAGCCAGAGAGAGTGCGGCAGAGAAACCAGGTCTTGGTCCCTAAGCTGCCAGCATGCCCGAGAACGCGTGGGGTCCGGCTCCTCTGAGGGGCTGGGTGCCTCACCAGAGGACAGAACACGCAAGCCCTGCTATAAAGCCTGAGATGCGCGCGCCCCTCATTCTCCCCTGAAAAAGGTACACAAAGGCCCGGCCAGCGCTCTTTGACCCACGCCATTGTTTCAGAGCCTAAGACGTCCGCCCCAAATTCTCCCCTGAAAGAGGTGCGCAAAGGCCCAACCTGGTGTTTTCAGACCTGTGCCTCGTTCTCAGAGCCTGAAAAGCGTGCATGACCCACAGCCTAAAACCCTGAAAGAGGTGCGTGCAAGCTGGGTGCTCTTAGACCAGAAAGACCAGGCACTCCCAGCCCAGGCCAGCGGGAAAATCTCTGTGCAATCGCGACTTGGAACCTCTCAGGCGGTCTGGAGCTGTCCAGACAGCTGCCGCTGCCGTGGTTTTGGGTACAAGCAAAAGATCCTGCGACCCCAGGGACCGCGACTCGGAGCCTGCTCTGCCAGTGGGCAAAGGGGAACTTATTTGGGCTCTGCAGCCAGACTGAGGCTTCTCTCTGAGAGGGAAGCCAGGATGCAGTTTGTTTTCCTCTAAAACTACCAAAACTATCAAAAGCGGTCAAGGTGAGAGAAAAAAAAAAAAAGTGTACAAACATAAAAACCGCCAGAGAACAAAAGCCTGAAAAAAAAAAACAGTTTCCTCAGAGCCCACCCCCTTGAGGGGGGGTGTGGAAACTTAACTCAGGGAACATCATTGACTGAAAACCCACGTGGCAGGCCCCTCCCCCAGAAAAACCAAACTGGAAAGGAGGAAAAAAAAAAAAAAGACTACAAGAGAACAACCACCACTACTTAATAGGACAACTTTTATTTTTAACTCGTTCCCACTATTCTGGTTGTTTTTTTTTTTTTTATATAGATGCTTATTTAACCTATTTACCATCACAGTGAGATATCCATTACATCAAATGCCATAATAACCTTCTAACCTGAACTTTTTGATACATACACCTGTGTTTTTCTTTTGGATTTCTATTTTTTGAATTTTTTTTCTTTACTTTTAGTTTGGTTTAGTATAGTTTATTCCTTTTTATTTTTATCTTCTAATATTCATATAGAGTTAAACTTCAAAGTAATCCCCTTTCCCCAATCAATACTACCCCTATAGGTAAACCAATTTTTTATCCCCCTTTATGTTAGGAAAGTTGAGTCATTTAACAAAGATATCAAGATACATCCAGGAGGAATCAAAACAACTTTCCTCGCCCACACTGAGAACTTATAACCACTCTCCCATCTTTTTCTTCCACCATTGTTGCTGTGTTTTTGTTTGTCCTGATAGTATATAAACCTTACACTTGGGGTTCCTTTTGACGAGGTTCTTCCTGTATTTGTGCAAATTATATATATATATATATATATATATATATATATATATATATATATTTCCCCCCTCTTGTCATATACTTTTATCAGTCTTTGTGTTTGTCTGTCTTTGTTTGTATATTTCATAAATCTTACCTTGGGACCCATTTGGGCTAAACCTTCTCTTTCATCTTCCGTTTCTTTCCTGTCTCTCTGTCTCTCTTTCTTTCTTTTTTTATTTTTCTTTTCTTTTGTCACTCATATGGGTGGGGAATCCTGATTGCTCAGAAGTGTTCCAGGGTGCACCTTGACTGCACCACGGTCGATACATCCAGCTACATCTGTTGAGTTATCTCTCACCAAAATGACTAGGAGGAGGAATGCCCAACAGAAGAAAAATACAGAGGAAGGACCTTCTGCAACAGAGCTAACAGCTATTAAAATAGAAAATATGTCAGAAAGAGAATTCAGGTTAACAATTACCCAGGCAATAGCTAGGTTGGAGAAAGCCATGGATGACCAAAGGGAATTGATTAGGGCCGAACTGAAAGCGACCAGACAGGATGTTCATAATGTTAGGGCTAAGCTGAAAGCTACCAGGGCTGAGGTTCACAATGCTCTCAATGAGTTCCAATCTAATCTAAATTCTCCCAAAGCTAGGGTAACTGAGACAGAAGATAGAATTAGTGATCTGAAGGACAAACAGATAGAGAGAAAGGATTAGGAAGAAGCCTGGAACAAACAGCTTAGAAACCACGAAAACAGGGGCACCTGAGTGGCTTAGTGGGTTAAAGCCTCTGCCTGCAGCTTGGGTCGTGATCCCACGGTCTTAGGATCGAGCCCCACATTTGGCTCTCTGTTCAGCAGGTAGTCTGCTTCTACCTCTCTCTCTCTCCCTGCCTCTCTGTCTACTTGTGATCTCAGTCTGTCAAATAAATAAATAAAGTCTTTTTAAAAAAAAAAGAAACCACGAAAACAGAATCAGGGAAATAAATGATGCCATGAAGCGTTCCAACGTCAGAATTATTGGAATCCCTGAAGGGGAGGACAAAGAAAGAATCCTGGAAGATATAGTGGAACAAGTTCTTCATGAAAATTTTCCCAGTCCTGCGAATGGAACCAGCGTTCATGTACTAGAGGCTGAATGGTCTCCACCCAAGATTATACATTCCAAAAAAAATCACGACACCTGATAGTCAAATTGAGGAATCATAATTGTAGGTATAATCTCTTGAGAGCCGCTAGGACAAAGAGGCTCCTTACTTACAGAAGAAAGCCCATCAGAATAACAGACCTGTCCACAGAGACCTGGCAAGCCAGAAAGGGCTGGCAAGACATATTCAGGGCACTAAATGAGATGAACATGCAGCCAAGAAACTTTATCCAGCAAGACTGACATTCAAAATGGATGGAGAGATAAAGAGTTTCCAAGACCAGTAAGACTTAAAAGACTATGCAACCACCAAGCTGACACTGCAGGAAATATTAAGGGGGGTTCTATAAAAGAGGAAAAATCCTAAGAATAGCTTTGAACAGAAATATAGAGACAATCTACAGAAAGAAAGACTTCAAAGGTAACACAATATCAATAAAAAATTATCTATCAATAATCACTCTCAATGTGAATGGCCTAAATGTGCCCATAAAATGGCACAGGGTTGCAGATTGGATAAAACAATAGGACCCATCCATATATTGTCTACAAGAGACTCATCTTGAACCTAAAGATACACCCAGACTGAAAGTGAAGGGTTGGAGAAGCATCTTTCATGTCAATGGGCCTCAAAAGAAGGCTGGGGTAGTGATTCTCATATCAGATAAGTTAGATTTTAAACTAAAGACCAGGGGCGCCTGGGTGGCTCAGTGGGTTAAGCCGCTGCCTTCGGCTCGGGTCATGATCTCAGGGTCCTGGGATCGCGTCCCGTGTCGGGCTCTCTGCTCAGCGGGGAGCCTGCTTCCTCCTCCTCTCTCTCTCTGCCTGCCTCTCTGCCTACTTGTGATCTCTCTGTCAAATAAATAAATGAAATCTTTAAAAAAAAATAAAAAAAATAAACTAAAGACCATAGTCAGAGATACAGATGGACACTACATCATTCTTAAAGGGACTATCCACCAAGAAGATCTAACAATTGTAAATATCTATGCCCCCAATATGGGAGCAGCCAATTAATAAGAAAACTGTTAATCAAGATAAAGCATCATATTGATATGAATACATTAATAGTAGGAGATCTTAACACGCCTCTCTCAGAAATAGACAGACCATTGAAGCAGAAAATCAATAAAGAAACAAGAGCATTGACTGACACATTGGACCAGATGGACCTCATAGATATATACAGAACATTCCACCCTAAAACAACAGAATACCATTCTTCTCAAGTGCACACGGAACCTTCTCCAGAATAGACCACATAATGGGTCACAAATCAGGACTCAACCGATACCAAAAGACTGAGATTATTCCCTGCATATTCTCAGATCACAATCCTTTGAAACAGGAGCTCAATCACAAGGAAAAGTTGAAAAGGAACTCAAACACCTGGAAGCTAAAGACCACCTTGCTTAAGAATGCTTGGATCAACCAGGAGATCAAGGAAGAAATGAAACAATTCATGGAAACCTATGAGAATGAAGACACTTCGGTCCAAAACCTATGGGATACAGCAAAGGCGGTCCTAAGGGGGAAATACAGAGCCATCCAAGCCTCCCTCAAAAAAAAATTAAAAAATCCAGAACACAGCAGCTGTCTCTATACCTTAAAGAACTGGAGAATCAACAGCAAATCAAACCAACTCCACACATAAGAAGGGAAATCATCAAGATTAGAGCTGAAATCAATGAGGTAGAAAGCAGAGATACAGTACAACGTATCAATGAAACTAGAAGCTGGTTTTTTGAAAGAATCACTAAGATCAATAAACCATTGGCCACACTAATCCAAAAGAAAAATAGAAAGCCCAAATTCATAAAATTGTGAATGAGGGGTGGACAAGATGGCGGGGGAGTAGGAGGAGGTGCCTTTTCAGCCGGTATCCCAAAGTGAGCTGATTACCTAGCAAAGAACTCCAATCACCCATGAAATCAGCCTGATATCAGAATTATACACGTCTGGATTGCTACAGGGGCAGAAGACGCAGTGGGCAGGTAAAGCAGAGTGGGAACGGTGGACTGATATCAGAAGATAAACAAAAAGGGGAGGGAGCCACCAGAGGTGACCGGTTGGAAAGGAATACCCCAATACGAGAGAGAGTACCCTGTGTCTGGGGACCAGCATTAACTTGGAGACTGGTTGAAAGCACCCCAAAAGAGCAAAGGATCGCAGGGGGAAATTGTGGCAATCGGGGCGGCTAGGGACAGGGGCTTAAGTCCCTGGTCCCAGGACAGCCTCCTGGGCGCTGAGGCAGAGAGAGTGCAGTGGAGAAACCAGGTCTTGGTCCCTAAGCCGCCAGCGCGCCCGAGAATGCGTGGGTTCTAGCTCCTGTGAGGGGATCAGAGCCACACGCGAGCCCTACCACAAAGCCTGAGATACGCACGCACATCCCTCATGATCTCCTGAGTTACAAAGGCCCAGCCTGCGTTCTTTGACCCGAGCCATTGTTTCAAAGCCTAAGCTTCGCGCCCCAAACTCTCCCTTGACAGAGGTGCGCAAAAGCCCAGCCTGGTGCTTACGGACCTGCGCCCCGTTCTCAGTGCCTGAGACGTGCGCGTGACCCATAGTCCCTCTGAAAGAGGTGCGTGCAAGCCGGGCACTCTTAGACCCAGCAAGACTAGGCACTCCCAGCCCAGGTCAGCAGGAAAATCTCAGTGTGCGATCGCTGCTTGGAACCTCTCTGGCAGTTGGGAGCTCCCAGACAGCTGCGACTGCCTTGGCTTTGGGTACAAGCAAAGGATCCTGCGCCCCCAGGGTCTGCAACTTGGAACCTGCTCTGCCAGTGGCCAAGGGGGGAACTTATTTAGGCTCTGTACCCCGACTGAGGCTTCTCTCTGAGAGGGAGATCAAGATACGGTTTGTTTCCTCTAAAACTACAAAAACCATCAAAGGCGGTCAAGGTGAGAGAAAAAAAAAGTGAACAAACATAAAAACCGCCAGAGAACAAAAGCCTGAAAAAAACAAGTTTCCTCAGAGCCCACCCCCTTGAGGGGGGCAGGAGAACTTAACTCAGGAAACATCATTGACTGAAAAAAACCAGATTCCTCAGAGCCCACCCCCTTGAGGGGGGCAGGAGAACTTAACTCAGGAAACCCACGTGGCAGGCCCCTCCCCCAGAAAACAAATCAAGAAAGAAAAAAAAAAAAAAAGGACTACAAGAGAACAACCACTGCTTCATAAGAAAACTTATATTGTTCACTTGTTCCCACTATTCCGGTTCATTTTTTTTTTTTTTTTTTTTACACATAGTTTATTTTTTTAACCTATTTACCATCACAGCGAGCTGTACAGTACATCAAATTCCATAATACCTTTCTAACCTGAACTTTTTGATACATACACCTATGTTTTTCTTTTGCATTTTTATTTTTTGAATTCCTTTTTTTATATATTAGTTTATTTTAGTCTAGTTTATTCCTTTTTATTTTTATCCTCTAATATTCATATAGAGTTAAACTTCAAAGTAATCCCCTTTCCCCAATCAATACTACCCTATAGGTAAACCAATTTTTAATCCCCTTTATCTTAGGAAAGTTGAGTCCTTTAACAAAGATATCAAGATACATCCAGGAAGAATCAAAACAACCTTCCTCGCACACACTGAGAATTTATAAGAACTCTCCCATCTTCTTCCACCAGTGTTTCTGTGTTTTTGTGTTTGTCCTGATAGCATATAAATTTTACACTTGGGGTTCTTTTTCACGAGGTTCTTTCTTTATTTGCATATATATATATATATTTTCTCTTGTCATATACTTGTATCAGTATTTTTATCTCTTTGTCTACTTCATAAATCTTACCTTGGGGCCCATCTGGGCTGAACCTTCTTTTTCATCTTCCATTTCTTTCCTCTCTCTCTCTCTCTCTCTCTTTTTCTTCTTTTCTTTTTTTTTCTTTTTCTTTTTCTTTACTTTTGTCATATGTTTGGGTGGGGGAATCCTGATTGCTCAGAAGTGTTCTAGGGTTCACCTTGAATGCACCACAGTTGATACATCCAGCTACATCTGTTCAGTCATCTCCCACCAAAATGACTAGGAGGAGAAATGCCCAACAGAAGAAAAATACAGAGGAAGGACCTTCTGCAACAGAGCTAATGGCTATCAACATAGACAATATGTCGGAAAAAGAATTCAGGCTAACAATTATCCAGGCAATAGCTAGGTTGGAGAAAGCCATGGATGACCAAAGGGAATTGATTAGGGCCGAACTGAAAGCGACCAGATAGGATGTTCACAATGTTAGGGCAGAGCTTAAAGCTACCAGGGAGGAGGTTCACAATGCTCTCAATGAGTTCCAAACTAATCTAAATTCTCTCAAAGCTAGGGTAACTGAGACAGAAGATAGAATTAGTGATCAGGAGGAAGCCTGGAACAATCAGCTTAGAAACCACGAAAACAGAATCAGGGAAATAAATGATGCCATGAAGCGTTCCAACATCAGAATTATTGGAATCCCTGAAGGTGAAGAGAAAGAAAGAAGTTTAGAGGATATAGTGGAACAAGTCCTTCATGAAAATTTTCCCAACTCTCGAATGAAGCACAGCGTTCATGTACTAGAGGCTGAACGGTCTCCACTCAAGATTATACATTCCAAAAAAAATCACGATACCTGATAGTCAAATTGAGGAATTATAATTGTAGATATAATCTCTTGAAAGCCGCCAGGGCAAAGAGGCTCCTTACTTACAGAGGGAAGCCCATCAGAATAACATCAGACCTGTCCACAGAGACCTGGCAAGCCAGAAGAGGCTGGCAAGATATATTCAGGGCACTAAATGAGAAGAACATGCAGCCAAGAATACTTTATCCAGCAAGACTGACATTCAAAATGGAAGGAGAGATAAAGAGTTTTCAAGACCGGCAAGGCTTAAAAGACTATGAAACCACCAAGCTGAAATATTAAGGGGGTTTCTATAAAAGAGGAAAAATCCCAAGAATAGCATTGAACAGAAATATAGAGACAGTCTACAGAAAGAAATACTTCAAAGGTAACTCGATGTCAATAAAAACATATCTATTAATAACCACCATCAATGTGAATGAATGGCCTAAATGCACCCATAAAATGGCACACGGTTGCATTTAGATAAAACGACAGGACCCATACATATGTTGTCTACAAGAGACCCATTTTGAACATATAGATACACCCAGACTGAAAGTGAAGGGATGGAGAAGCATCTTTCATGTCAATGGGCCTCAAAAGAAGGCTGGGGTAGCGATTCTCATATCAGATAAATTAGACTTCAAACTAAAGACTGTAGTCAGAGATACAGAAGGACACTACATAATCCTTAAAGGGACTATCCACCAAGAAGATCTAACAATTGTAAATATCTATGCTCCCAATATGGGAGCAGCCAATTAATAAGAAAACTGTTAATCAAGGTAAAGCATCATATTGATATGAATACATTAATAGTAGGAGATCTTAACACGCCTCTCTCAGAAATAGACAGACCATTGAAGCAGAAAATCAATAAAGAAACAAGAGCATTGACTGACACATTGGACCAGATGGACCTCATAGATATATACAGAACATTCCACCCTAAAACAACAGAATACCATTCTTCTCAAGTGCACACGGAACCTTCTCCAGAATAGACCACATAATGGGTCACAAATCAGGACTCAACCGATACCAAAAGACTGAGATTATTCCCTGCATATTCTCAGATCACAATCCTTTGAAACAGGAGCTCAATCACAAGGAAAAGTTGAAAAGGAACTCAAACACCTGGAAGCTAAAGACCACCTTGCTTAAGAATGCTTGGATCAACCAGGAGATCAAGGAAGAAATGAAACAATTCATGGAAACCTATGAGAATGAAGACACTTCGGTCCAAAACCTATGGGATACAGCAAAGGCGGTCCTAAGGGGGAAATACAGAGCCATCCAAGCCTCCCTCAAAAAAAATTAAAAAATCCAGAACACAGCAGCTGTCTCTATACCTTAAAGAACTGGAGAATCAACAGCAAATCAAACCAACTCCACACATAAGAAGGGAAATCATCAAGATTAGAGCTGAAATCAATGAGGTAGAAAGCAGAGATACAGTACAACGTATCAATGAAACTAGAAGCTGGTTTTTTGAAAGAATCACTAAGATCAATAAACCATTGGCCACACTAATCCAAAAGAAAAGAGAGAAACCCCAAATTCATAAAATTATGAATGAAAGGGAGAGATCACAACGAACACCAAGGAAGTAGAAACAATCATCAGAATTTTTATGAACAGTTATATGCCAATAAGCTTAGCAACCTAGATGAAATGCATGCATTTCTGGAAAAATATAAACTACCAAAATTGAACCAGGAAGAAATCAACAACCTGAATAGACCAATATCTAATAACGAGATTGAAGCAGTGATCAAAAACCTCCCAAAAAACAAGAGCCCAGGACCTGACGGATTCCCTGGGGAATTCAACCAAACCTTCAAAGAAGAAATAAAACTTATTCTCCTGAAGCTGTTTCAAAAAATTGAAGCAGAAGGAAAACTTCCAGACTCTTTCTATGAAGCCAGCATTACCCTGCTCCCCAAACCAGGCAAAGACCCTACCAAAAAGGAGAATTTCAGATCAATATCACTGATGAATATGGATGCTAAGATTCTCAACAAGATCCTAGCCAACAGGATCCAACAGCACATTAAAAAGATTATCCACCATGATCAGGTGGGATTCATCCCTGGGCTACAAGGATGGCTCAACATTCGCAAATCAATCAATGTGATACAACAAATTAATATGAGAAGAGAGAAGAACCACATGGTCCTCTCAACTGATGCAGAAAAAGCATTTGACAAAATCCAGCATCCGTTCCTGATTAAAACACTTCCAAGTATAGGGATAGAGGGAACATTCCTGAACCTCATCAAATCTATCTATGAAAGACCGACAACAAATATCATCCTCAATGGGAAAAAACTTGCAGCCTTCCCGTTGAGATCAGGAACACGACAAGGATGCCCACTTTCACCACTCTTGTTCAACATAGTATTAGAAGTCATAGCAACAGCAATCAGACAACAAAGAGAAATAAAAGGTATCCAAATTGGCAATGAAGAATTCAAACTCTCTCTCTTCGCAGATGACATGATTCTTTATATGGAAAACCCTAAGGACTCCACCCCCAAACTACTAGAACTCATACAGCAATTCAGCAACGTGGCAGGATACAAACTCAATGTGCAGAAATCAGTGGCTTTCTTATACACTAACAACGAAAATATAGAAAGGGAAATTAGAGAATCGATTCCATTTACTATAGCACCAAGAACCATAAGACACTTGGGAATAAACCTGACCAAAGAGGTAAAGGATCTGTACTCGAGGAACTACAGAACACTCATGAAAGAAACTGAGGACACAAAAAGATGGAAGACCATTCCATGCTCTTGGATCGGAAGAATAAACATTGTTAAAATGTCTATACTGCCTAGAGCAATGTATACTTTTAATGCCATTCCGATCAAAATTCCACCGGTATTCTTCAAAGAGCTGGAGTAAATAATCCTAAAATTTGTATGGAATCAGAAGAGACCCCGAATCGCTAAGGAAATGTTGAAAAACGAAAATAAGGCTGGGGGCATCACGTTACCTGGTTTCAAGCTTCATTACAAAGCTGTGATCACCAAGACAGCATGTACTGGCATAAAAACAGACTCATAGACCAGCGGAACAGAGTAGAGAGCCCAGATATGGACCCTCAACTCTATGGGCAATAATCTTCGACAAAACAGGAAAAAATATACAGTGGAAAAAAGACAGTCTCTTCAAGAAATGGTGCTGGGAAAACTGGGCAGCTATATGTAGAAGAATGAAACTCGATCATTCTCTTACACCGTACACAAAGATAAACTCAAAATGGATAAAAGACCTCAGCGTGAGACAGGAATCCATCAGAATCCTAGAGGAGAACATAGGCAGTAATCTCTTCGATATCCGCCACAGCAACCTCTTTCAAGATATGTCTCCAAAGGCAAAGGAAATAAAAGCGAAAATAAACTTTTGGGACTTCATCAAAATCAAAAGCTTCTGCACAGCAAAGGAAACAGTCAAAAAAACGAAGAGGCAACCCACGGAATGGGAGAAGATATTTGCAAATGACAGTACAGACAAAAGGTTGATATCCAGGATCTATAATGAATTCCTCAAACTCAACACACACGAAACAGGGAAACATATCAAAAAATGGGAAGAAAATATGAACAGACAATTCTCCAATGAAGACATACAAATGGTTATCAGACACATGAAAAAATTTTCATCATCACTAGCCCTCATGGAGATTCAAATTAAAACCACATTGTGATATCAACTTACACCAGTTAGAATGGCCAAAATTAGCAAGACAGGAAACAACATGTGTTGGAGAGGATGTGGAGAAAGGGGAACCCTCTTACACTGTTGGTGGGAATGCAAGTTGGTGCAGCCTCTTTGGAGAATTGAGTGGAGATTCCTCAAGAAATTAAAAATAGAACTTCCCTATGACCCTGCCATTGCACTCCTGGGTATTTACCCCAACGATACAGATCTAGTGAAAAGAAGAGCCATCTGTACCCCAATGTTTATAGCAGGAATGGCCATGGTCGCCAAACTATGGAAAGAACCAAGATGCCCTTCAACGGACGAATGGATAAGGAAGATGTGGTCCATATACACTATGGAGTATTATGCCTCCATCAGAAAGGATGAATACCCAACTTTTGTAGCAACATGGACAGGACTGGAAGAGATTATGCTGAGTGAAATAAGTCAAGCAGAGAGAGTCAATTATCATATGGTTTCACTTATTTGTGGAGCATAACAAATATCATGGAGGACAAGGGGTGTTAGAGAGGTGAAGGGATTTGGGGTCAATTGGAAGGGGATGTGAATCATGAGAGACTATGGACTCTAAAAAACAATCTGAGGGGTTTGAAATGGCAGGGCTGTGGGAGGTTGTGGTACCAGGTGGTGGGTATTATAGAGGGCACCGATTGCATGGAGCACTGGGTGCAGTGAAAAAATAATGAATACTGTTTTTCTGAAAATATATAAATTATTAAAAAAACATATCTCTCAATAATCACTGTCAATATGAATGGCCTAAACGCCCCCATAAAACGACACAGGGTTGCAGATTGGTAAAATGACAGGACCCATCCATATGTTGTCTACAAGAGACCCATTTTGAAACTAAGGGTACACCCAGACTTAAAGTGAAGGGATGGAGAAGCATCTTTCATGCAATGGGCCTCAAAAGAAGGCTGGGGTAGCGATTCTCAAATCAGATAAATTAGATTTTAAGAGTCTCATGCTCTACCGACTGAGCTAGCCGGGCGATAAATTAGATTTTAGACTAAAGACGGTCGTCAGAGATAAAGGACACTACATCATTCTTAAAGAGTCTATCCACTAAGAAGTTCTAACAATTGTAAATATTTATGCCCCCAATATGGGAGCAGCTAATTACATAAGAAAACTGTTAATCAAGATAAAAGTCATATTGATATGAATACTTTAATAGTAGGAGATCTTAACACAATTCTCAGCAATAGACATATCATCCAAGCAGGAAATCAGTAAAGAAAGAAGAGCATTGAATGACACTTTGGACCAGATGGACCTCATATATATATACAGAACATTCCACCTTAAAACAACAGAATACTCATTTTTGTCGAGTGCACATGGAACCTTCTCCAGAATAGACCACATACTGGGTCACAAATCAGGGCTCAATTGATACCAAAAGATTGAGATTATTCCCTGCATATTCTCAGATAACAATTCTTTGAAACTGGAGCTCAAACACAATGAAAGTTTGGAAGGAATTCAAACACCTGGAAGCTAAAGACTATGTTACGTAACAATGCTTGGATAAACCATGAAATCAAAGTACAACTTAAACGATTCATGAAAACCAATGAGAATGAAGACACTTTAGTCCAAAACCTCTGGGATACAGCAAAGGCAGTCCTAAGGGGTCAATACATTGCCATCCAAGCCTCCCTCAAAAAATTTGAAATATCCAGAATATACCAGCTCTCTTTACATCTTAAAGAACTGGAGAATCAACCACAAATTAAGCCAACTCCACTCACAAGAAGTTTCCCTTGTATTCTTGGAGAGAATACAGATAACACCAAGGCAATCGAAATAATCATCAGAACTTATTATCAAGAAATATATGGGGTGCCTGGGTGGCTCAGTGGGTTAAGCCACTGCCTTCAGCTCAGGTCATGATCTCAGGGTCCTGGGATCGAGTCCCGCATCGGGCTCTCTGCTCAGCAGGGAGCCTGCTTCCTCCTCCTCTCTCTCTGCCTGCCTCTCTGCCTACTTGTGATCTCTCTCTGTCAAATAAATAAATAAAATTAAAAAAAAATAAATATATGCCAGGGGAGGAGTCAAGATGGCGGAGAGTAGCAGGCTGAGACTACTTCAGGTAGCCGGAGATCAGCTAGATAGCTTATCTAAAGATTGCAAACACCTACAAATCCATTGGCAGATTGAAGAGAAGAAGAACAGCAATTCTGGAAACAGAAAAACAACCACTTTCTGAAAGGTAGGACTGGCGGAGACGTGAATCCAAAGCGACGGAAGATAGACCACGGGGAGAGGGGCTGGCTCCTGGCAAGCGGCGGAGCAATGACGCACAAAATCAGGACTTTTAAAAGACTGTTCCACTGAGGGACATCGCTCCAGGGGCTAAACCGGGGTGAAGCCCACGCAGGGTCAGCGTGGCCTCAGGTCCCGCAGGGTCACAGAAGGATCGGGGGTGTCTGAGTGTCGCAGAGCTTGTGGGTATTGGAACAGGAAAACCGGCTACAGAGACAGAGCCGACAGTAAGCTCACAGCTCGGTGTTACCTTGAACTGGTCGCAGGCTCGGTGAGCTCGGAGCACGGCCGGAGGTCAGGCAGACGGGAGTAACTGGGTGTGTTCTCTGAGGGCGCACTGAGGAGTGCAGCCCCGGGTTCTCAGCTCCTCCGGGCAGAAACCAGGAGGCCACCATTTGTACTCCCGTCCTCCAGAACTCTACGGAAAGCGCTCAGGGAACAAAAGCTCCTGAAAGCAAACCCGAGGGGATTACTCAGCCCGGCCCCCAGTAAGGGCGGTGCAATTCCGCCTGGGGCAAAGATACTTGAGAATCACTACACCAGGTTCCTCCCCCAGAAGATCAACGAGAAATCCAGCCAAGACCAAGTTTACCTACCAAGGAGTGTGGTTTCAATACCAAGGAGAGCAGCAGAATTCCAGCCGAGGAGAAAGCAAAGCACGGAACTCATGGCTTACTCCCTGTGATTTTTTTTAGTCTTGCAGTTAATTTAATTTTTTCCTTTTTCTTTTTTTTTTTCTGGCCTTTGGGTAAATTTTATTTTTTTAATTTTACCCTTTTCTATTTTTAATGTTTTTTAACTAGTTTATCTAATATATATATATATATATATATATATTCTTTTTTATATTTTCTTTATTCGTTTTCTTTTTTTTAAATTCTTTTCTTTTCTTTTTTTTTTCTTTCTTCAAAGAAACACATAAACAATAATACAATAATAGTAGGGGACTTTAACACTCCCCTCACTGAAATGGACAGATCGTCCAAGCAAAAGATCAGCAAGGAAATAAAGGCCTTAAACGACACACTGGACCAGATGGACATCACAGATATATTCAGAACATTTCATCCCAAAGCAACAGAATACACATTCTTCTCTAGTGCACATGGAACATTCTCCAGAATAGATCACATCCTCGGTCCTAAATCAGGACTCAACCGGTATCAAAAGATTGGGATCATTCCCTGCATATTTTCAGACCACAATGCTCTAAAGCTAGAACTCAACCACAAAAGGAAGTTTGAAAAGAACCCAAATACATGGAGACTAAACAGCATCCTTCTAAAGAATGAATGGGTCAACCGGGAAATTAAAGAAGAATTGAAAAAAATCATGGAAACAAATGATAATGAAAATACAACGGTTCAAAATCTGTGGGACACAACAAAGGCAGTCCTGAGAGGAAAATATATAGCGGCACAAGCCTTTCTCAAGAAACAGAAAGGTCTCAGGTACACAACCTAACCCTACACCTAAAGGAGCTGGAGAAAGAACAAGAAAGAAACCCTAAGCCCAGCAGGAGAAGAGAAATCATAAAGATCAGAGCATAAATCAATGAAATAGAAACCAAAAAACCAATAGAACAAATCAACGAAACTAGGAGCTGGTTCTTTGAAAGAATTAATAAAATTGATAAACACCTGGCCCGACTTATCAAAAAGAAAAAAGAAAGGACCCAAATAAATAAAATCATGATGAAAGAGGAGAGATCACAATTAACACCAAGGAAATACAAACTATTATAAGAACATACTATGAGCAACTCTATGCCAATAAATTTGACAATCTGGAAAAAATGGATGCATTCCTAGAAACTACCTATACCTATAAACTACCACAACTGAACCAGGAAGAAATAGAAAGTCTGAACAGACCCATAACCAGTAAGGAGATTGAAACAGTCATTAAAAATCTCCAAACAAACAAAAGCCTAGGGCCAGACGGCTTCCCGGAGAAATTCTACCAAACATTTAGAGAAGAACTAATTCCTATTCTCCTGAAACTGTTCCAAAAAATAGAAATGGAAGGAAAACTTCCAAACTCATTTCATGAGGCCAGCATCACCTTGATCCCAAAACCAGACAAGGATCCCATCAAAAAAGAGAGCTATAGACCAATATCCTTGATGAGCACAGATGCGAAAATACTCAACAAAATACTAGCCAATAGGATTCAACAGTACATTAAAAGGATTATTCACCACGACCAAGTGGGATTTATTCCAGGGCTGCAAGGTTGGTTCAACATCCGCAAATCAGTCAATGTGATACAACACATCAATAAAAGAAAGAACAAGAACCATATGATATTCTCAATAGATGCTGAAAAAGCATTTGACAAAGTACAGCATCCCTTCCTGATCAAAACTCTTCAAAGTGTAGGGATAGAGGGCACATACCTCAATATCATCAAAGCCATCTATGAAAAACCCACCGCAAATATCATTCTCAATGGAGAAAAACTGAAAGCTTTTCCGCTAAGGTCAGGAACACGGCAGGGATGTCCATTATCACCACTGCTATTCAACATAGTACTAGAAGTCCTAGCCTCAGCAATCAGAAAACAATCAGACAACAAAAGGAAATTAAAGGCATCCAAATCGGCAGAGAAGAAGTCAAATTATCACTCTTCGCAGATGATATGATACTATATGTGGAAAACCCAAAAGACTCCACTCCAAAACTGCTAGAACTTGTACAGGAATTCAGTAAAGTGTCAGGATATAAAATCAATGCACAGAAATCAGTTGCATTTCTCTACACCAACAACAAAACAGAAGAAAGAGAAATGAAGGAGTCAGTCCCATTTACAATTGCACCCAAAACCATAAGATACCTAGGAATAAACCTGACCAAAGCGGCACAGAATCTATACTCAGAAAACTATAAAGTACTCATGAAAGAAGTTGAGGAAGACACAAAGAAATGGAAAAATGTTCCATGCTCCTGGATTGGAAGAATAAATATTGTGAAAATGTCTATGCTACCTAAAGCAATCTGCACATTTAATGCAAT
The DNA here is from genome assembly GCF_964662115.1 of Mustela nivalis. Lineage (NCBI taxonomy): Eukaryota > Metazoa > Chordata > Mammalia > Carnivora > Mustelidae > Mustela > Mustela nivalis. Next base: position 148,140,897 of record NC_139020.1, read on the forward strand.
TCCTATCGAAGTACCATCCATCTTTTTCAAAGAAATGGAACAAATAATTCTAAAATTTATATGGAACCAGAAAAGACCTCAAATAGCCAAAGGGGTATTGAAAAAGAAAGCCAAAGTTGGTGGCATTACAATTCCGGACTTCAAGCTCTATTACAAAGCTGTCATCATCAAGACAGCAGGGTACTGGCACAAAAACAGACACATAGATCAATGGAACAGAATAGAGAGCCCAGAAATAGACCCTCAAATCTATGGTCAACTCATCTTCAACAAAGCAGGAAGGAATGTCCAATGGAAAAAAGACAGCCTCTTCAATAAATGGTGCTGGGAAAATTGGACAGCCACATGCAGAAAAATGAAATTGGACCATTTCCTTACACCACACACAAAAATAGACTCAAAATGCATGAAGGACCTCAATGTGAGAAAGGAATCCATCAAAATCCTTGAGGAGAACACAGGCAGCATCCTCTTCGACCTCAGCTGCAGCAACATCTTCCTAGGAACATCGCCAAAGGCAAGGGAAGCAAGAGCAAAAATGAACTATTGGGATTTCATCAAGATCAAAAGCTTTTGCACAGCAAAGGCAACAGTTAACAAAATCAAAAGACAACTGACAGAATGGGAGAAGATATTTGCAAACGACATATCAGATAAAGGTCTAGTGTCCAGAATCTATAAAGAACTTAGCAAACTCAACACCCAAAGAACAAATAATCCAATCAAGAAATGGGCAGAGGACATGAACAGACATTTCTGCAGAGAAGACATCCAGATGGCCAACAGACACATGAAAAAGTGCTCCATATCACTCGGCATCAGGGAAATACAAATCAAAACCACAATGAGATATCGCCTCACACCAGTCAGAATGGCTAAAATCAATAAGTCAGGAAATGACAGATGCTGGCGAGGATGTGGAGAAAGGGGAACCCTCCTACACTGTTGGTGGGAATGTAACCTGGTGCAGCCACTCTGGAAAACAGCATGGAGGTTCCTCAAAATGTTGAAAATAAAACTGCCCTATGACCCAGCAATTGCACTACTGGGTATTTACCCTAAAGATACAAACGTAGTGATCCAAAGGGGCACGTGCACCTGAATGTTTATAGCAGCAATGTCCACAATAGCCAAACTATGGAAAGAACCTAGATGTCCATCAACAGATGAATGGATCAAGAAGATGTGGTATATATACACAATGGAATACTATGCAGCCATCAAAAGAAATGAAATCTTGCCATTTGCGACAACATGGATTCGTATCATGCTTAGCGAAATAAGTCAAGCAGAGAAAGACAACTATCATATGATCTCCCTGATATGAGGAAGTGGTGATGCAACATGGGGGCTTAAGTGGGTAGGAGAAGAATCAATGAAACAAGATGGAATTGGGAGGGAGACAAACCATAAGTGACTCTTAATCTCACAAAACAAACTGAGGGTTGCTGGGGGGAGGGGGTTTGGGAGAAGGGGGTTGGATTATGGACATTGGGGAGGGTATGTGCTTTGGTGAGTGCTGTGAAGTGTGTAAACCTGGTGATTCACAGACCTGTACCCCTGGGGATAAAAATATATGTGTATAAAAAATAAAAATTTATAATTAGAAAAAAAAATACTGGGGGAAAAAAATATATGTGTATAAAAAATAAAAAATTTAAAAAAAAAGAAATATATGCCAATAAGTTAATCAACCTAGATGAAAGGGATGCATTCCTGGAAAATGTAAAATTGCAAAATTGAACGAGGAAGAAACTGACAAACTGAATAGACTGATATCTAGTAATGAGATTGAAGCAGTGATCAAAAACTTCCCAAAAAACAAGAGCCAAGGACCTGACGGATTCCCTGGGCAATTTACCAAACTTTCATTGAAGAAATAACACTTATTCTCCTGAAGCTGTTTCCAAAAATTTAAGCAGAAGGAAAACTTTCAGACTCTTTCTATGGAGCCAGCATTACCCTGATCCCCAAACCAGGCAAAGACCCGATCAAAAAGAGAATTTCAGACCAATATCCCTGATGAATATGGATGCTAAGATTCTCAACAAGATCCTAGCAAATAGGATCCAATAGCACATTACAAAGATTATCCACCACGACCAGGTGGGATTCATCCCTGGTTTGCAACGATGGTTCAACATTCACAAATCAATCAATGTGATACAACAAATCAGTAAGAGAAAAGAGAAGAACCACATGGTCCTCTAAATTGATGCAGAAAAACCATTTGATAAAATCCAGCATCTGTTCCTGATTAAAACGCTTCAAAGTATATGGATAGAGGGAACATTCCTGACCTTCATAAAATCTATCTATGAAAAACCAACAGCAAATATCATCTTCAATGGGAAAAAGCTCACAGCCTTCCCGTTGAGATCAGGAACAGGACAAGGATGCCCACTTTCACCACTCTTGTTCAACACAGTATTAGAAGTCCTAGCAACAGCTATCAAACAATAAAGAGATCTAAAAGGTTTTCAAACTGGCATTAAAGAAGTCAAACTCTCTCTCTTCACAGATGACATGATACTTTAAATGGAAAGCCCCCCAAATACTGGAACTCATATAGCAATTCAGTAATGTGGCAGGATACAAAGTGAATTTACAGAAATCAGTGGCTTTCTTATATACTAACAATGAAAATACAGAAAGGGAAATTAGTGAATCGATTCCATTTACTATAGCACCAAGAACCATAAGATACCTGGGAATAAGCCTAACCAAGGAGGTAAAGGATCTATACTCGAGAAACTACAGAAACATTCACGAAAGAAATAAAAAAAGACACAAAAAGATGGAAGACCATTCCATGCTCTTGGATCAGGAGAATAAACATTGTTAAAATGTGTATACTGCCTAGAGCAATCTATACTTTTAATGCCATTCTGATCAAAATTCCCCCAGTATTTTTCAAAGAGCTGGTGCAAATAATCCTAAAGTGACCCCGAATCTCTAAGGAAATGTTGAAAAAGAAAAACAAAACTGGGGCATAATCCGTCTTTATAACTCGCTGCTCAGAATATAACATAAGGAAAGTCACATTGCAATAACCAGTCTACTATATAAGTCCACCCTTGTATAGTGCTTCCAGCTCCTTTCTTTCTGTCTGCTAGACTGGATGCTGCCCTATTGGTGAACTCTTGAATAAAAGCCAATGAGATCTTTAAAATGTACTCAGTTGAATTTTGTTCAGAAGAAAATCCCCCGAAGCCACGGGAAGGTACCGTTTTTGTGCCCCTGTGGTCGGAAATCAGCAAGTACCCCTAGATACAATGAGTGGCCCCCTTAACAACTCTCCCTTTGGCCAGAACCAGTCAGCTAGAACTTAGTGCCTCCCTATTTTGACCTCTAGTTTTGGATCCTGTTCTTGGGGGGCGCGGGGGTGGGGAGGAGAAGGCCTGGAGGGCAGCGAGACACACACTTGCAAGGGATGTGGTCAAAGTGGGCAAGGCCCGTAGAGCTCTGGAGCCTGGCAGGGCATTGGATTGACGAGTGGAGGGCCGGCGCCCGGGCGCGAGTGTGTGTGTGGGGGGAGTGTTGGGGACCAGCCAGGCGCTCACAGGCTGGCGGATATTGCACCGGCGCCAGGGAGAAGCCGAGACGCCGGCCCTCCCGACTTCCTAGAGAGGCTGCGGAGGACCCGGGCGGCGGCGCGCGTGCGCGCCCCGGGCTGACGGAGAGACCGGCGCGGGGCGACAGGCGGTGGCCCGGTGGTGTGGTCGCAGGACGAGCTGGCGGGGGCTTGGGGAGTCGGTGAGCGGCCGGGCGGGGCGCTGGGGCGTCGGGGTCGGCTGGCTGGCGCAGGGTTCCGGAGGGCGGCGGGGGTGTTTGGCCCCTCCCGGTCTGAGAGTAGAGGGGCGGGAGGCGGCTGAGGCCGGGCCTGGAGGCTGCGCCCGGGGCGGGTGGTTTAGCGGGGAAGCCGGTGCCCGCCTCGGGGAGGCGCGTATCTGGAAGTGCTTTGCAGCCCGCGGCAGGGAGTTGGGAGTAATGGCTTCTGCGCTTTATTCTTTCTCCCAATTACGCGAACAAAGCTACTCATTATGGACAATTAGGTGACGCGGGTGAGTGCCAGAAAAGTAAGAGTAACCGCAAGTAGTTTCGTCTGGATGCTTCTTGACAGTATAAATTTGTTCACAATTATGGAAACTCATATACATAAATATATGTTTGTTTGTTTATTACGAAATTGGATCATACCATTGCTTTTAAAAACTTCTTTTAGTATTCTTGTGATACAGTAATGCTGTGATAAGATATGCATATTATTTACCGTAGGCTACAATAAAATTTACCATTTTAACCATTTTAAAGTGTGGCATCATTCAGTGGCATTAAGCACAGTCATACTCTTGCCTCTTGAAAATTCCGGCGGAATGCATTTGTTCACTTGGTGGTCAGAATTGGTGTCAGCATTATGGCATCACTAAGACATATTTCTGACTGTGATGGATAGAAAACATTTTGTTTGCAGTTTATTTTCCTTAGCACACATTGCATTAAGCTGTGTTACATAAAGCGCAACAAGTGACGTTTGTGAAGAAAAATAGCAGTCTTGTTTATTAGGGTGATTGTCTCTTTTCAGAATGAAAAGTGAAGTGTCCGAGAGGGAGGTTTTTATTTTTGTAATATAGGGTTTTTTTTCTTTTTTACAGATTTTATTTTAATAAAGGGGAATATTTAAACAGAAGGTACAGCTCTAACTTAAAACTACTGTACTGTCTCTGACTTGCATAGGCGTCGGTAATCAGAGAATGGTCTCCTTCTAGGTTAAAAGTGGTGGCCAGGAGAGAACACCATCCTGTTTCAAACTCTTTGTAGTTCAAGAGTGAAAATTTGCAGGGAGATGTCAGCAAGCGGCTTTAGTTGTAATTTGAGGAATGAATTTCAGAGGACTTGGCGTCTGTTGGCACGTGTCTGTATCTCTGGGTATACTGAGAGTCTGGTGAATAAGGGTGCTCTTACATGTCATGTTAATGCTGGAGAAAGGCAGACAAAGTTTGGTTAAAAACCATAATCCTTCCTGTGGGTGGTAATGATCAGAATGTTTTCCTTCCCAGATCTTAAAACTTTTAGCCTCCTTTCTTGTTTTATTAAACTGCATTGCTCTGCACACTGTAACATACCTCTTAACATATCTACACTTCATTGGCTGTCCTCCTGTGAGCTCTGGAAGGCGGTATCATTATTATTATTATTATTATTTTGTATCATTCACCACAGAGACCTTAGTGCCTGGGGCATAGTAGGTGCTCAATAGATATTGTTAAGTTAATAAAAGAATGACTGTAAATTGGAGACAAGAATGACAGTATTTGGTATCTTTGATTGCCAAGTTAATTTTTAAGCTAAGAAAAAAAGTAAATCAGAGAAAAACGGTAACACACTTCCTCAATTCAAAAAACTTTTTTCTTTTGAGTAATTGTAGATTTACAGGGGGTTGCAGAAGTTGTAGAGTTCCCTTATAGTCTTCGCTCAGTTTGCCTAAAGTTAAAGTTAACCACAGAACAGTCATCAAACTTAAGAATTTCACAGTGGCGCAGTACTGTTAATTAAACTGCTGACTTTAATATTTAGAGGTCATCAGCTTCTCACTAGTGACCTTTTTCTGTTCCAGGATCCAGTCTAGAATCCCTCGTTGCGTTTAGTAGTCATGTCTCCAAGTTTTCCTTTAGTATGTGACGGTCTCTCCATCTTTCCCTGTTCTTCGTGACCTCGATGCTTTTGAAGTATGTTGTGCTGGTATTTTTAGAATGCTCCTCACTTTGGTTTTGTCAGGCATTTTCTCCTGCTTCGATTGGATGGTGTCGATATGTCTTATTACTGTTGATATTAATTTTGATCTAGTGGTGTCTGCCACTGTAAAGATACTGTCTTTCCCTCTGTAACTAGCAATTATACTTTGAGACCTTGCATAACAATATCCTGTTTCACCTACTAATTAGCCTTCCTGGTGGATCTTATTAGTGTAATGGTCTAAAGGTGACTTTCATTTCTGTTATTCTCCCTACAGTTATTAATTGGAATACTTTCTGAGGAAGAGTTGTGTCTTGTTTCCCTTTGCTTTATTTATTCAGTTAGTTATATGAGTGTGTGATGTTGGGTATGTATTCTTTGAGCTCTGATGCAGTGCTGATATTATTTTGTTACTTGAATTATTCTAGCCTTGGCCATTGGGCGCTCTTTGCAGTTGGCTCCTGTTTCCCCTTGAAGTGCCCACATCCATTTTGGTGTCTTTCCCTGACTTTCTGGCACCACAGAATGCTTGTGTTGTATCTTTCCCTCCCCAGTCCTGAAGACCACCAAGTTCCGTTTACTGGAGAAAGGTATGGAGAAACCCAAGTTTGGGACACGAGGTTTGAGTTCATTTCTTAATTGATGGATTTGTTTAATATAACATTCCAGTTATGTACTGGAAGCAGTTTTTCTTGTTTCCTTACCAGTGTATAAAATAAAGCATATGTACCCTGACACTGGTAGGAAAAACACAAGACTAAGAGACTGCTTAATGAGGATTTTAAAAGAAAACAAAATCACATTGTGTATGAGTTGAAGAAAGGGAGGGAAGGAAGAAGGAAAGAAAGAAGGAAAAGAGAAGAAGGGAAAAAAAGAATGCCCCTGGAAAATGCCCCGATAATTGCTTGGGATTTTCCTTGTGCTTTACAAAGCCATTTTCACTGTAGGATTGAGACTGGGATTGAGGTATGAAGCTCTGGGAGAATAGTCCTGATCAGCCCAGGTTTCCTCCTGGGTTTGGGATGAGTGAAGTTTTCCTTCTGTTCTCAAAAGCTAGTTGGGACGTGGAGAAACCCTGAGGCATTAGGATACCTGAATTTAACCTTGCGGGATCAGCTCACTGGCCTCCTATGTCCTTAACTGTGCTCTGGGTCTTTCATCCAGAGTCCAAAAGGGTCTTCTCCATGTTCAAGGTTGTAGAAGCTGGCCTAACCCTTTCTTTGGTCAAAGGCCTGGAATCCTTTGCCAAATTCCTGGCGTTTGCCCTCAGTTTCCTGTCTGTCAGTCTTCTCATCACCGCTGTCCAGATACTTCACCCACCTCTTTAGACATTTCTATGACAGCTGCTTCAGAAAAGATCTGCTTGGAGGCTTAAAATTGGTGCTTATTGTGCCGTGGGTCTCCATTTCCTGAGATAGGTCATGCCGTTTATATTTTCTGGTGGTTGCATATCTCCCCGCAGAATCACTGTTCCCCACCTCCTACCTGGTAACCAACTGCAGGAGATATTCTGTTTGTATAGATCCAGATTCTCATCTTACTTCTCAGGCTTATTTCAGGCTTATTTGGTGGGTGGTCAGAGTCTTGTTGATACCCAGCTCAGTTCAGGGTTCTGGTTGAAATAGGGTCCCTTACTCCTCCTCTATCTTTTCTTACCTATATTTACCTTTTCTAATAACAGTTTTATAGTTTTAGCTAGTATCTTTAGGTCTACATTTAATTAATTAATTTTTTAAAATCAATTTAATTAACATTTAGTATATTATTATTTTCAAGGGTAGAATTTAATTATCTATCAGTTGCATATAACATCCAGTGTACATTACATCAAGTGCTTTCCTTAACTTCCATCACCCATTTACACTATCCTCCACCTAAATCCCCTCAAGCAACCCTCAGTTTGTGTCCTATAGTTAAGAATGCTTATGGTTTGCCTCCCTCTCTGATTTTGTCTTACTTTATTTTTCCTTCCCTTCCCTTACATTCATCTGTATTGTTTCTTAAATTCCACATATGAGTGCTCTCATGTGGTATTTGTCTTTCCCTGACTGACCTACTTTGCTTAGCATAAAACCCTCTAGGTCTATCTACATCGTTGGCAGATGGCAAGATTTCATTCTTTTTGATGTCTGAGTAATAATCCATTATATTTATACTACCTCTTCTCTATCCATTCATCAGTTTTTTGGTAGGTCTGCAGTTAATTTTGAATTAATTTTTATATATTGCATTATTTAGGGTTCCAACTTCATTCCTATTTATGTAAACTTTGTTATCACAGCACCATTTGTGGAAAAAACTATTCTTTCCCCCTTAAGTGGTCTTGGCATCCTTGTCAAAAATAAATTGAGGGCGCCTGGGTGGCTCAGTGGGTTAAGCCACTGCCTTAGGCTCAGGTCATGATCTCAGGGTCCTGGGATCGAGTCCCGCATCAGGCTCTCTGCTCAGTAGCCTGCTTCCCTCTCTCTTTCTCTGCCTGCCTCTCTGTCTACTTGTGATCTCTGTCAAATAAACAAATAAAATCTTTAAAAAAATAAATAAAAAATAAAAATAAATTGAGCATAGATATATGGGTTTATTTGGGGACTCTTAATTCTATTTAATTGATCTCTATGTCTGCCCTTATGCCCACACCACACTTTCTTGATGACTGCTGCTTTATGAATGAAGTTTTGAAATTAAGAGTGTTTCTTCCAGTTTATTCTTTTTCAAGATCTTGTTGGCTATGCTGGGCCTCTTCAGTTTCCATATGTTAGGATTGGTTTTTCAATTTCTGTAAAGAAGCCAGACGGGATTTTAATAGGGTTTGTATTGAATCTTCATATAATTTGGGAGTACTGTCATTTGACAATATTTTGTTTTCTGATCCCTGGACAGAGGATCTTTCCATTTACTTAAATCCTTAATTTCTTTTAGCAATGTAGTTTTCAGGGTATAAGTTTTGTTTTTCCTCTGAAAATTCATTTGTAAGTATTTTATTTTTTTATGAGATTACAAATATAAGTATATATTATTTCTTAATTTTATATTTGATTTGTTCATTTCTGCTATAGAAATACTATTAACTTTTGCAAACTGATCTTATATCCTCCAATCTTGCTGAACTCTTCTATTCTAATAGCTTTTAGTGGAGTACTTTTGATTCCCTATATATGTATCATGTCATTTGCAAATAGAAATATTTCCATTTCTTTTCCTTTCCCATATGGGTTCTCTTTTCAAAGATTAATTCCACTATAATTAACCTATACTGTTATATTAACTTCAGGTGTACAGTACAGTTAGTGAACAGTTCTGTACATTACTCATCAGGATAAGTGTACACTTAATCCCCTTCACCTGTTTTACTCTTCCCTCCACCCATCTCTCCTCTGGTAACCATCAATTTTCTATTTAAGAGTGTGGGTTTTTGGTCTCTTCTTTTCTTTTTTTTTTTTTTTTTTTAAAGATTTTATTCATTTATTTGACAGAGAGAAATCACAAGTAGATGGAGAGGCAGGCAGAGAGAGAGAGAAGCAGGCTCCCTGCTGAGCAGAGAGCCCGATGCGGGACTCGATCCCAGGACCCTGAGATCATGACCTGAGCCGAAGGCAGCAGCCTAAACCACTGAGCCACCCAGGCGCCCTGGTCTCTTTTTTTCTTTACTCATTTGTTTTTTATTTTCTGAAATTCCACATGAGTGAAATCATGTGATACTTGTCTCTTTCTGACTGATTTATTTCACTTAACATTATACTTTCTAGATCCATTCATGTTTTTGCAAATGAGAGTAATATTTTACTGTATACATGCGTGTGTATATATGTATACACACATACACACACACTCTCCACATCTTTATCCATTCATCTACTTGGATTGCTTCCCCAATTTGGTTATTGTAAGTAACAGTCAATAAACATAGAGGTGCACATATTTCTTTGAATTAGTGTTTTTGTATTCTTTGGATAAATACCCAGTAGTAAATTAACTATATTGTATGGTAATTCTATTTTTAATCTTTTGAGAAACCTCCAAACTGTTTTCCAGAGTGACTGCACCAGATTGCATTCCTACCAATAGTACATGAGGGTACCTTTTTCTCCACATCCTGGCCAACAGTTGTTATTTCTTGTGTTTTTTATTTTAGCCATTCTGACAGATGTGAGGTAACATCTCATGTGGTAATGATTTACATTTCCCTGAAGATAAGTTATGTTGAGCCTCTTTTCATGTCTGCTGGCTATCTGGATATCTTTTTCAGAAGAATGTCTGTTCATGCCTTCTGCCCATTTTCAAGTTGGATTATTTTCTTTTCTTTTGGTATTGAGTTTTATTAGATCTTAATATATTTTGGATACTAACGCTTTATCAGATATGTCATTTGCAAATATTTTTTCCCGTTCAGTAGGTTTCTTTTAGTTTTGTTAATTTTTTCCTTTACTGTGCAGAAACCTTTTATTTGATGTGATACCAACAGTTTATTTTTGCTTTTGCTTCCCTTGCCTCAGGAGACCCATGTAGAAAAATGTTGCTACAGCCAATTTCAGAGAATTATCCCCTGTGCTGTCTCATGGGATTTTTGTTTCAGGTCTCACATTTAGGTGCTCAGTCCACTTTGAGTTTATTTTTGTATATGATGTAAGAAAGTGTATATCACAGTTTTCCCAGCACCATTTGTTGGAGAAACTACTTCCTATTGCATATTCTTGCCTCCTTTGTCAAAGATCAATTGACCATATAATCATGAGATTATTTCTAGGTTTTCTGTTGTGTTCCATTATACTCTCTAGATCCATTCATGTTGTTGCAAATGAGAGTAATATTTTATTGTGTGTGATTCCAACTATTTTGATTACTACAGTTTTGTAGTATAACTTGAAATCTGGGATTCTGATGCCTTCAGTGTGTTCTTTTTCAAGGTTGCTTTGGCTATTTAGGGTCTTTTGTGGTTCTGTACAAATTTTTAGGATTGTTCTGGTTCTGTGAAAAATGCTTTTGTATTTTGGTAAGAACTATATTAAGTGTGTAAGTTACTTGGGGTAGTATCCACATTTTAATAAAATTTGTTCTCCCAATCCATGAGCATGGAATATCTTTCTAATTATATTATCTTCAGTTTCTTTCATTGGTGTTTTATAGTTTTCACAGTACAGGTCTTTCATCTCTCTGGTTAAGTGTATTCTTAGATATGTTATTGTATTTGGTGCAATTGTGAATAGGATTAATAGGATTTTTTCCTTTTCTTTTTTTTTTTTTAAAGATTTATTTATGTTAGAGGGAGAGAAAGAGCGCACAAATGGGAGGAGCAAAGGTAGAGAAAGAGAGATTTCAGACAGACTCCATGCTGATTGGGGAGCCCCATGTAGGGCTAGATCTTAGGACTCTGAGATCACGACCTGACCTGAATCCAAGAGTTGGATGCCAACCGATTGTGCCATCCAGGCAACCTGACATTGTTTTCTTAATTTCTCTGTGTGTTGCTTCATTATTAGTGTATAAATATACAGTGGATTTTTCTGTATAGTGATTTTGTGTCCTGCAACCTTACTGAATTCATCTATTAATTCTGGTAGTTTTTCTTTTTTTTTTTTTAATCTTTAGGGTTTTTTTTTTAATATATAATATCATGTCATTCACAAATAGTGAAAATTTTATTTCATTCTTACTGATGGATTTTTTTTTTTTTTTTTGGTCTGATTATTTTGGCTAGGATTTGTAGTACTATGTTGAATTAAAGTGGTAAGAGGGGACATCTTTTTCCTACTCTTAGGTAGAAAGCTCTCAGTTTTTCTTCATTTATGTTAGCTGTGGGTTTTTCATATATGACCTTTATTATGTTGAGGTATGTTCCCTTTACACCTACTTTGTTGTGGTGTGGGTTTTTTTTTAATACTTCGTCACTTTTTCTGCATCTTTTGAAATGATCATATGGTTTTTGTTTTTTCTCTTGTTGATGTGATGTATCACACTGATTTGTGACTAATGAATCACACTTAAATAAATTCCACTTGTTCATGGTGAATGATTATTTTAATACGTTGTTGGAATTAGTTTGCTATTATTTTATTGAGGACTTGTGTATCTCTGTTCATCAGGGATACTGGCCTGTAGTTCTCTTTTTTTAATGGTGTATTTATTTGGTTTTGGTATCAGGGAAATGCTGGTCTCACAGAATAAATTTGGAAACTTTCCTTCCTTTTTCCATTTTTTGGGAATAGTTTGAAAAGAATAGATATGAACTCTTCTCTAAATGTTGGTAGAATTCCCCCTCTGAAGCCATCTGGTCCTGGACTTTTGTTTGTTGGGAGTTTTTTGATTACTGAACAATTTGATTTCTGGTAATTTGTCTGCTTAAATTTTCTATTTCTACCTGATTCAGTTTTGAGAGGTTACATATTTCTAGAAAATTATCCATTTCTCTATGTTGTTCAATTTGTTGGGATATAATTTTTGTTTTATAAACCTTTGTAATTTTGTGGTGGTGTTTCTCCCCTTTCATTTCTGTGTTTGTTTGAGTCCTCTCTCTCACAGTAAGTCTGACAAAAGGTTTATCAATTTTGTTGATCTTTTCAAAGAATGAGATCTTTGTTTTATTGATCTGTTCTGTTTCTTTCCTTCCTCCTTCCTTACTTATGGATTTTCTCTAATCTTTACTTTTTTAGCTCCTTTAAGTATAAGGTTAATTTTTTTTGTCTGAGATTTTTCTCTATTGTTGAGGTGGGCTTGTATTATTGTTAACTTCCCTCTTGGAAAAACTTTTGCTGCATCCCAAAGATTCTGGACTGTTGTGTTTTCATTTCCGTTTTCCTCCATGTATTTTTTTATTTCTTTTTTGATTTCTTGGTTAATCTATTAATTATTTATTCACCTGTTATTTCCATGTATTTGTGTTCTTTTCAGTTTTTCTTGTATATAACTTCTAGTTTCGTAGCATTGTGGTCAGAAAATTACATGGTATAATTTGGATCTTTTGGAATTTGTTGAAACTTGTTTTGTGACCTAACATTTGATCTGTTCTGGAGAATGTTCCATGTGTACCTGAAAAGAATGCATAATCTGCTGTTTTAGGTTGGAATATTCTGAATATATCTTGAGATCCATGTGGTCTGATGTGTCATTCATATCCATTGTTTACTTGTTGGTTTTCTTTTTAGATTCTCTATCTATTGATGTGTGTTGTTAAAGTTCCTTGGTATTGTACAACTATAAATTTTCTCTGTTATGGTTATTATTACCTCCTTTATGTATTTATGTTCTCCTGTATTGGCTACATAAATATTTACAGTTGCTGTATTTTCTTGTTAGATTGTCCGCTTTATAATTATATAGTGTCCTTCTTTGTCTACTGTCAGTATTTGTTTTAAAGTCAGTTTGTCTGATAAAAGTATTGCTACCTTTTCACTTCCATTTGCATGATAAGTGCTTCTCCGTTCCTTCACTTCAAATCTGCCCGTGTCTTCAGGGCTGAAACGAATGTCTTGTAGGCAGCATATAGATGGGTCTTGGGTTTTTGTCTATTCCATCACCAGTATCTTTTGATTAGAGCATTTAGTCCATTTACAGTCAAAGTAATTATTGATAGGTATGTGTTTATTGCCATTTTGTTACTTGTTTTATGTTTGTTTTTACAGGTCTTCTGTTCCTTTCTTCTTTTGCTCTCCCTTCTCTCTTGGGTCTGCTGGCTTTCTTTAGTGATATTCTTGGATTTCTTTCTGTTTATTTTTTGCATACTTGTTACCAGGTTTGATGTGTGGTTACCGTTAGGTTTATATATAACATTTTATATGTAGCACTCTACATTAAGTGGACAGTTGCTTAAGTTTGAACCCATTCTAAAAGCACTAAATTTCTGTTCTTCTCCCACCCATGTTTTAGGTGTATGATGTCATACTTAATATCCTTATATTTTGTGAATTTCTTGCCTTAATGTTATATGTATACTTAATTTACTTCATTTTGCTTCCTACTCTGCTTACTCCTCTTTATGGTCTTTCCTTTCTGCTCAGAAAGTCCCATTTGATACATCTTGTAAGTTTGGTTTAGTGGTGATAAATTCCTTTAAACTTTTTTTGACCAGGAAACTCTGTCTCACCTATTTTTAATGATAGCCTTCCTGGATAGACTATTCTTTGGCTGCAAAGTTTTTCCTTTCAGCACTTTGAATATATGATATCACTCCCTTCTGGTGTTCAGAGTTTTTCCTGAAGAATCCACTGATAACCTTATAGAGTTTCCCTTATGTGTTTTCTTCTCTTTTGCTGCTTTTAAAACTCTCTTTATCACTGGTTTTTGCCATTTTAGTTATTATGTGTTGTTGTGGACCTCCTTTGTTAATTTTTTTGGGGGGGGGCTCTCTTTACCTCCTGGATCTAGATTTTTGTTTTCTCTTTCTTTCCCCAGATTTGGGAAGTTTTCAGCTATTATTTTTTCAAATGCATGTTCTGCTCCCTTTTCTCTCTCTTCTCATTCTACGTCCCTACCATGCAAATGTTACTATGCTTGAAGGTGTCGCTAAGTTTCTTTAACTCATTTTCTTACTTATTTATTGTTGATTTTTAAAAAAAGATATCCTGTATTTATTTGAGAGAGAGGAAGGGAGGGAGGGAGGGAGGGAGAGGGAGAAGCAGACTCCCTGCTGAGCAGGGAGCTCTGAGAATCATGCCCTGAGTTGAAGGCAAATGCTTAACCAACTGAGCTGCCCAGGTACCCCTATTTTTTCCTCAATTTTTTATTTAAATTCTAGTTATTTAACATGTAGTCTAATAGTATTTTCAGAAGTCAAATATAATAATTCATCACTTCCATATAACCCCCAGAGCTCAACACACCAGGTGCCCTTGTTAATACCGATCACCCATCTAACCCAATCCACCACCCACCTCCTTCTGTCAACCCTCAGTTTGTTCTCTGTGAGTCTCATGGTTTATTCCCTCCCTCTTTTCTTTCTCCTTCCCATATGTTTATCTGTTTTGTTTCTTAAATTCTTCATATAAGTGAAATTTTATGGAATTTGTCCTTCTCTGGCTGACTTATTTTGCTTACCATAATGCACTCTAGCTCTATCCATTTCATTGCAAATGGAAAGATTTCATTCATTTTGATGGCTGAGTAATCCATACCAAAGATATGGTATGTATATACCATATCTTTATCCCTTCATCAGTCAGTGGATATTTGGGCTCAATCCATGCTTGGCTATTGTTAATAATACTGGAACATCAGGCTACATGTACCCTTTTGAATCTGCATTTTTGTAACCTTTGGGTAAATACCTAGCAATGCAATTGCTGGATTGTAAAGTAGTTCTGTTTTTAACTTTTTGGGGAAATATCCATACTATTTTCCACAGTGGCTGCACCAATTTGCATTCCCACCAGCAGCGCAAGGGGGTTCCCCTTTCTCCACATCCTCAGCTACACTTGCTGTTTCTGTGATACTAATTTAACCATTCTGACAGGTGTGAGGTGATATATTATCACACTTTTGATTTTTATTTCCCTGATGCCAAGTGATTCCAAGTGATGTTGAGCATCTGTTTATGTGCCTGTTGGCTATCAAAGAAGATATCTTCTTTGGAGAAGTGTCTGTTCCTGTCTTCTGCCCTTTTATTTTCTGTTTTTCTTTGTGGGTCTTGGGTTTTTTTGTTTTTTTGTTTTTTGGTTTTTTTTTGGTTCTTTGTGTTTTTGGTGTTGAGTTTGGTAAGTTCTTTTTAGCCTTTTATGTGGTATGTCATTTGCAAATATCTTCTCCTGTCCCATAGGTTGCCTTTTAGTTATGTCAGCTGTTTCATTTGCTGTGCAAAGTTTTTTAATCTTGAATTCCTGGTAGTTCATTTTTGCCTTTATTTCTCTTGCCTTTGGAGACATGTCTAACAAGAAGTTACTGTGGCTGAGATCAAAGAGGTAGCTGTCTTGTTCTTCTCTAGTACTTTGATGGATTCCTGTCTCACATTGAGGTTTTTCACCCCTTTTGAATTTATATGTATGTATAGTATAAAGAAGTGGTCCAGTTTCATTCTTCTGCATATTGCTGTCTGGTTTTCTCAACACCATTTGTTGAAGACAATGCCTTTTTTTCCACTGAAGATTCTTTCCTTCTTCTTTTTTTTTTTTTTTAAAGATTTTATTTATTTGACAGACAGAGATCACAAGTAGGCAGAGAGGCAGGCAGAGAAAGGGGGGCAGGCAGGCTCCCCACTGAGCAGAGAGCCCGATGCAGGGCTCGATCCCAGGACCTTGGGATTATGACCTGAGCTGAAGGCAGAGGCTTTAACCCATTGAGCCACCCAGGTGCCCCAATTCTTTCCTTCTTTGTCAGGGTTAGTTGACCACAGAATTGTGGGTCAATTTCTGGGTTTTCTGTTCTGTTCCATTGATCTATATGTTTTTGTGCCAGTGCCATACTGTCTTGATGATCACAGCTATGAATATAGCTCAAAATCTGGAATCATGATGCTTCCTGCTTTGTCTTTCTTTTTCAGTATTGCTTTAGCTGTTTGGGGATTTTTGTCATCCCATACAAATTTAGAAATGCTTGTTCTGGCTCTTTGAAAACTGCTGCTAGTATTTTTACAAATTTATTTAAATACAATTTAGTTAATATGTAATGTATCACCAGCTTCAAATTTAGTGAGTCATCAGTTGCATATAACACCCAGTGCTCATCACATCAAGTACCCTCCATAATGCCTATCCCCAAATTACCACATCCCCCCACCCACCTTCCCTTCAGCAATCCTCAGTATTTGCTAGAATAGATAAATAGCTAGAATAGATAGAATAGATAAGAATCTCTTATGGTTTGCCTCCTTCTCTGTTTTCATCTTATTTTATTTTTCCTCCCCTTCCCTTATGTTCATCTGTTTTGTTTCTTAAATTCCACATTGGTGAAAGCATATGGCATATGTCTTTCTCTGACTAACTTATTTCACCTAGCATAATACTCTCTAATTCCATCCATGTTATTGTAAATAGCACTATTTCTGAGTTTGATGAGTTATAGATTTTGGACACTGTCTGATAAGACATTTGCAAATATCTTCTCCCCTCCCATAGGTTGCCTTTCCGTTTTGTCAACTGTTTCCTTTGTTGTGCAAAAGCTTTTTTTTTTTTTTTTTAGATTTTATTTATTTATTTGACAGACAGTGATGACAAGTAGGCAGAGAGGCAGACAGAGAGAGAGGGGAGAAGCAGGATCCTCGCTGAGCATAGAGCCTGATGCAGGGCTTGATCCCAGGACCCTGGGATCATGATCTGAGTCAAAGGCAGAGGCTTTAACCCACTGAGCCACCCAGGTGCCCCATACAAAAGCTTTTTATGCTGATGAAGCCCTATTCATATTTGCTGTTGTTTCCCTTGCCTTTATAGAGGTGTCTTGCAAGAAGTAGCTGCAGTTCAGGTTGAAGAGGTTACTGCCTTTCTTGTCCTCTAGAATTCTGATGGATTCTTGTTTCACACTGAGGTCTTTTCATCCATTTTGAGTTTATCTTTGTGAATGGTATAAGAGAATGGTCCAGTTTCATTCTCCTGGGTGTGGCTATCTGGTTTTCTCTGCACCATTTTTTGAAGTGACTATCTTTTTTTCTGTTAGATACTCTTTCCTGTTCTGTGGAAGTTTAGCTAACTATAGTGCTGAGGGTCTGTTTCTGGGTTCCCTACTCTGTTCCATGGACCTTTGTATCTCTTTTTGTGCCAGTTCTATACTGTTTTGATGATATAGCTTTGTAATAGAGCTTAAGTCTGGAATTATGATGCCTCCACATTTGGTTTTCTTTTTCAACATTCTTTTGGCCATTCAGTCCAAATATAGTATGGACTGTTAGTTCCAGCTCTGTGAAAAATGCTTACAGTATTTTGATAGGGAATGAATTGAATGTGTAGATTACTCTGGGTAGCATAGAGGTTTTAACAATATTTGTTCTTCCAGTCGATGAGCATGGAACAGTTTTCCATTTCTTTGTGTCATCTTCAATTTATTTTATAAGTGTTCTGTAGTTTCCAGAGTACAGATCCTTTACGTCTTTGGTTAGGCTTATTCCTAGGTATCTTACTTTTTTTTTTTTGTACAATTGTAAATGGGATTGATTCTTGATTTCTCTTTTTCCTGACTTATTGTTAGTGTACAGAAATGTAACTGACTTCTATGCATTGATTTTATATCCTGGGATTTTGCTGAATTCTAGCAATTTTGGGTGATGTCTTTTGGGTTTTCAACATAAGAGTATCATGTCCTCCAAGAAGATTGAAAGTTTGACTGCTTCTTTGCCAATTTGGATGCCTTTTATTTCTTTTTGTTGTCTGGTTGCTGATGCTAGGACTCCCAGTACTATGTTGAATAACAGTGGTGACAGTGGACATCTATTTATCTTCCTGACCTAAGGGGAAAAGCTCTTAGTTTTTCCCTGTTGAGCATGATATTCTCTTTGGGTCTTTTGATATATAATTTTTATGTTACTGAGGTATGTTCTCTCCATCCCTGCCCAGCAGAGAGGTTTTTTGTTTTTGTTTTTGTTTTTCAGAGAGGTTTTATCAAGAGAGGATGCTGATTTTTATCAGATGCTTTTTCTACATCTATTGAGAGGATTGTATCGTTCTTGTCCTTTCTTTTATTAATGTGATGTATCACATTGACTTATGGATGGTGAACCACTCCTGCAGGCCAGGAGTTAATCCCTCTTTCTTGTAATGAATAATCCTTTATGTGTCCTGTTGGATCCTTTTAGCAGTATCTTGGTGAGATTTATTGCATCCTTGTTCATCAGGGATATTAGTCTGTAATTCTCCTTTTTGGTAGCGTCATTGTCTGGTTTTGAGATCAAGCTAATGCTGGCTTCATACAATGAGTTTGGAACTTTTCATTCCATTTGTTTGTTTTTTAAGATTTATGTATGTTTGCGAGAGAGACACAGAGAGGGAGCAAGCACAGACTGGGGGAGGGGCAGAGGGAGAAGCAGACTACCCGCTGAACAGAGAACCTGATGTGGGACTCAATCCCAGGACCCTGGGATCATGACCTGAGCCGAAAGCAGATGCTTAACCAGCTGAGCCACCCAGGTACTCTTCCATTTCTTTTTCTTCTTCTTCTTCTTTTTTTTTTTTTTAGAACATTTTCAGGAGTGTAGGTATTAATTCTTCTTTAAATGTTTAATAGTGGGGCACCTGGGTGGCTCAGTCGTTAAGCGGCTGTCTTCGTCTCTGATCATGATCTCAGGTCCTGGGATCAAGCCCTGCATCAGGCTTCCTGCTCAGCGGGAAGCCTGCTTCTCCCTCTCCTCTTACTTGTGCTCCCTCTCTCTTGCTGTTTCTCTCTGTCAAATAATTAAAATCTTAAAAAAAAAAAAAAAAAGTTTGGTAGAATTCTGCTGTGAGGCCATGTGGCCATGGACTCTAGTTTGTTGGGAGATTTTTAATTACTGCTTCAATTTCTCTGCTGGCTATGCATCTGTTCATCTTTTCTATTTCTTCTTGTTTCAGTTTTGGTAATTTATGTTTCTAGGAATACATTCATTTTCTTAGATTGTCTAGCTCATTGACATATAATTTTTTATAATATTCTCTTATAATTCTTTGTATTTCTTCATTGTTGGCTGTGATTTCTCCTCATTCTTCATAGTTTTATTTATGTGGGTATTTTCTCTTTTCTTTTTGATATGTCTGGCTGGGGATTATCAATTTTATTAATTCTTTAAAAGAACCAGCTCCTAGTTTTGGTTATCTTTTCCATTGCTTGTTTGGTTTCTGCTCTAATCTTTATTATTTCTCTTCTCCTACTGTACTTAGACTTTTCTTTTTCCAGTCTTTCGGTATATGGTTAGGTTTTGTGTTTTAGAGTTTTCTTGCTTCTTGAAGAAGGCCTGTATTGCCATATGAGTTCTCTCTAGGACCATCTATGCTACATCCAAAGGTTCTGAACTGTCATGTTTTCATTCTCATTTGTTTCCATGTATTTTTTAAATTCTCCTTTTAATTTCTGGATTGATTCATTCATTCTGTAGTAGTTTGCTTTTTAGCCTCCATGTATTTGTGTTCTTTCCAAGTTTTTCCCTGTAGTTGGAGGCTAAAGAACAAACTACTACAGAATGAATAAATCAATCCAGAAATTAAAGGAGAATTTTAAAAATACATGGAAACTGTTTTTCCCCATTGAGGATGATATTAGCCTCTTTCATACATGGCCTTTATGATGTTGAGGCATATTCTAGCTACCTCTGCTTTCTTGAGAGTTTCTATCAAGGACTCATACTGTATTTTGTCAGATGCTTTCTCTGCATCTATTGAGAGGATCATATGATTCTTATCTTCTCTTTTATTAATGTAGTGTATCACACTGATTACTTTGTGACTATCTGACCCACCCCTCTAGCCCAGGAATAAATCCCACCAGGAATAAATCGTGGTTTATGGTTCATTTAAACTACTGTTGGATTCAATTAGCTAGTATCTTCTTGAGAATTTTCATATCCATCTTCATAGGGGATATTGGGATATTGGACTGTAATTACTCTTTTTAGTGAAGTCCTTGTGTGATTTTGGAATCAAGGTAATGCTGGCCTTATAGAGTGAGTTTGGAAATTTTTCTCCCATTTCTATTTTTTTTGGAACAGTTTGAGAAGAATAGGTATTAATTCTTCCTTAAATGTCTGATATAGTTCTCCTGGTATATATAGGCTTTTTGGCCCTGTACTTTTGTTTGTTGGGATATTTTTGATTAATGATTCAGTTTCTTTGCTGGTTATGGTCAGATTTTCTGTTTCTTCCTGTTTCAGTTTTGGTAGTGTGTATATGTCTAGGAATGCATCCATTTCTTCTATATTGCCCAGTTTGTTGGCATATAATTTTTTTTATAATATTCTCTTATAATTGTTTGTATTTCTGTAGAGTCTTGATTGTGATCTCTCCTCTTTCATTCATGATTTTATCTATTTGGCTCCTTTCTCTTTTCTTTTTTTCTTTTTTTTTAGATTTTATTTATTTATTTGACAGAGATCACAAGTAGGCAGAGAGGCAGGCAGAGAGAGAGGAAGGGAAGCAGGCTCCCCACTGAGCAGAGAACCTGATGTGGGGCTCGATCCCAGGACTTTGGGATCATGACCTGAGCTGAAGGCTGAAGCTTTAACCTACTGAGCCACCGAGGTCTCTCTCTTTTCTTTTTGGTAAGTCTGGCTACGGTTGTTGTTGTTGTTTTTTAATTTTATTAATTCTTTAAAATAACCAGCTCTTATTTTCATTTCTCTGTTCTACTGGGATTTTGTTTGTTTCTATATTCATTATTTCTTGCTTCCATCTATTTTTTTCTTTAATTTTTTTGTAATCCCATTCATTCTTTAGTAGAATGTTCTTTACTCTCCATTTATTTGTGGTCTTTTTAAATTTTTTCTTATGGCTGTCTTCTATTTCCTCTAGTCTACTCTTCATTCTATCTAGTATATTTTTAATTTTTGTTATTGGATTCTTCATCTCTGATGGTTTCTCTTTAACGTCTTGTATCTCTGTTGAGGGTCTTACTGAGGTCCTCCACTCTTCTAAAGTTCGGTGAATATCTTTATGATTATTACTTGAGATTCTCTATTAGGCATATCACTTATCTCCATTTCATTGAGGTCTTTTGCTTGATATTTTGTCCTATACTTTGATTTTGGACATATCCCTGTTTTCTCATTTTGTCTAAGTCTCTGTGTCTGTTTCTATGCATTAGGAAAATCAGCTATGTCTCCTCTGGAAAGTAGTGCCCTTTGAAGAAGAGGTCCTGTAGTGCCCTGCACTACAGTGTCCTCTGTTCACCAGAACCTGGAACTTCAGGGGCATTTCTTATGTGTGTTGCATGAACCATACTACTATGGATGAGCCGTGTTTACATTCTGCCCATCTTCTGCAATGGCTCTCTTTGCCTGTTTTGGTCACAGTTTGGTTTCTGTATTGTTAGTGGGCCAGTCTGTGGTCACCTTGGGCTTGAACTGCATCAGACCAGGTGTTTTCCAGGGCTGGGGTAGCTCCAAACTACAGGACACTCTCCATATGTTGTTCCCTGAGAAGCTTTAATCAGTAAGTGAGGCCTGCTCTCAGACCCGATTTCTGCCCCCCAGCCCACTGTTTGGGCCCCAGTAGACTGATGTATGTGGTTTACTTCCTCTCTCTGCTGGGCAGGATTACTTTGGTTTAGTGCTCATCCCTGTTGGGGCTGCTTATACACAGCTTGTGGCACCACTTTGGATGTAATGCTGCCAAGGGCCTGTTAGTGGGGGCGGGTCACAGGAGATTGGTGTGCTGTTAACAAGCTACATGGACCAACCACATGGGGTTTGATCTCAAGACCCGAGATCATGACCTGAGCCAAAAATCAGGAATGGGATGCTTAATGGACTGAACCACCCAGGCACCACTGACTGACTGCATTCTTTTACTAGCTTTAATACTTTGTTAGATGTCCTTGCATTTCTATGTAAACAGTTATATCATTTGAGCTTTTTTATTTTTTTCCTACCCCTACCTTTCACTTGTTTGCTTGTCTTCTCATTTTCTTAACACACGTACTTGAATTAATAGTTTGTACCTAATCACTCTCTCTTCACAAATAAATGGACTCTGCAGCCTAAAACTAACATATTATGCTAGCTTATACCTCAATTAAGAAATAAAAGAACTCCAGGAAAAAAAAAAATAGAAGCTACGTGGATAGTGTTCTCACTGTGCTGGTTCCAACAGTTGTTCCTGTATATAGGCTGCATGGATTGGGAGGGAAATTGTGCCCACCAGCTCTTTTGTTCTTGGAGAAGTTTCCCAAAAATACCTGCCCCTCCAGCACAAGCTCTTAAGATCAGTAAATAAATTTCTTTCTTGTATACCCAGGTGGTTTTCAGATTGCTGTTTCTCTGCTGTATCTCAGCGGAGCTGTTCGTTGCACTTTAAATGTGGGGACAGAGTTCTCATTGCCCTCCCCAGAGCCGATCCTGCTGATTTTTAAAGTTCTAGGTGTTAAGCTCCACTGGTTTTAAAAACTTGAAACATGAAACCCTTCTGGTTGTCACAGCCAGATATTATTGAGATTCCTCTTCCCTGTGCAGGTTTCCGGTACCTGGGGTGCCTTGTGTAGGGTTTGCTCCTCTCTCTCTACCCGGATCATCCCTCTGGCCACGTCTCCTCCGCCCTTCCTGTCCTCTTCAGTGTGACCTCTTCTATACATTTAGCTGTTTAGAGGAGTCTGTTCTGCTGGCCTTATGATTGCTTTTTGGGTTATTTATACTGATGTGGGTGTTATCAGGTATATCTGTTGCAACCATGTGTCTAGGATCCTCCTACTCTGCCATTTTCCCTGGAAGTACCCCCAGCTTTTATTTTTCCTTCCAGTTTTTTGCCTAACTGCCATGGCTACAACCTCCTGTACAGTGTTAAAAAGAAGAGTTGAAAGTGGATATCCTTAATTTGTTCTCAATTTGGGGGAAAAGCATTTGGTCTTTATTAAACATGATGTTAGCTGTGAGTTTTGTAGAGACTTTTTAACACTATTAGAAGTTGCTTTCTATTCCTCGTGATTATTTTTGTCATGAAAAATTTGGGGCATCTGGGTGGTTCATTTGGTTAAGCATCTGCCTTCAGCTCAAGTCATGATCTCAGGGTCCTGGGATCCAGCCTGGCTTCCAGCTCTCTGTTCAGTGGGGAGTCTGCTTCTCCCTCTACCTGTATGATCTCTCTCACTCTTGTTCTCTCAAATGAAATAAGTAAATAAATAAGTAATATTTTAAAAGTATGGATTTGGTCAATTTTTTTCCTACTATTGACATAATAATGTGATTTGTGGTTTTATTGATATGTTAAAAAATAATCTTGCATTCCTAGGATAAATTCCATTTGGTCATGGGTTATAATTCTTTTATGTGTTATGGCATTTCAGTGTGCTAGTATATTGTTGAGAATTTTTGCATTTGTATACTTAAGAGAGAATGGTTTGTCCAATTTTGGTATTAAGGTAATAGCATAAAGTAGGAAGTTCTTCCTCTTCAGTTGTTTTGAAGAATTTATGAAGAATCAGTATGATTTTTCTTGTAAATTTTATTTATTTGTCGGAGAGGGAGAGAGGGAGCACAAGCAGAGAGAGAAGCAGGCTCCCCGCTGAGCAGGGAGCCCAGTGTGGGACTTGATCTCAGGACTCTGGGATCATGACCTGAGCCCAAGGCAGACACTTAACGGACTGAGCCACCCAGGCATCCTAAGTATTATTTTTTCTTTAAACATGTGGTACAACTTACCAAAAAGGCAACTGGGTCTTTGCTTTTCTTTATGGGTGGGTTTTTTTTTTTTAATTAAGATTTTATGTATTTATTTATTTATTTGAGAGAGAGCATGAGGGGGAAGAAAGGTCAGAGGGAGAAGCAGACTCCCTGTGGGGCTGGGAGCCCAATGTGGGACTCCATCCTGGGACTCCAGGATCATGACCTGAGCCAAAGGCAATCTCTTAACCAACTGAACCATCCAGGCACCCTTTATGGGTGGTTTTGACTACTAATTTAATCTCTTTACTTGTTATATGTCTGTTCAGATTTTGTGTTTCTTCTTGAATCAATTTTAGTAGAGTTTGTGTTTTATAACTGCTAAAACTTTTCATCATTTTCATCGAAAGTATTTATTGGCAAAAATTGTCTTATTTTTAATTAATATTTTAAAAGTTCCTGTAAATCAGTAGTACGTTTCTTATTTTGTTTCTCATTTATGTAGTTTGAATCTTTTTTCTTCATCACTTTAGAGGTTTATCAATCTTGTTAATCTTTTCATTGAACCAATTTGTTATTTCATTGATTTTCTCTTTTGTTTTTCTAATCTTTATTTCATTAATTTCCACTATATTCTTTACTGTTTCTTTCCTTCTGCTTGCTTTAGGTTTAGTTTGCTCTTCTTTTTCCAGTGTTTCAAGGTAAAAGGTTAGGTTGTTGATTTGAGCTCCTAAGTTTTTTTAAAACAACATAAGCATTGCAGAATGAAATTCCCTCTAAGCATTCCCTGAATTATTTGGAAGGGTTCTTTGTCACAGGAACCACTGGTATTTTAGTTCTTGATTTTTTGATTCATAACTAATCAAAGGTCTTAACTATGCTTTTTTGATACCAAAAGTTATACTTTAGAGCACTGAAAAAATTCCTAACCTGATGCTGGCTAGTCAGTTCAGTACTTGAAACTGTTTTAAAGTGTTATTTGGAAGTGGAACTTATTTTATTATGTTCAGTTAGCCAGCATATATTGCATCAATGTTTGTAAAGATTTTTTTTTTTTTTTTTTTGACAGACAAGTAGGCAGAGAGGCAGGCAGAGAGACAGGAAGAGGAGGTAGGCTCCCTGCCGAGCAGAGAGCCTGATGCGGGACTCGATCCCAGGAACCCAAGATCATGACCCGAGCCGAAGGCAGAGGCCTCAACCACTGAGCCACCCAGGCGCCCCTGCATCAATGTTTTTGATGTAGTGTTCAGCAATTCAGTAGTTGTGTATAACACCCAGTGCTCATTACAACGTGTGCCCTCCTTAATACCATTACTCACTTGGACTTAAAGCATAATAAAGCTAATAGCAGCCTCCTGGATCCCATTTAAATTAGCTCAGTAGAAATTTAATGGGATCCAGGAGGTTGCCATTAACTTCATCAAGCTTTAAGTCCAACCTTTAATTACAATCATGATTCCAAAGACTCTAACATTGGTTATTAATATTATAATAGGCAGACTTGGTTATACTGCAACAAAATGAGTACTGAAAGTTTAAGTTATAAAAAACATAGCTTAGAAGCTAGCATTGAAGATCATTCTTATTATCTCTCTTCTCATACTTCTGTTCCACTGGCTAAAAGGACTAATAACACTTTTTTGTCTTCATTTTTAAATGAAGTAAATGTTAAATTTAAAAATTCATATTGTGGAGACTCAACAGTAAATGAAGAATTTTCAGGTATGGCTCAAATGTTATTACTAGATACCAAGACTGATTTAAGTGTGTTCTAAAAATCAGTGTATTTTCAAGGGGAGTAATAATAGATACTAAATATCTGCTCTCAGTATGTCAAAGCAGATATTCAGTATATCTCAGTATCAAAGTAGATTAGCATTATATATTTTTGTTAGGTGATTTGGTATATAATAGAAAATTTGGTATATAATATAAAATTTATTCAAGTGGACTTTGAAATATCCATTAATGTAAATGTAACACTAGGTGGCTCAGCCATTAAGTGTCTGCCTTCAGCTCAGGTCATGATGGCAGGGTCCTGGGATAGTGCCCCTCATCAGGCTCGCTGCTCCGTGGAGAGCCTGCTCCTCCCTCTCTCTCTGCCTGCTGCTCTGCCCACTTGTGCGCTCTCTCTCTCTCTCTCTCTGTCAAATAAATAAATAAAATCTTAAAAATAAATGTGAATATCAAAGAATGTTTCTAAGACATTATGTCATGATACTAAAGCTTGTTTTTCCATGTAAAATAATTTTAGTGCAATATGAACTTGAGTAGAAATGTAAAGCATTCGAATTGCTATCCTTTATAATTATTTAAAATGTAAAAAGAATAATGGCTTGAGAGAGTAAGGAGAGTTGACTAGCTTTGGCTTTTATTATGGTTAGAGAGGGGGGGTGGTGTGTGGATTTTTGTACACAACCCAGCCAGGGCTTATGTACTTTGAACTTCCTGCCAATGCTAAGGGAACACTTGGACTTTCTTATTTCTTTGTCCAGATGTTGGCAAGGAGAAGTACGAGTGGTGGACATTGAAAACTGTCAGCAGTCAAACATCAAAAATGAAGTCCTACTTTTAATTATGTAAAACCGTAATACCTCCTGCTCTGCCCTCCAGTCCTTAATACTCTGGCAACCACTAATCTGTTGTCTATTTCTATACTTTTGCTATTTCAAGAATGTTGTATAAATAGAGTCACAGGCTATGAAACCTTTTCAGGTTGGCTCTTTTCATTCATCGTCGTTCTCTGGAGATGTATCCAAGTTGTTGCATATACTCATTCTTTATATTGCAAATAGTGTTCCATAGTATAGTAGTACCTCAGTTTGTTTTTTTCATCCATTGAAGGACATCTGGGTGGTTTCCACTTAGGGGAATAAGCTGCAGTGAACAATAGTGTACAAATTTTTCTGTGGACACAAATTTTAATTTTTCTGGGATATATATCTAGGTACATATGGGATATATGTCTAGGTGCTAGGTTGTATGGTAAGTTTTTAAGAAACTTCCAGACTGTTTCCCAGACTGTCGCTATACAATTTACATTCCTACTATTAATGAATGAGTGATCTGGTTTCTTTGTATCCTCAACAGCATTTGGTGTTATCACTGTTTTTTATTTTAGCCATTCTGATAGATACATAGTGATTATTTTACTGTAGTTTTAAGATGATGTGAATTTTCTTGATGACTGGTTATGTTAAACATTTTTTCATGTCCTTATTTGTATTTATTTTCATGTCTTTTGCCTATTTTCTTATGGGATTGTTTGTCCTTTTAACTGTTGAGTTTTGAGAATTCTTTATATAGTCAGATACTAGTCCTTTGTCAGGTATGTGCCTTATAAATATTATCTTCCAGTCTATAGCTTATCTCTCATGCTCTCAACAAGGGCCTTCCTAGAGCAGAGTTTTACATTTTGATGAGGTCTAGTTTATCAGTTTTCCCTTTTATGAGTCATGCTTTTGATTAATGACTTCGCCTAGGCTTAGATCATAAAGATTTTCTCCCATGCTTTTTTCTAAAAGTTGTATAGTTTTATGTTTTACAGTTAAGTCTGGGATTCATTTAGAATTGATTGTTTTATAAGATGTAAGGTTTAACTTGACTTTCATTACTTTGCCAATGAATGTCCAATTCCCCCATCAGTATTTGTTGAGAAGACTATCCTTCCTCCTTTGAATTGCTTTTTGCACCTTCATGAAAAATCAGTTGGGCACATCTGCAGGGTAGAATGTTGTGGCCTACAGCATAAACTTTTACTGTAGATGTGGAAAAACATTCACTGAGCCCAAGATGTGCCCAGGTAGTTTTTTACTTAAACCCCACAACCACCCCCATTTTATACAATGAGGACACAGAGATTTTAAGAGGTAAAGTGATGCCTCCATAGTGAGTACAGTTAATAAGTGGAGAGGTGGATTTGAACCCAGGTCAGTCTTAGTTGTTCTCCTCTCTGTACACTAAACTCTGATGTCTCCTGAAAGTGGCTTAAACCTCTGGAGAGCCTCCATTATGATGAGTTACAGAGGAAACTCAGTGTAGTAGATAGCTGGATTAGTAGTGTCCAGATTATAGTTCTTAACATGGTGGGGTCACAATCACTTAAGGAATTCCTAATCAGCATTTGTTTTGTTTTTGAATTGCTTATTTGAGATATTTTTAAATATAATACTACAGTATTAGTTAAGTCACATTTAATATTACAAATTAGTTGGGCATATTTGTGTTGGTCTATCCCAGGTTTTTCTTTTCCACTGGTTTATGTGTCTCTTCTTCCACCAGTACCACAGTCTCTCTTTTTTTTTTTTTTTTAAGTTTTTAGTTAAATTCCAGTTTGTTAACATACAGTGTTATATTAGTTTCGGTGTCCAGTATAGTGATTCAACACTTCCATCCATCACCTTGTGCTCATCACAAATGCACTCCTTAATCCCCATCACCTATCTCACCCATCCCCCCACTCACCTCCCCTCTGGTTTAACCATCAGTTCATTCTCCATAGTTAAAAGTCTGTTTCTTGGTTTGCCTCTCTCTCTTTCTCCTCCTTTCACCCCTTTTTGCTCATTTGTTTTGTGTCTTAAATTTCATGTGTGAGTGAAGTCATTTGGTATTTGTCTTTCTCTGGCTAACTTATTTCAATTAATATTCTCTAGCTCCATGTACATTGTTGCAAATGGTGAGATTTCATTCTTTTTGATGGCTGGGTAGTATTTGATTTATATGTATTCCATATATTCTTTATCTGTTCATCAGTCAATGGACACTCAGGCTGTTTCCATAATTTGGATATTGTGGACAGTGCTGCTGTAAACATTAAAACACCTCTTTGAATTAGTATTCTTGTATTCTTTGTGTAAGTATTTAGTAGTTCAGTTGCTGGATGCACAGTCTTGATTTGTCTTGAAATTAAATAGACGATGTCCTCATACTCTATTTTTTAAAAATTGTTTTAGTTATTGTAATTCCTTTATTTTCCACATAAATTTTAGAATAATCTTGTCTATAAATATGAAAAACTTTCCTGAGATATTGATAGGAATAGCATCAAACCTGTAGATTTTTTGGTGAAGAATTGACATCATATACTGGAAGACATGTCAAGTCTTCCAGTATATGATACAGTAGGTCTGTCCATTTATTTAGACCTTTGGTTTCTTTCATCAGCCATTTGCAATTGTTAGCATACAAGCCTTGCACATGTTTTCTCGCATTCTGGGTTATTTTCTTAGTTTACCACAGTATGTGACAATGTAGCACTGGTCTGCTTAATATTGGCAGGCATGATTGTGCAAATCTTCATGTGCCCTGGCTACCAGGATCTAACTGCACCATCATTCTTGCATCCCTCCTGAACAATAATGTTGATTATTTTAGTCTTTTGACAGTGACATCTGATATCCCAGCAAATGGCATTGCCCACTACAGTGCTGAAAAACTACTCCTGATGTGCCAACAGCGACACAGCTAACATAGACCTGGTTCACATTCTGCTGGGTAGAGCCTGAGAAGGAGTGATGCCCCCAGGCAGGTGGTATGCTGTCCATCCAGCTCAGGCACAACCTTCACGGGAACGAGGGCGTCTTCAGATGATAAAGAAGGAAGAAGAAGATGAGGGATACACTTCAGTGCAGGCTGCCAGGCCACAAACACTCAACCGTTCTGGCCAGGAACTGTTTCGCCAGCTCTTCAGGCAGCTTCGCTACCATGAATCTTCTGGGCCCCTAGAGACTTTCAGCCGGCTCCGTGAGCTCTGTCGCTGGTGGCTGAGGCCTGACATTCTCTCCAAGGCTCAGATCCTGGAGCTGTTGGTGCTGGAGCAATTCCTGAGCATCCTGCCTGGGGAGCTCCGGACCTGGGTGCAGCTCCATCACCCTGAGAGTGGTGGGGAAGCTGTGGCCCTGCTTGAAGAACTGCAGAGGGACATCAATGGGACACCATGGAGGGTGAGTGTGCACAAGTGTGCAGTGCCCAGTGAACTCTGCCTGTCAGCTAGCCAGCTCATTTAGAATGGGTGGGTTGGGTCTCTGAACCTTCAACATTGAGGAAAGCAGGGAATGTCATCCCTTCTCATTCCCACAGCACCTGAGCAGCTGAGAACTAGACCCTGAGCGGAGGACCTTTGAGCTGGCAGCCCTTCCCACCTTCCCAGAGGACAGTTGGCTCCAGTAAGAGGGTCAGCAAGTATCTGTAGATATCAGTAATGAGCTTTTGGACACAGTGACTTACGTTATGCCAGTCCATCTCCACAAATCTAATTTGACTTGATATTGACCTGTTTGTTAAGTGGGAGGAATGTCTCTCTTGCTGTTAGTTAGGACTCCTGGCTTCTGAGTACATGGTAAGACCTATAAATGCAGTGCACTCACAACATCTTCCTTATTTCTTTTGACGATTTGTTCTGTGCAGGGATCAGGGGTAAGAAGAGTATTGAGGGACAGCCCAGGGCCAAGAAATTGGAAGACTTTATTTCACAGCCTCATTGTTCAAGCGTTGCTCACATTCTCCCAGATTCTCAGATTATTGAAAAGTATATGCAAAACTGATCTAACAATGAGAATTTATTCAGTGTATATTTGAATTCCCACCATGTGCCCAGCCCCACCCTTAGCACTGGGAAACAGCTGACTCCCCCAGAGCTGGTGGTAAAGCAGCCAGTCACTTAAAGTGAGCTCTCTCTGCTCCTTCTGCCCAACACAAGTGAGTTTCTCAGTGCTTCTTATAGCTTTGGAGATTTGTTTTTTGTTTTTTCTTAAGAGTGTCTATCATTTTTATAGGCTTCTTTAAAATTTTTTTCAATAAAAATATGTGGAACATATTCGACATACTTTTCTCCCAAATATAATATCAAATTAAGTAACATATTTGACTGAACATCTACCAGCAGTAAATGATAATATATCAATGCAGGTTATGACTATTAAAAAAGAAAACCTTTTTGCTTAACACTGGTTACTATTTTAAAAAATCTAAAAGAGCATTTTATCATTTTTACCAAAACACCAAATGTTCAAAAGGATTGAAAAATCACTGATTAAAGCAAATAAGGTACATAGTAGGTACAAAATTGTGGCTTAATTACATTTGACTCATTTAGAGCTAGATGTAAGGTTTGAAAATACCTGATGGGGATACAGGACCTGGTTGAAAGCTGGTTAGAAATTAGAAAACAGGGACACCTAGGTGGCTCCATCAGTTAAGCATCTGCCTTTGGCTCAGGCCACGATCCCAAAGCTATGGGATCGAGTTCCACATCGGGCTCCTTGCTCAATGGGGAGCCTGCTTTTCCCCTTTCCCTCTGCCTGCCATTCCCCCTGCTTGTGCTCTTGCTCTCTCTGACAAATAAATAAATAAATAAAAGCTAAAAAAAAAAAAATTAGAAAACAAAATGGGCTGGACGAACACCTCCCAAATTCTGAAAAATGAACAGAATGGCTCAAGATGCACATAAAATTGCATAAACACCCTGTGGTTTATCAGCATTGAGCAACAAGGTTCTGAGAAATTTTCCTAAACTCTGTCTGCTTCCATCTTTGTATGTTTCTTTATTCTCTTTTTGGTAGGGTTTGGGAGGAACAGGTTCATCATCTTTAGTCTGTAGCTTGGTATCACATGTTTCATGGCCCCAGGCTAATCATCCAAATCAGTGTTAAGAAAGTTAAGAAAGAAGAGACCAGTTTCAGTCACGGGACCAGAAAAAACTTAAAAGTTCTTTCCCTGTAAGCTTTCAGTACTCATTTCTACATCAGGGATAGCCTTGCCTCAGAGACTAGAACCATTTGAAGTCCCAGGGCAAAGACTGCCTCTTTCTAGGTCTCTGGATGGTCACTGCCATTTTTTGTACCTGAGACTTTCTCTTCTGTGATTCCATGGCTGACTCTCACAAGTAGCATTGCCTCTCTGGCAGTGTTAATCTCAGTCAGATTTACGCTGGGAGCTGTCCTAATTCTTGGGGGTCACTGGTTAGTAGTGCCTACAGCATTGCCTAATACTTGGTAGATGTTATCTGTCTGCATCTCTGTGGGGAACCATTATCATTTTAACTCAGGGATAAATTTCTTCTCTCTGATTTCTAAGTTCTAGACCAGGGTGGGGCCTGAGGGGCTAGTGGGGATGTGTCACTGTAGCACCTGAAGCCTAACAGCAGTGCCTTGCTGGGTGCTTTCCTATGTTGTAGCTGGAATCTGGCTCCACGTGTCTCCCTCATGGCCCACACTAGAGCCCAGGGAGACTAAGGGGTGAGGGGGTCCTCCCTGGATTTTCTCCTCTGCTGTAGGTAATGAAGGGCCTGTCTTGCCCTTTCCTGGATCCCTGCCCTTAATGATTGGCCATGTGGCCTCCTCTGAGTTTGCTTTATGATTCCCATGGGGATCCTCTCACAACATTTTCTTCCCTCCAGGATCCAGCCCTTGCCCAGAGCCCAGATGTACGTTGGATGGGTACAGGAGCCCTGCGAGCCTCACAGATATGGCCCTCTGCTTCTCCTCTCAGGAGCGGCTCTACTCTTGGGGACCACCTGGAGCCTCCTTATGAAATAGGAGTGTGTGACTTCTTGGCTGGCCAATCCGGTACTTGCCATCAAGCTCAAGCTGTATGCCACAAATCCCAAAGTAGTGTTGTCATTTCACCATCTGTCCTCTCATGAGAATCCCTTTCAGTTGGTGCTTAGCTCTGTGTCCTTTTTACCCTACTGTAACCCATGTCTAACTAGCTCCTCCTCCCATTGCACCCCCTACTCCTCATTCCCTAACCCTCAGTGGACTCTGGGGAAATGTGAAATGGGTATTTAACAATAGTCCATACCTGCTCCTAGGCCTAGGATTCCTCTATGTGGGGGAGGAATGGACCTCCTCAGTGGGGTGCCAAGAACTGGGCTACCTTCTCTCATGGTTCTTTCTTCTCCTTCAGAGCCTCCTGTTCCCCAGGTGCCTGCCCTTTCCCAGAGAGAGGTGTGCCCAGGAGACCCATTGACATCTCAGGCTCAGGTGAGTCATAAGAACTTTGGTCCTTCATGATATCCCAGCATTGTTGCCTAATGGAGTCAGTGAGGCTCCCCCTATCTTGAATCTCTGTGTCTCTGGATGTGACCAGGTCCTAGAGACCAGATTATCCCCTTGAACTCAGAGCTCTTCTGCTGGGTGATGCTCTCACTTTCACTCTTACCACATCAATCCTCTGCTCACTCAGAGCCTGCTCCCTTCCACTGCCCTCTCCTAAAAGCCAGGATCTGTAGACTGACTCTCAGTCATAGGACTGTGTTTTTCAGGAAGCTGTGACTTTTAAGGACGTGGAGGTTACCTTCTCCCAGGATGAGTGGGGATGGCTGGACCCTGCTCAGAGGAATTTGTACAGAGATGTGATGCTGGAGAATTACAGGAATGTGGTTTCTCTGGGTAAGGCATTAATACCCCCATGCTTCTATCCATTTTTACTTCTACATTCTCACTTTTTATTACAGTGTCGAGACAGGGACCTGACTTGAACTTTCACCCTGGCTTTATCACCTAGTCTTTCTTAAAACATGGTGATAATGATGCCTGTTTGCTGGATTATTACAATGATTAAAAATCATGTGTGTCAAGTTCCTAGTTAGACATCCAAATTGTATTGGTTGATTTAACTGATTGAGGTGTCATGTGGCTCCCACCTCCAGAGAATCCTAGTGATCCTTTTCCCTGTGACTTCTTTCAGCCTGTTTTGTCATGCTCAGAGCTGTTGGAAATGGCTATCTAGGCCTCCTGTCTGGCTTCCCCCACTAGCCTCCCTGGCCTTTCCCTTGTCCTTGCCAGGACCTCAGTCCTGAGAGGGTCCTGAAGAATAGTTCTGTATGATTTATCACCCTTCCATCTCATCCCATCCCCTTCTTTTTTGCAGTGGGACCATTCACCAAACCTGTTCTGATTTCCTGGTTGGAGGCAAGGGAGCCATGGGGTCTGAATGTCCAGGGAGCTCAGCCTAAGGGGAATCCAGGTGTTGCCCCCGCAGGTGAGTTTCAGAGAACCTCTGGATCTTACTCCTCTCATATCTACTCTTCTCTTTCTTAAGGTCTTTTATACCAAGTAAGTCACAGGGAACATAACTTCTTTGTTTGCTAGAAGGAAGATCCTTAACAGTGTTGCTAAGGAGTGCTGGGCTTCTGGGCTTCTCCTCTCCAGACTGGCCTATTAGATGTTTGTTTCTGACCCTACCCCTTTCCCAGAAACCATTTTAGTAACTGTTCTTGCCCACTGGAGGGCGTGGGGCTTCATTGTTGCACTCCTTTCCATTCAGTAATGCTCTTCCTCAACCCTGTGCTGTACTCCTTCTGGCCCTTGGCCCATACCCCATGCTCATCCCTTCATGCTCTTTGAAGAACCCTAATCGCACTCCTGCTTCTCTTCATTGCCCCTGCGATAGGTTTGACTTCCAATTCCTTCAGCCAGTCCTCCATGGAGCCCCTCCCCTGGGTTCTTGGGAGCCTTTTTATCCTCTTACCATTATTCCTATTCCCTTTATTACTGTTTAACATACACTTATCAATGCTGTTTTTCAAATGGATGTGATTTCTGCATGTTTAGCTACTGTGCCCACCTTCCTTTTCCTCCTCCCTTCCCTATCATCTGGAACACTCTTCCATGTTTTGCCTTCCTGGACTATTTGATAAAGATATTGGCAGTTAAGCAGAAGCTTCACCACCCAAGAACTTGGCTTTTTTTTTCTTTTTCTTTTTTTTCTGTGCTTTGGTGCTTTCTGCAGTTCCAAGTATAGAATAGAGTACATTGTCTTGTGTTTTATTTTGTTTCAGGAGGTGAGCTGCAGATTAAAACAAGCAAGTTCTTAAAACATGAACCTCTGGAAGAAGGAGAAACCTTAGCTATGCCATCAGAATCTTGGGTGATGAGTGTTCCTGAGGGAATGGGACTCAGAGAATCTTTTGAACTGAAGAGCAGGCTAAAGGAACAATATGGAAACCCCATACAAGTAAGAGTTAAGAAAGAAGAGACCAATTTCAGTCACAGGAGAGAAAAAGACTCTGAAGAATCAGGAAGAAGTACTAGTTGTAATTTAAAACACGGCACATGTTTGAGAGTTCCCAGAAGAAAGCGATCCCTTAAACATGGCTGTGGCAGACACTTCAGAGGGAGTTCATACCACTATGACTACAAGGAATATGGGAAAGGGCTCAGGCGCATAGTTGGTGGATTTAGCTTACATCAGAGAATTCATGCTGGACTAAAAGCAAATGTGAAGGATGCATGTGGGAAAGATTTCAGCCTTAGTTCACATCATCAACATGGGCAGAATCTTCATATGGTGGCAACATCGTATAAGTGCAGTGACTGTGGGAGGACCTTCAGTCACAGCTCTCATCTTGCATGTCATCAGAGACTTCACACTCAAGAGAAACCATTTAAATGCAGGGTGTGTGGGAAAGCCTTCAGGTGGAGCTCAAACTGTGTGCGACATGAAAAGATTCACACTGGAGTGAAACCTTATAAATGTAGTTTATGTGACAAGGCTTTCCGACGCATGTCTGCCTACCGCCTACACCAGGAAACCCATACTAAGCAGAAATTTCTTGAGTCTAATCAGTATGAGGAAGCTCTCACCTATGGCTCAGGATTTGATCATCATTTGAGAGACCAAAGAGGGGAGAAACCCTTTGACTGCAGCCAGTGTAGGAAATCCTTCCACTGTAAATCATATGTTGTTGAACATCAAAGGGTCCACACTCAGGAGAAACCTTATAAATGTACCAAATGTCGGAAAACCTTTAGGTGGAGATCAAACTTTACTCGTCACATGAGAATGCACCAGGAAGAAAAGTTCTGTGATCAAGATATATGTAGAGAAGACTTCAGACAGACCTCCAGTTGCAGTCAGCCCCAGAATGCCCCTGCTACAGAGAAAGCTTTTCCCTGTCAGCAGTGTGGGAAAACTTTTACTCGAAAGAAATCTCTCATTGATCATCAGAGAATTCACACAGGCGAGAAGCCATACAGATGTAGTGAATGTGAAAAAGAGTTTACCCATCGGTCAGCCTTTATTGCTCATAAGAAGCAGCATGCCATTCAGAGAAAACCTGAAGATGGGCCATCGTTTAGTCAGGACAGAGTTCTCCAAGTTCCTCAGAGCAGTCATACCACAGAGGAAGCGTACAAATGTAGCCAGTGTGGCAAAGCCTTCCGTAATCACTCATTCCTCCTCATCCATCAGAGAATTCACACCAGAGAGAAGCCTTATAAGTGCAGAGAATGTGGGAAAGCTTTCAGATGGAGTTCTAACCTCTCCCGTCATCAAAGGATTCACTCTTTGGAAAAACAATATGAGTACCGTGAAAGTGGAAACATGCCAAATCTGCAGCCACAAATCCTCACTGGTGAGAAACCTTTTTGGTGCCAAGAATGTGGAAAAACTTTTACACGTAAAAGAAGTCTTTTAGATCATAAGGGGATTCACAGTGGAGAGAAGCGCTATAAATGTAATCTGTGTGGGAAATCTTATGATAGGAAACATCGCCTTGTTAATCATCAGAGAATCCACACGAAAGAGAGACCTTTTAAATGTCAGTGGTGTGGGAAGGATTTCATTGGAAGACATACCCTCTGCATTCATCAGAGAAAACACACCAGATTGGCACAGTCTGAATGCAGCCTGGCTGGGTTGTCTTCCTGCCAGGATGCAGGGGTGAGTTTACAGGAATTAAAAACAAGTGGGGAGAAGCCCCTTGAAGATTCTGAGGAAGCTTGTGACCAGAGCTCCAGGATCACTGGACTCCAGAACATACCCATTGGGAAAAAGTGCCATAAGTGTAGTACCTGTGGGAAAACTTTTAACAAAAGCTCACAGCTCATTAGCCACAAGAGATTTCATACTCGAGAGAGGCCCTTCAAATGCAGAGAGTGTGGGAAGACCTTCAGGTGGTCTTCAAATTTGGCTCGGCATATGAAAAACCATATTAGAGATTAGCTTGGGGTCTGACAGTGGGAGAATGGGTTCCTAGCACACCTGCTGGAGAACCCTTAATTATGGGAAGCATGGGGAAAACCTTCACAAAGGGTCTAGCCCTTTCTATTTTCAAATCTGGTGCAGATTCTGAGGATTCAGAAACTCAGGGCATCCCCTTTCTTACCTGCGAGGGAGTGTGATGCTGGGGAAGAACAGCAACCTGTTCTTTGGAGCCCTTCTGGAGGCTCGAGCCCCAGAAGTGGCCTTTGCCCAGTGACCTGGAGCCCCCAGTCAGGTAATAAGTCTAAAAGCAGATACCATTGCCCTTTGTGGTTTGACAGAATATCTGTGATGTAATGGGCTGTGGCTGGTGGGAAGGGGCCAGTTGAATCCTGTAATAGTAGATCTACTGTTTGACCTTATAAGTAGCAGCAGCAGCAGCCCACGGACTCCTGGTCACCCCCAAATGCTTCCTGAGAGTTCAGCTTTGTCCCTCATCTCAATTTGGATATCTGCCACGGTTATAGAGTTGTCTCAGCAGCTTATGGAGGAGAGCAGGGTTAGACTCAATCACTGGGAGAATGGGGCTCTCCCAGTGCCCTGTTACTGTCTCCACCCCACAATCTGCATGGGCAACAGTGGGCCATCTGTTCAACAGAAATGTGATCACCTCCCATATGCCAGACACTGTTGTGCTAGAGACCCAGCAGTGACCAGAACAGACAAAAGATCTGCCCTCTTGGATCTTTATAGACAATAAACAAATGAATTATATAGTACTTCAGATGGTGATATATATTGTAGACAAAATTAATCAGAGAAGAGTGAGAGGCAGTGCCGGATTAGGAGGTGGGTTACGATTTTAAGTAGGCTGGTTAGGGAGGACTTCAACTGAGAAAGCGAAACTTGAGCAAATACCTGAAGGAGGTTAGGGCATGGACCCTTTGGGTCTCTAGATCCAGGCACAGGAGGTGGAATCTTGTCTGGTGTCCTTGGAGGATGGCACTCCTGGGCTGGAGTGGAGTGAGCCAGCAGAAGATAGAGCCCCAGCAAGGTAGTGGGCCAGGCCATGTATCATGGGTCCCCACTAGCTCTAGAGCTTCCTCAAAGGGAGGTAGGGAGCCTTTGGACAGTTTTGAGTTGAGTGATGGGGTCTGAATCTGAATTACACTTATAAGGTTAACCACAGACCCAAGGACTCAGTGAAATTATATAGCTGAGAAATTTTTATGCAGTTATCTCTGCTCTCGGTTTGCAATAAAGGGACACTCTCCTCTCCCCTCACAGAGTCTGAATTTTTGTAAGGCCTCCAGCTTTCAACAGTTACAAACGTTTAATTATTGTGCTTGCTTGCATTTCTAACTTGTGCACACTGTTGGGACCCTCTAACCTTATGTAGCTTTCTTCACATATTGGATTCGGTGCTGGCATTGGGTTCAACCCAAACGTACCAGTGCACATAACTGATGCCCTCTGGAGAAAAAGGGGCCTGGTGGGGGAGGCACCTCCATCTCACTTGCCAACTTGACTTGAAACAAAAAGAAATAGCTCAGTGGCATAAAGGTAAAGGAGTGATTTTTCTAAAATTTGTGTAAGTAGTAATTGCTTCTGATTATTGAAGAGCTCACATGAATATAAGAATAAATATCTCACTTGATAGTAGAGGACCATCTCAAACTACATTTTACTGCTTTGAATCAGGGCACACTGGTAGAGCAGACCATTTCTTGTAGTGAGAAGAAACCAACCTGGAAAATGTCCTTTCAGTAGAGTAATCTTATCCTGTCTGGTCGGTTGTGGGCATTTGAAAATGAAGACTTTTGACACCATGTGGTGATGTCACATGGAATAGAGAGCAGGGAGGAGGATCAGATATATATGTTTGTGTTCTGGCCCCCATTCGGCTTTCTACTCAGGAAGGTTTGGTAATCCTGGCTCTTCATCCTTTTATTACAGCAGCAGCTGCCCATGGTGTGGAATCAAATGTCCCATCACTGGTATAGTGCCAAAAACTGGCTCTGGAAGTGTCTGGACACGGGTCAGAGTCTCATGTTCTGAGGGCCCAGGGTCATGGGAAGGGCCTTGGAATTATAAGATCTGGGTTCCAGTCTCAGTGTGCCTTTTCTTGGCAGGATAGTCTTGAACAAGTTGCTGAACATCTGCATCTGTTTTCTGGCATGTAAAATTAGAGTAATTAAGCTCCCTGATTCCTAGGATTGTAGAAGAGGGCTTGGTGTGCAAAGGCTCTGGCTTAGGTAGCTGATCTCTAGAATCAGAGCCCTTCACAGAGCTGCAGCTCCAACTCGGCTTCAGCTTCAAATCTGGTGCACAAATGAGGAGATACCCCCTTTCTGTCCATATTTTCACCACCCCCCAACTCCTTGTGCCACTGTCACTTCACAGAGTTCCTGCCCCAATAGGGGTGTTCTAGAGCCATTTTTATAAAGTGAGATATACTCACTTCTAAACATTCAAACCAAATTTTCAGGTGTACAAAGAAGTAAAAACAAATCCCTCTATACTGAGGTAAGCCTTTAATATTTGGGGATTATATTGATGGAGTCTGTTTTATAACCTAAATTTTTAAATAATTTTAATTATATCAGTAATATATGGTTATTATAGAAATATTAGTAAATACAGATTAGCTAAAAGAAGAAGAGTAACTACTTGCAGCTAACCACTCAACAATTTTGGTGCAGTCAGTGTTGGATTTAACTTAATTGCCCACCTCTGAACATCCCTGGACTGGCCTGACTTGTTCTGTCTCCTTTCACCACGAGTATAGGCCATATCCATGCTAGCCAAGGTCCTCATCCATCAAGGCTAACCTTTGTTATCCCTAACCCTTGTCTATGTAAGCGCTCTCCCTGGCCCCACTTCTCTTGGTGCCTGTTTCTTACTCTGCTACATGTTGTCCAGGTTTCCAAGAGTTAGACCTACTACTACAGCCAGACAGGGCACTCTGGAGGCCGGGTTGGGTGCTTATTTACCTGCCTGCCATACAAAGACTTTGTACAAAATTACTTCTGTTAAGGAATATGGAACTGAATTTAGTTCAGCTTAGTCAGGATCTGGAGTGTTTTGAAGGGGCCCCACAGGTGCACTGGTTAGCACCAGCGGTAGGTGGTTCTATGCCATGTGGCTCCAGGTGATAATTACTGACAGTGTCAGCCACCAGTTCTTGTCCATTCTGGCCTGGAAAACATGTAGGCTTTTTTGAACCCTGCCTTGCTTTCTTTTGCTGCCTAGAAAGAACCGAAGTTGGGGCTGAGGAGAGCCAGAGTGCTCGGACTCCCAGAGAGGAGTAGATATTGGAATGTCTTTGAATCAGTTGTTCAATGTGGTTGACCCTTGCCTCGCTGATAGACACCCCACACAAAGACATGTATGGAGAAGAAAGCACAGGAAATT
The DNA here is from genome assembly GCF_964662115.1 of Mustela nivalis. Classification (NCBI taxonomy): domain Eukaryota; kingdom Metazoa; phylum Chordata; class Mammalia; order Carnivora; family Mustelidae; genus Mustela; species Mustela nivalis. The sequence goes on from NC_139020.1 coordinate 148,181,155, forward strand.
CTTCTCATACTTCTCAAGATGACAAGTTTTACGAGCCCTAGCATGGGTTTGTATGTAGAAAAGTGGGAACTCACTGCTGTGGGAGTGGAAATTGTAATAGCTCCTGTGCCAGGCAGTCTGCAAAATCTTATGATGTGCACACCACCAACAGTTCTATTCTTGGATAAACCCTAGAAGAATTTCATGTAGGGAGGGACATTTGTATAAAATTGTTCATTGTTATACCGTTCATTGCAGTATTGTTTAGGTAGTAATATTGGGCAAAACCTAAATGTCCATCAACAGAAAAAAGGTTGTTTTTGGTACTTTGGGAAGTGACTATGAAAGAGCTAAAGTTACTTCATTCAATATAGATACATCAAAAATGCTGAGAAAGTTGCAGAAGTTATGTACAATATACAATTTATGTAAAACATACTGTGTATCTGTGGGCACCTTATTTAAACTTAATTTGTGTTTCACTTTTTTAATGAAATGGAATAGTAGTTGCCCACCTCACAAGATAATTGGGGGTGGGTGAATGATTAATTAATGCATGTAATAAGGTATTTTGATTAGCAGCTGGCATGTAGGCATTGTTGTCATATAGTAAACAATGTTGTTACTGTTTTTGCACAATAATATATTCCTGTGGATTCAAATTATATGATGAAGAGTATAAAATCATGTATTGGAATGTCATGTGAAAGTCATGTTCTGTCTTCTCACGGCAGGAGCTGCTGATAGAGTAAGGGAGGGGAGATGGAAGCTGCAGTTGTGTTTTCATTTTGAAAATTGATGTAGATGGGTCACATGTTGCTTAACAGGTTAGTGTGGTGTATGTGTGTTTTTTTAACTGCTTAAAATAGTTAAAAATAAAGTGTTTTTAAGCATGGACTGTGGCATCTTATGATTTTTATAGATATCCTAGTTCTGCCATTTATATAATGTTACATAGAGTAAGTCTTTTAATCTCTTAAGGCTTTAGTTTTCTCACCTACAAAAATGAGTAGCAACACAAAATGGCTATTAGTAAAGGAATGGTTGAACAGTTCTGGTGCATCTTTGATGGAATATCATGCATCCTTTTTGAAAGATTGAGGATATTCTCTGTGTATTGACACATGATGTCCAAGACAGATTTTATAGGAAATTATGAGCTCTATTTTAACATTTTTGCCTAAAATAGCAAGTGAAGCCAGAAGCTCTAGACTCAAAAGTTTAAGAAATGGGGGGTGGAGGAAGTTTAAGAAATAGGATCCTGTGGATGGAGAAGTTTAGTCATTCCATTTTATTAGGTAACTGGAGGAAGATGAATAAATGTTTATATGCTCAACTGGCACATCTAGTAATCTAATGCTAACCCTGTAGAATAGCAAAGAGGACTTGTATCACCCAGGTTATAGTCAGGAGCCAGAAAACATACCAGTTACTTTAAGAAAAAGAACTCAGAATTGTTTAATAGGTATATTTAAGTAACTAAAAAGGCAAAAAGGAAGTTCTAGTTTATCACAGAGGCAGTGACTTGAGACTTGGTGCCGTCCCAAGACTGGGAGAACCTTAATGGAGTCTGACCCCATTTTTTATGTTTGACCACTAACAGCTTTCAAACCCTCACCCTGGGCAAGCTGATAAGAAAGCCCAGGTACCCACTCAGCACTTGAGGTGAGATTTATGTAAACCCTGGCTTTTTCCATTATCCTGGAAACCCACACCTCTTAGCACGATAAAAATCAGAGCCATTGGCCCCACCTTGTAATCAGTGCAAACTGACTGGCTTGGGTGCCTGTCTTGCTCTTTACAGAGAGCCACATTATGTGAATAATAGACTTTTCATGACCCCTTGATGTGTGTGTTGTCATCTGTCTTGACATTTGAATCAGTTTGGGGTGATGGTACAGTATTGATCCCACCTCCACAGAAAAGCTACAAAGTAGGAACAGAAGAATTGTTAAAAGGTAGAATGTTAGAAGAGAGCACCTGTAGAGCTGAACTCAGACCTAAAAGGAGGAGAGCACTGCTGGCCTGGAGTTGGTCTGAATTGGAAGGAAGGCCCTGTGGTGACAGAACTGCAAGCTGGACCCAGTTGCTGCTACCAAAGGGAATTGCCACTACTGCTGGAGTGAAGCAGCTTTGGAAACAGGAACCAGTGCCCACATACATACATTCTCTGTATCTGGGCACTCTCTTCCTCCTTGTATTAGGGTTCTCCAGAGGAACAGAATAAATTGAATGTGTGTATGCATCCAGAAAGAGATATATGGAATTGTCTTGTGTGATTCCAGAGGCTGGCAAGTCAAAAAAATCTGCAGGATGGACCACAAACTGGAGACCCAGGAGAGCTAATATTCCTGTCCCGGGTTGAAGGCTGGCTGTTGTAGAACCAGGAAGAGTCAGTATCGCAGATGAAGTCTAAAGGCCACTGAAGAATTCTTTCTCACCAGGGGGAGGCCAGTCTTTTTGTTATATGTAGGCCTTCAACTGATTTAATGAGGCCCACCCACATAGTGGAGAGTATTTTCTTTACTCAAAACCCATTAACTTAAATGTTAATCTTATCCAAAAACACCCTCACAGAAACACTCATTTGACCAAATATCTGGGCACCCTGTCACTCAGCCAAACTGACACAGTAATTACAATTCTTCAACACTGCAGCTTCCCTCTTAACATTTCTTGATGCCAGAACCTAATAGGGAAATAGCTGGCAAAATAGAAATGTGAATCACAAGAGTTCCAACCCCATCATCTCAAAGCATCTATAGAAGAGTGAGTTTGAAGCAGAGACAATAGTAACTGGCACAGCTTTCCTAAGTTATCTTAAAAATTCCTAGGACGCTTGACTTAAAACTTTGAGACCAAGAATATCTGTCGAAGAAATTATGTGCAGGAGTGCCTGGCTGGCTCAGTTGGAAGAGCATGTTACAGTTGATCTCAAGGTCAAGTCCAAGCTCTACATTGGCTATAGAGATTACTTAAATTAATAAAACTTTAAAAAATATGTATGGTACATTAGGACAGCTGCACACTAAAAAATATAAATTATGTCATAAGCAGTTGATTTTACCTATGGACCTCGTAATAATTAGATGTTTGACCTTACTCATCTTATTATATTGAATTGAAACCTAAAAGCCCCAAGAATGTGTTTAAAGGTATTTCTGCTTAAGAACATTTATTTTACAACAAGAATAAATACATTATTTAATAAGTACATTTAATAAGTTTGACAAAATAAAGTTATGATTTTAACAAAACAGCACAGACATCTGATTTGCCTCCAATGGAGCAGGGATTTAGGTGATAAAACCCCAACAGAGCATAGGCAAGAGCAGGTAGTAGACTCCTATAGCCCTGAATTCTAAATGAATCAATCCTTTTTAATGAAAAAGGAAAGGTTGCCTCCATTTACATCCCATAGTTGGGCCATTTGTCTTTGTTGCCCATTTGATCTGTGGGCACATTAGTTCAAGCCTCTTAACTATGAAATCTATCTAAGCTAGGTGAGGCAAGAATGTGTGCATCTGCTGATTAAAATCGTTTCATAGGATGGTAAAGTTTCAACAGATAGTTATAACTGGTGAGGATCTAAGAATCTAATAAATAATATTGGGTAGAAGTAGAGAAAATTGGTTTAACTACATATGTTTTCTTTTGTGACTTCAGGTTTGAATGAGAACAAAACAAATTGCCCTTAGGACATCTGGGTGGCTCAGTTGGTTGAATGTCTGCCTTTGGTTCAGTTCATGATCACAGGGTCCTGGGTCCTGCATTGGGCTCCCTGCTCATCCAGGTGTCTGCTTCTCCCTGTGCCTGCTGCTCTCTCTCTAATAAATAAAATCTAAAGCAAACAAACAAAAACAAAACTGCCCTCAGACACATCATCAAGGTTTACTTAAAACGGCCATAGAAGATTCTTCCTTGGTAAGATTCTTTCTTGGTAAGAAGTCTAAAGAGACTTCTGTACTTAAACCAATACTAATATTGAAGTTAGCAACCCAAGAGAAGTGTACTTTCAGATTCATGGAAACATTTCACATACTAGTTATACTCATGAATCTTATTCATATGGAAACAATATAAAGTTTTGGGGAAAATCCATAAATTTTTCATCCTTTTGGTCTATTTACAATTAAAACAATTACTCTATAGACATATAAGATTTGATAAGATACTCAGCTGAAAAGCTTATACTACCAAGGTATATTGGTATATTCTACTGTGAACATAAGCAGGAACTTTTATATGGTTGAAAAAAAAAAGGAGCACCTGGGTAGCTCAGTGGGTTAAGCCTCTATCTTTGGCTTAGATCATAATCTCAGGATCCTGGGACTGAGCCCCGCATCAGGCTCTCTGTTCAGCGGGGGGCCTGCTTCCCTCTTTCTCTCTCTGCCTGCCTCTCTGCCTACTGGTGCTCTCTTTGTCAAAATAAATAAAATCTTAAAAAGAGAGAGAGAGAAACATGTTTTTTACATGTTAAAAAAGAAACATTATGTTAAAAAGAAACCAGCACATAAGAAGGAAGTCTGGTTGGAGTCCTGAAAGCAGTCATGGTGACTGCATTGTGATTGGGAGGAGCTATGTTAGGTAAGACTACCGTAATTCTAATTAAATAGGTAACTTGTAGAACAATATAACGATTGATAAACTGTGGTCAATGGTACTAGAGTAATCCAGTATCTAATAAGAATTGGTGTTTTCCTGTCCTCAAGTGTTTCACTAACACAACATGAGGCTTCAACCCTAGGATAACTTTCCACCTGTCATGTTTTGCATAAGATGGATCTGGTCATCTTTTAAAACTTATTTTATGGCAGAGGGGGGCAAGATGGAGGAGTAAGGGACCCTATTTCAGCAGTTGCCTGAACTGAGCTAGATATCAACCAGACCACTCAACACCCACAAAATCAGCCTGAGATATAAGAAGATATATCAGGATCTATACCAGCAGAATGTCTCCAGTGGTTGGTTTCAAGGTATGAAGTGGTGAGCGGTAATTCTATGGACAGATATCAGAAGATAAGTGGAAGATAAGTGGAAGGGGGAGGGAGCCTCTGGGATCCTGTGCCCCAGGGATCTTGTAGTGCCAGATTGCAAAAGCCTCCTGGGTTGGGGCCAGGCACAGACTCGCAGACCAGTAGTGGTGGGGAAAGGACTTCAGGGCAGCCCCCCAGACTGAAACCTGGAGTTGCCAGGGACTTCACTGTGCAAAATCTTTTTATCTTGATGAAGTCCCAATGGTTCATTTTTGCTTTTGTTTCCCTTGCCATTAGAGATATGTCTTGCAAGAAGTTGCTGTGGACAAGGTTGAAGAGGTTCCTGCCTGTGTTCTCCTCTAGGATTTTGATGGATTTCCGTCACATTGAGGTCTTTCATCCTTTTTGAGTTTATCTTTGTGAATGGTGTAAGAAAATGGCGTAGTTTCATTACTTCTGTATGTGGCTGTCCAATTTTCCCAGCACCATTTATTGAAGAGACTGTCCCTTTTCTTTCTTTCTTTTTTTTTTTTTCACCACACCCAGTGCTCCATGCAATCCATGCCCTCTCCAATACCCACCACCTGGTACCCCAACCTCTCACACCCCCGCCCCTTCAAAAACCTCAGATTGTTTTTCAGAGCCCATAGTCTCTCATGGTTCACTTCCCCTTCCAATTTCCCTCAACTCCCTTCTCCTCTCCATCTCCCCTTGTCCTCCATGCTTTTTGTTATGCTCCACAAATAAGTGAAACCATATGATAACTGACTCTCTCTGCTTGACTTATTTCACTGAGCATAATCTCTTCCAGTACCGTCCATGTTGCTACAAAAGTTGGGTATTCATCCTTTCTGATGGAGGCATAATACTCCATAGTGTATATGGACCACATCTTCCTTATCCATTTGTCCATTGAAGGGCATCTTGGTTGTTTCCACAGTTTGGCAACTGTGGACATTGCTGCTATAAACATTGAGGGTACAGATGGCCCTTCCTGTCACTGCATTGGTATCTTTGGGGTAAATACCCAGTAGTGCAATGGCAGGGTCATAGGGAAGCTCTACTTTTAATTTCTTGAGGAATCTCCACATTGTTCTCCAAAGAGGCTGCACCAACTTGCATTCCCACCAACAGTGGAAGAGGGTTCCCCTTTCTCCACATCCTCTCCAACACATGTTGTTTCCTGTCTTGCTAATTTGGGCCATTCTAACTGGTGTAAGGTGGTATCTCAATGTGGTTTTAATTTGAATCTCCCTGATGGCTAGTGATGATGAACATTTTTTCATGTGTCTGATAGCCATATGTATGTCTTCATTGGAGAAGTGTCTGCTCATATCTTCTGCCCATTTTTTTACATGATTGTCTGTTTTGTGTGTGTTGAGTTTCAGGAGTTCATTATAGATCCTGGATATCAACCTTTTGTCTGTACTGTCATTTGCAAATATCTTCTCCCATTCCGTGGGTTGCCTCTTTGTTTTCTTGACTGTTTCCTTTGCTGTGCAGAAGAAGCTTTTGATTTTGATGAAGTCCCAAAAGTTCATTTTTGCTTTGTTTCCTTTGCCTTTGGAGACATATCTTGAAAGAAGTTACTGTGGCAGATATCGAAGAGGTTACTGCCTATGTTCTCCTCTAGGATTCTGATGGATTCCTGTCTCATGTTGAGGTCTTTTACCCATTTTGAGTTTATCTTTGTGTACGGTGTAAGAGAATGGTCGAGTTTCATTCTTCTACATATTGCTGTCCAGTTTTCCCAGCACCATTTCTTGAAGAGACTTTTTTCCACTGTATATTTTTTTCCTGTTTTGTTGAAGATTAATTGACCATAGATTTGAGGGTCCATATCTGGGCTCTCTATTCTGTTCCACTGGTCTATGTGTCTGTTTTTATGCCAGTACCATGCTGTCTTGGTGATCACAACTTTGTAGTAAAGCTTGAAATCAGGTAATGTGATGCCCCCAGTTTTCTTTTTGTTTTTCAACATTTCCTTAGCGATTTGGGGTCTCTTCTGATTCCATACAAATTTTTGGATTATTTGCTCCAGCTCTTTGAAACATACCCGTGGAATTTTGATCAGAATGGCATTAAAAGTATAGATTGCTCTAGGCAGTATAGACATTTTAACAATGTTTATTCTTCTGATCCAAGAGCATGGAATGGTCTTCCATCTTTTTGTGTCTTCTTCAAGGAGAAGAGTTTTCTTGTGCAATCCCTGCTCATGCTTTCTCTCTCGCTCGCTCGCTCGCTCCTCTCCCCCTGATCAGGGCTCCCTCCCCTCCACAGCACCTGCAGTTCTTTTCTGCCCCAAAGCAACTCTCTGCAGCAACTACCTTCTATGATGTGTCAGTTTTTCTGGCTCTAGATGTGCAGTGTGCTCTCTCAGTCCTCAGATCAATTTCTCGGGTGTTCAGAATGATTCGTTATTTATCAAGCTGTGTTTGAAAGATGAGGCAAGCTTAGAGTCCCCCTACTCCTCTGCCATCTTAACTCCTCCTCCCTGCAAGCTCCTAAATATACTTTCTAGAGTCCATAAAAAGAAACATAGTTTAATAATGTTTTTCTTTTTCTTATGTAAACAATTTTGGCTTTATCTGAAGTAAATAGTCCTAAAGTATTTGTGTAGTAAATTAATACATTTTTTTGGTGAATAAAGGAAATCTTTGAAGTTTCCAAGGGAAGGAAAAAGTGGGATACAAAAAAGAAGAGAAAATTGGCCTTAGACATCTTACCACTCTTCTTTGTAAGAAGAGCAAATAGTTGAGATGTGCACACATACCAAAGAGAGTGTCATATATTAGATTTTGACATAACTTGGTGTCCTTGACAGTTCAAGTCAAGATTTTTTTTTATAAATTTCTTTCTTTTTTTTTTTTTAAAGATTTTATTTATTTACTTGACAGACAGAGATCACAAGTAGGCAGAGAGGCAGAGAGAGAGGAGGAAGCAGGCTCCCTGCTGAGCAGAGATCCCAGGACCCTGGGATCATGACCTGAGCCGAAAGCAGAGGCTTTAACCCACTGAGCCACCCAGGCGCCCCTCAAGTCAAGATTTTTAATACCAGCATTTATTAATAAGGGAAGAAATTGATGCCTCCTACATGAAACAAATAAATTCCTCATGAGATTTCTGGTTTTTGGTATCTAAAGTCTCCTTAAAATATATGGCCAAATATTGACTATATGTTTATACAATCAAATGATTTTCCAGTCAACATTTTTATCTACCTAACATATCTATGATTTCTGGTTGAAAGCCTTTAACAAACTGTGGAAAGAGCATTGGATATGTCAATATCAGAAGCTAATCCGATACTTTCTAAAGATGCTGATGAGGGAGAAGAGTCTCATATTTTACATTAGTTTTAGCTAAAAAAATATTTTAGGGAGGCAATTTTTGAGTTTAAATTGTGTTTGGAATCCTCATACCAATTAAAGCAGATTATTGAACAGTCAGAATTTTTGTTTGGCTTTTTTTCCCCCCAAGATTTTTAAAAAATTGAGTTCAATTTAATTAGCATATAGTTTATTATTAGTTTCAGAAGTAGAATTTAGTGATTCATCAGTTGCATATAACACCCAGTGCTCATCCCAACAAGTGCCCTCTTTAATCCCCATCCTCCTGACCACCTCCCCTCCAGCAAACCCCAGTCTGTTTCCTATAGTTAAGAGTGTCTTATGGTTTATCTCCCAATCTGTTTTTGTCTACATCTTCAAAGGCAAGGGAGATCAGTTTCAGCAGTGCTTATGAACTGCCCTACATTGGAGAGTGGCCCCAGGCAGAGGGGGAAAGGAGAAAAGCCTGTGGGTTGACCTGGGCCCATCTAACAGAACAGCCACTCCATCTCCTATCAGCATGATGGATCAGCACCCTGAGACACCCAGTAGCTTTTCAACCCACCAAGTGGGGTAGCCCCATGTCAAGGGAAGCCCCAGGTTGGTGTGTCCTCAGGGTGGCCCCAGGTCTGTGTGTCCCCAGGTTGGGTTGGCTCCAGGTTGGAGTAGCCCCAGGTCGCGGTAAGCTCAAGTCAGTGGCTGCTTGGTGAGAATTCAAGGTGGGTCTGGGCTGAAGCAGAATCTCAGCAGATGGCAACACAAGTCTATTCTTAGGTCTATTCTAAGGTCTGTTCTTAGGGAGATGAGGCCATGGAGAGGATGCGAGGTCTAGGATGAGCCAAAGCCAGCTGAAGATAGTGGATCTATGAGAAATTCCTAACCCAAGGACCCCTGGTGTCCACTGTGCTGAAAATGAACTAACTCAGCCAGAGAAGGACATCCCCCTTGTCTATTAGTTTATGTTCTAGAAAAAATGGACTATGCTGTGAAGCTATGCAATAGGCCTGACAGAAGTCAGGAGCAGTGGATAGGGGAATGCGGGCTATCAGAGAGCCCTCTAGGTTGGAGATATGGAACACTATGGAAAGCAGAGCGCCAGAGGGTGAAGTGTGTTTGTGGCTGCATCGATGAGGCCGGGGGTCCCAGCGGAATCTAGGCTGGAATAGGGTGGAAAACACTTCACACAACAAAGACCAGGTTGCTAGGAGCCCCCAGTCTTCTAATGCCCCTTCTCCTTTCTGAGGCTCCCTCCACAGACACTTTCACCCCAGCACCTTTCCATAGGTGAGCTTCAAATCCTTCTTACCTTTCTAGTCCCACAGTTACTGGTCAGGCTCTAGATGTTCAGTCCACTATTGTGGGAGTCAGTGTGGGATGTTCTGACTTATCCATGGCCTTGTGGACACCAAGGGAGGGTGGGGGAAATCCTTTCTGCCAATTGGCAAATCACAGTTTCCTAGGATGCAGGTGTTAGGACCTTGAAAGATGGTTGACCTGGTTGATATGCTAGGTAATATACCTTGACAGTGCTCAGGGGTGGCAGTCATTGACCATTCTAAAGAAGGAGAAGCAACTACCAAGCTTGACAGAAAGAAATTAGGGACTGGCTAATAGCCAGACTGGGGGACTGGCTAATAGGCCCATGCCAAAGGTAGGCTTACTCTGAGCTCAGGACACCTCAGTTTTGCAGCCCATCTTTCCCATTGGTCCTAGAAGAGTGTTCACATGATATATGAGTTCCTGTTGCTGTTGTAACAAATGACCACAAATCTAGCGACTTGGAACAAGAGCCATTTATTATCTCCCACAGCAGTAGATCCCGAGTCTGGTAAGTGTGGCTTGGTACTCTCTCCTAAGATCCACATCAAGGTTCTGTGTAGCCTGGCCCCTATCTGGAGGCTCTGAGGGAAAGTCCACTTCCAGGCTCATTCATTTTGTTGACAGAATTTATTTCCTTCTCATGATTTCCATTTGGCCTACCATCATCAGGCCACCAATGGTGGGTGAATCTTTCTCACACTTAGAATCTCCTCTTAATATCGGACAGTGTTTTTCAAACTATAGTTCATTAATTTTGATTTCTCAAAAAATGAGTTTAAGGAGTAGCAACTAACATTTTTGTAAGAAATATAGAATTGAATTGCATAGAAAATATCAAGACAGTTATACATAAACATCCAAGTTCTATGAAATTGCTAGTATCCATACATACACACGTACTTGACTGTACACATGCACGCACATACACACACACACACACACACCCACATTTCTGAACTATGTCAGGATTTAAAGTATACTCCTCAGTATACTTGGTTAAGACTTAAAAATTTGAAAAGATGTTTTTTAAAAGAGATAATAGAATTCATCTAGAACCTCCAGCAAGGCTTGCTCCTGGTCCTGGGAAGATTTCTGAAGCATCTGGGAAGGCATCTGTCTCCCTGACAGAATGCTGACACAGGCTATCTAGTGCTAGCCCAGACATAGGTGGCTCCCTTTGACCCTGGTGGTATAGAGGGAGCCCTCTGCCCCCACTGTGGACAACTGAAGATGCATCTGTGTTTTCTCAATTTTTTCCTTTGTAGCTATGTCTAAGAATCTGTTTGGACAGGGGAAGAAACCTCTCGATACATTTTTCTGGGTAAACGAGATAACAGGAGAAATCACCTACCCCCCACTGGAGGCAGATGTACCTAAAGCTCCTCCAGCTTCTCTGGAGAATCCTCAAGAGAGGCCCAAATCTCAGCATGGAAGTGTGCAGGGGGCTCTTCTTAGTGCCCAGGGCCCGTCCAGCACACCGCTACAGAAGGCTGCCCTTCTCCCTCCTCCTAAGGCTTTACTGAAAGACACTGGATCAAGGTACTGCATCCCAATAACACCTCCCCATGGCCTGGTTAAGGCTGGAGTAAGGAGTGCCCAGCCATTCTCAGCAATTCCTGTCACCATCTCACCACCAGGAGGTCCTCTGCCAACATGTGGCCCCCTTGGATCAGTCCCTCTGCCCCCAGCTTCTTCCTTTCCTCCTAGCCCTTCGGCCCCCTGGGCCTTCACCTGCAAGCTGAAAAATGTCCTTACTGGGAATAACCGATTTTCCTTTTGAACCTGAAAGTATTTGCGTGACCACAGCTTCCTGAGTGGCCTGCCAGCTGTACACCTTCATCCTCACGTCAATGCTTCTGCCCTGCCTGGAAGTGCACAGAACTCTGAGGAGTTCTTAGAAGAACACACCAAGTGCTTTCAAGCTCCATATAAATTAAACTTAGATTCTGACACATAATGTTTTCTAGACCTTCTTTTACCTTCCAAGCCACCTTGGTATTTTTCTCCTAAGTTTTTAGAGTTCAAGAATTTGTGGTTCTGATGTTGGTAGCAGAGCAGTATGTTTGGTTCCCAGCCAGAGCTAGAAGAATATCTCTTTGGCTGAGAGAGGAACAAGCCAGGATGAGTGTGACCTCCAGGCCCTGTGTCCCTGCACACAGCCCAGGGGGCAGCACTCAGGGCTGTTCTGAGTCCTGAGCACAAGGGGGCTAGAGCCCTCCCAGGAACTCTCTTTGAGGCAACCTGAGGCTGAGAGAGCCTTTGGGGAGAGCACCCCTTCAAGCTCTGCCTGGTAGATAGGCTCCGGATGATGCTTTAGTGGGACAATGGGCAGCAGCTCGACCCTCCAGGAATGGAGTGACTGGTCCAGTCATGCTCGGGGAAGAGGCGGTAGGTAGGGGCTTGGAAACAGTCTCGGCCTGAGGACTCCAATAAACCCTCCTTGAGCCTTGGGAGCAAAGGCCTATGGTCCAGCCTTGATTCTGTGGCCAATATGCAATGCCCCTGTAGTGCACTCTACTGAACAAGTTTACCATGGTGCTCGCTCTGAAGGCGAGAAGCTTAAAAGATTCTGTCTGGTACTGCAGAGCACGTAAGAAGAGTGGGTTGATGCTGAGCAGCAGCAAGTGGGTAACAGGCACAGAAGGCCTCAACACAGCTCTAACCTGGAACCCAGCAGCCCAGGTAGAAAAGAGAAGCATGTACACAGAAAAGCTCACTGCAGCGAATTAGAAAAATGAGAGGCTGGAACCAATTCAAACAACCAGGGAATAGGGTAGGCTAAGTAGAGGCTGCAATCCCAGGAAAATCTAACCTTGGGAAGGTTAGTGGAAATGAAATAATGCTCAGGTAGGAAGAGAGAGTGAACACCTTACCAGGGTCTCAGGTGGACTTGGCATGTTGCCCACAGATGGTGGGTTCTTCCCCCTGCAACGTTCAAGGGCAGCCTTCAACAAATGGGGTTTGTAGTGGTGACCCCAAGTCACCAGTATGGTGAACTGAATCATGTCCCTAAGGGATATGTCCAAATCATAACCACAAGGACCTGTGAATATGACCTTCTATAGCAATGAATGTGATTAAGTTCTGGGTCTTGAGAGGAGGGTGTCATCCTAAATGATCCAGTAGGCCCTACACAGATTCACATGCATTTTACGCAGATTCACATGCATTTTCAAACAGACACACAGAAGACACAGAGAATAAGAGATAGCAATGTGACCACAGAGGCAGAGATTGGAGTGATGTGGCCACAAGCCAGGAACATGGCAGTGAGCAGAGCCTGGAAGAGGCATAGAAAAGAATGCCCCTTTGGGCCTCAGGAGGGAGCAGGGTCCCACTGACACCTCAATTTTGGACTTTTGGTTTCAAGACTGCGAGGGAATGCATTTGTGTTAAGCCCCCCAGTTTGTAATTTGTGTCAGCCCTAAGAAACATATACCAAAAGCAGGCTCTTGTCTGCTCCATCCCTGCTGTGTACCCAGTGCCTAGGATTAGGCCTGCATACAGCTGGTGCCTCCTAAATGTTTGCTCAATGACTAATAAGAAAAAGATCTTATGAAATTCCTCAGCAAAAGTTTTACTCCAGAGTTTAAAAGTCATGCGTTTGGGTGGGGGTGGAAGTGAGGTACAAGGCTGCTATCTATAGAGATGGTACTGTCCCTCCACCAATCACACTGATGCTGACTTGGAAGTCTCTGGCTCATGCATGCTGACACCAGGTCTAGGCCAGTGCTGTGGTATTGACAGAGAAAGTGAAAATGGACTGCCTCCAAAAGATTCTGAGGGTGAAATCTGATGGCCTCCTCTAGTGTGGGCCATACCCTGTGCTGAACCGGTTTCCTCCACATTAGCTGCTGTGATGGACTTTGGGGTAGAACTGTGCAAAAGTTGCTCCAAGAATGATGTCTAGAGCCCAGGCTGTTGCCAGGCCTCAGGCAGAGCAGGGCTGCCCCCCGGCCCTGTTCTACATAAGTCCCCTAGGTGCCAAGATGGCCTTGCTGCCCACTGGCCAGCCACACCACAGTGGCCAGCCTGACATGCCATGCCATCCAAGGTCTCTGTCTCTGTTATGCCCCCCACACCTGCTGGGGTAAGGACTTCTCCAAGGGCACATCTTATCTTGACTTGTGATCCACCTATACCCAGCACTACCCACCAGCCCACCTATGCCCACCAGTGGTGGGCCCATGTAGAGCTGGGGGTGCTGCTGCCTGCTCAAGATTCCTCAAAACCCTTGGGAAACCTAGATTCTAATCCCACTTCTCTTATTGGGAGGAGGCAGAATGGTCTTGGCCAAGTCTCCTCTCAGTTTTGGGTGTCAGTTTCCCCATGTGCAACATCTGTCACCTTAGGGGGAAAATTCCCATATGCTCTGTATTAGGTATGTCCCTGTGAGGGTAAGGTTTTGAGTGACCAGTAGACTGAGGTTGCAGTACAGGGGACTGGGGATTAAAAGAGAGTTCCATTGCACCAACTCAGGTCTGGTTTCTGTGGCCACTGGCTATTCCACCTTCTCCTCCTTGTCCCAACTGCTAAGAAGTAAGGGGTGCCTGGGCTGGCAGCCAAGGACCATCCAAGGGAGGGCCCTGCATTTCTGGGGAGACTCACTGAGCGTGGGAAGAACTTCTAAGAATGTGACCCACCATCTCATTTTACAGATGGGGATACTGAGGCGAAGTGAGGTCTTGTCCCAGGTCACTCAGTGCAGTGAGCCACTAGGAGTTCTACCAAGGTGTCCTGGGGATTGTGTCAGTTCTAACTCATGGGATAGGCACCTGGGTGACCCTGCCAGGTCAGACGGCTCGTGGTTGGGGTCTGTGGTCAGGCAGCACTGGTCGGAGGCACTCTTGAAATAGGGAGGCGCTTTGTGATCAACCAGCTGCCAGGTCTCACCTAATGCATCAGTGGCTTTTGCACCTGGGTCTGAATGTTAGCCTCCTGGATGTCTGGGGTCCTAGCCCTGGGGTCTGTGGTAGGAGGCTGCCAGGACCATGGCTCCCTGCAGAACAGCCCAGAGCCTGGGAGCCACCAGTCTCCACAAGACTGATGTCTTACTGGCATGCGTGAAGGACACTCAGGTCCCCTACTAATGGCAGGTGGGGTGGGGTGGCAAGGCCAGATTAGTCTAAGGGAAGTAGGAATACCAGGGTACTAGGGACAGTGGCCCGAGCTGGAGGGGTTCACTTAGGGATGTACACACAGTCCTTAGAGGTTCCAGAGGTGAGCTGACTCCTGACACAGCCCTGATACCCCTTACTTCACCTATCCATTTCTCAATGCCCTCTCATTTGCTCAGGTAGGCTGCCTGGACCTAGAGGTCTTTAAGAAATAAAAGAAGGGGGCGCCTGGGTGGCTCAGTGGGTTAAAGCCTCTGCCTTCGGCTCAGTTCATGATCCCAGGGTCCTGGGATGGAGCCCCACATCGGGCTCTCTGCTCAGCGAGGGGCCTGCTTCCCCACCCCCCTCTCTGCCTGCCTCTCTGCCTACTTGTGATCTCTGTCTGTGAAATAAATAAATAAAATCTTAAAAAAAAAAAAAAAGGAAAAGAAAAGAAATAAAAGAGGAAGTAGGGCCTGGGGGACCTGTCCTGCAGACAGATGTGGCTTTGGACCTATGCCTCCCTGACTAGACAGCCTGGGCTCTGGGCCTGCATCTTCCTTGGGAGAGGTCTGGCCTGGGTCTGGAGCTCAGGTCCCTTTGGAGACTGTTTCTGCTCCATGGCTTTGTAGTTGAAGGGGCCTCATTCTGTGCCAGTTTTCAGTGGTGGGACAGAGTTTTCCTTTTTATGTTAGATTGGGAGAGGAGATCAAAGATGTTATCAATGTCTTGTAACTTCCTATTACATTGCAATAGTTGTAAAACTATTAATAATTGAATAGCAAGAAAGACAATCTGATTAGTGTATTATTTATTATATTAATCAGTTCTGAAACAAAGTCCAATTCAAAACATTACTAAGGATACTATTATTACTTGATTTTTGAAACGGCATAATCCAAACTTATATTTCAATAAATTTTCTTATGTACCCTTTAAGGAAGGAATTTTTCATCCCCATCATTTGGCTCTGGATAATCTTTATAGGCAACAGAAAAAAAAAAAAATTCAGTATCGTTGTTACTGAAGGTTCAAAGAGATGATATGCACAAACTATAAAAATTACAAATCACTATTTCTTTTAAACACACATTTGAATTAGAATTTAAACGGTTTAAATAACAGTATTTTAAAATTTTTTTTAAATTTATTTATTTGTCATAGAGAAGCAAGAGCAAGCACAGGCAGACAGAGTGGCAGGCAGAGGCAGAGGGAGAAGCAGGCTCCCCGCCAAGCAAGGAGCCCGATGTGGGACTCGATCCCAGGATGCTGGGATCATGACCTGAGCTGAAGACAGCTGCTTAACCAACTGAGCCACCCAGGCGTCCCTAAATAACAGTGTTTTAGATGAATTTGAAATGTACTTAAGAATGGCTGTTAATAGCTCCTTTTCTTTCAGTGGGGAAAAAACTTTCCTATTTCTTCAGCAGCAGGGGCTACAAAATGGTATCCCAAATTAGGATTTATCTTATCCTCTTAAGAAACGTGCCAAAGAGGTTTTGGACCTGGTAAAATGTATTATCTGAACGGAAACACCTGTGAAGAGAGAAGCCCTGTGTCTCTAAGCAGGTCCTCGTGTCCCTGGGGGCTAAGCTGTGCTGTGGCCTCAGGGAGCCCACACAACTATGCACAAGGGGTGGCTCAGAGGGGCCTCACCCCACGTGTCAAACACTGGTAGGAACAGGAAGCCAGGGTTGAAGGGATGACAGAAATCCTGAATGGCCTGAACCATTTTACACTCCCTACTTGCTGGAACTCTTGGGGAAATAAGCAAGGTTTTTCCAGATAGTTTGTCCACAAAAATAAATGAGTCACGTCACTGATTCAAAGACATTTACTGTCTGATAGTGTCACCCTAACCAACAGTTATAATATTTTAATAGGTAAGAAAAACTTAATAGGTAAGAAAACTTCTGGATTTAAACCTAAATTTTCTGTCACTAAGATGTTTTAACAAACTGGTATCAGACTACTTATGACAATGTGAATACTATACATTGCTTTGTTTTTCCTTCTACGCTTTCTTTCAGGAAAAATCTGGTTATCTAATTTTTGGTACCCATAAGTCTCCTGTTTTAAACAGTAACTGTCCCCTCCTGGCTGCAAAACACACATTTATGCTGACACACAAGAGGCAACTATCCATTTGCATGAGTCCCATTACTTGAGAGCTATGCTGAATGAGACCTGTTTATACCCACGTTAAGTCATATAAAAATACAGAGATATCCTATGTACACATTGCTAAAAAATGTTCATTCTGACATCTTTTTACCCAATCTTGCCAATCAGATAAGAAACACCATAAGACTGTGAGATAAAACCTTTTAAAATGAGTTTTGTAGCAGAAATTAATTTTTTAAAAAGTTCCACTTTTAGAGCAGCAGTTAGAAACTTCGTTCCTGTAATATGTAAATAATACTGTTATATCAGATTGTGGATTTAAAGAAGTTTAACAGTTTCTTATCACCTCAAAAATAATACAGATTTTCTGTTATTTAATGGCTTCTCCATCCTTCCAATTCCAAGGAATACAAAGGTCTCCATCTTGCATAACAGAATAAAAATGTGAAATGCAGAGGTGCATCCCTTTTAGGTAAGGCAGTGACTGTTCTAGAAGTCTCTTACAACAATCCACCATTTGTTTACTAGAAACGCTGGGCTCCTTATAAAACTTTTCCAGAGAAAATTTCTTCGTTGAAGCCTGTATCAATTCATTTTCAATAACTTTTAACCTGTTATATTGAAAATAAACATAATATTGCCACAAGCTACCACCAAATAAAAGAACATAAAGTGTAGATATAATTTTATATACTGGGCCTCTTTCTTTCAAGATTTTATTTAAATTCAAGTTAGTTCACATATACTGTAATATTTCAGAGGCAGAATTTAGTGATTCATCAGTTGCATACAATACCCAGTGCTCATTCCATCACATGCCCTCCTTAATGCCCATCGCCCAGTGACCCCGTCCCCTCACCCACCTCCCCTCCAGCAACCTTCAGTTTATTTCCTAGAGTTAAGAGTCTCTTACAGTTTGTCTCCCTCTCTGATTTCGTCTTATTTTATTTTTCCCTCCCTTCCCCTATGTTCATCTGTTTTGTTTCTTAAATTCCACATATGAGTGGGATCATATGATATTTGTCTCTGACTCCCTTACTTTACTTAGCATAATACCCTCTAGTTTCATCCATGTCATTGCAAATGACAAGATTTCGTTCTTTCCTATGCCTAAGTAATATTTCATTGTACAACATCTTTATCCATCATCTGTCGATGGACATCTAGGCTCTTTCAATATTTTGGCTACTGTGGGCATTGCTACCATAAACACTGGAGTCTAACTTTCTACTTTCAACACTGAAAATGGTATCCAGCAAGGGTAAATGACATGTTTAGAAGACATGCCAATAGTTTTTATACATGTATCTTTGAAACTATTTGTTCAATCTTTTAGCAGTAATGGGTAAAAATAATTAAGACATAATTTTAAAAGTTCTTTTCCTGCCTCACTCAGCAGCTGTTAGTAAAAGCAGAAAGCTGAGTGTAAAATCCCTAGTTTTAGACTGTAGGTGTACAGTCTGACCCTAGGGCAGTCATGACTTCTAGAGACTCCCAAACACCCACCAGGCTCACAATAAGACCAGGGACCTGGGGAAGAGGCACCTTCCCTCCACTCTCTTCTGTGCCCATCAGCTCCCTTTCTGTTCCCTCCCCTTGGCCTATGGGCTACAATGCCTCTCTTTCCATCAAGGGCCTGAGTTCAACTCAGGGTAGAACTCAGTGTCTTAAATACATTCTCCCCACAGGTGGCCAGTGTTTATGGGTATACGTTGATTAAGATTCAATCCTCCAAATCTTGGGATGTGTGAAAGAGGCCTCCACCTTGTTACACCCTTGAGGGGTGTGCAGACAAGCATGTACATCTCTTGGGAAGAGTACTCACCACACAGTAAGGTGAGTAAACCAAAAGTGCCACGGCCAAGGGTTCCTAAAGAAGTTTAAGTACTGCACTAGTTAAAAATACCCAAGTAACCTCTATTTACCAACTCTTAATCTTTGCATAAAGGAAAAAAGTACCATGAAATATCCAAAAGCTAGGAAAATATATGAAAACAGAAATGGTCATTGTAGTCAGCGGCAATGAGTAGCAGGGGTCTGTAATTACTGACTCACTCCCTTCAACAACACCCAGAACACTTTATCAGGTGGTGGTAGTTTTTTTCCTGTAAGATGACTTCTTCTAGACAATGCTGCTTAGAGATTCAAGAGGTTGAACAGCAGTTAGGGCTGAGGGGGTTCTCAGAATGTTCAAGTTGAACCTGTACCTAATCTTTCTAGACAGGAAGAACCATAGGTACCGTCAATAGCAGAGACTGACAAACTTTTTTTGTAAAGGGCTTTTCTCACTGGTTCAAAAAAAAAAAAAAAAGATACTAACAATCTGACTTAGAAATAGAGAGCCTGGCATCTGGTCAAGTTACTGTTTAGTTCTCCAATGACATATCTTTATACACATCTCTGGGCAGGACATGCATTTCCTTTCCTTCTCAGAGAAGCCTCTGGCCTCATTCCTAGGTTGCCCCAACCCCTAGGCCACAACCTTAACAACCACAAGGGCCCATCAGTCCTTCTGGGGTGCAATCTCAGAGGAGAATCGAGCCCAGAGAGGGCAGCCTTCACTGGGGCTCTCTCTGGGGCTGGCCCCTCCAATAAGGAGATGGTGGGGAACAGCCTTTCTCTTTCGGGGTGTCTCTGGAGTCTGAAGCAGAGAGATTTAAATTATTTTTGGTCTTTCCTTATCATTTCTTTGCTTTATAATATTCATACCTCAACAACAACAATGATATAGAGGAAAAAGGGAGGCACAGTACAAACAAAAGAAGCACCATGAGACGGTGAGTGTGGCTGGTGGCAAGTTCTCTTCCTTTCCTTCTAATACTAAGAAATGGGCCAGACATTTCCTAAGGGGAAATGACCCTTCTTTCCCCTGATAAAATGATACCCCCCCCCACCCCATATAAAGCTCCTTCTGCCTCTGACACTTAGTTCCACAAGGCTATCTGTTCCCACTGTCCGGCCCTGGTGACTACAAAGGGCTGGCTAGGCACCAAAGTCTGTGGTAAATATTAGTGGAGTAAATGAACACTGTTTTAAATGGTTTCTCCTACTCTAGGTCAGTATCAGAATTATTTAAACATTCTTCTCTTATTGTACATTTCTACTATTTCCAGTTTGTCTAAGTGATAATAAAATTTATAGTATGTGATATAGGGGGTAGGAGGAAACATGAGTGAGTTACCACAAAAGCAATGAGTGAGGGCAGTTCGTGTAAGAAAAGCTAGGTTATGCCTGCCCTATGGAAGAGCTGTACATGGGTCATTACCAGCCTCCAAAGGAGGGTGGGTATTCTACAATGCACATGTCCGGTAGCCTGGACATGTTGAGGTGGGGGCTACAAATCCTGCAGTCTTGAGAAGGCCATGTAGGATCTACTTGGGACCCAGATATTAGCTTAGAATACTGGTTTTAAACTGTCCATCAAGCCGAGGGTCCTGCAGAGGTACTCAAAGGACTCCCATGGGTATGAGCAGCTTCAAGTTCCCTTCCTCTTTGGAAAGAACACCTGCAAGCTTTTATCTCTTTCATAAATTGGGTTTCTGCAATCTAAGAACTGAACCACAGTCTAAGAACAAACTTCATCTACGGACAGACCATAGTCTTAACCACCCCTTAATGATTACAAGGAAGGCAACCTTAATAGGGTGGATGGGAGAATGAAGGGAAGGACAAGGCAAAGTGGAGGGAAAACCCTGGGCCTAGAGTCAGAGGTATAAGGAGGGGGAAGGTGATGAGTAAGAGGAAAGGTATATTAGGACCAGTGACAAAGTGGCTTCCTCTCGAAGCCAGAAAGATGCTCAGGAAACATGCCAGTTAATGGATTCAGCCAATGGATGCTTCCTGAAGGCCACCTGTGTGCCAGGCACTGATCTTGGGATGAGAGGGAACAAAAAAGACAAAAAAGTCTCTGCCCTCATGATGCTTACATTCTGTCTGGTGATGGGAGGGCAAATAAATGAGGCAAACAGCTTTTAAAGACTAGTGGTGTGGAGTACGAGGGAAATAGGCAGACCAGGGGTGGTGGAGGGGTGCCACAGTCGGAGGGGGGGGGCACTGTTTCCTGCTGATGTTCAGGGAAGACCTCAGTGAGAAGGAGAAGGTGAACATGGGCTGAGACCTGAGGGAGCTGAAAGGCAAACCAGGAGGAACAAAATGAGTGAGGGGTAAGTCAAAGGGACCCTAGCCTGCAGGCCAGTTCAGTGGAGTGACAGACCCCGACCCGACTTCTCACAGGGCAACTCATTCTGGCTGCTCTGATGAGTCACTGTGTTGACCTCACAGGTAGGATGGAACTTTCAAAAAATAACCTATGTGAACTGCATTTCTTTTTATTTTACTTCCTCAAAACCTAGTAGCAGGACACCAAAGCTACAAAATGGAAAACTTTCCATTTTCCATGGCCATGGAAAAACCAGAAGCAGCAACTTAGTGTAGCCACTGAAACCATCAGCCCTCACAGTGACAGGTGGGCCAGAGCTGCTTCCAAGGGTTAAAGCTGACTTACAACGGTGAGAAATCAACATCACAACATGAAGGCTTACTAACCAGTCAAGAAATGGGACATCCGTGCCATTGGAGCTGGCCAAGAGAGCTGTCACCAAGTCCACAAACAAAACAAAGAGATGTAGCTCCTTCACTTATTTTATACACAAAACAATCCTGTTATCTCTTGTCTTCTATGGCTCTCCTCCACCACCACCCTTTCTTTCAGATGAGCAGCTGGTGGTGATGGAGGGGTTAATGGGGAGCAAGACAGAAGAAATGCGGAACCAGGGGCTCCCCAGCACACTGCTGAACGGTTACCTCAGATCCTCTACCTTCCAGGTTCTGGTGTCTGTCCTTCTTACTCTCCTCTCTGGACTTGTGCAACCACGTTCTCTGGGCCACTGTGTTCCCTGTGGCCCTGTGGCCTTCTGGCCTTCTGGGAGCACTAGCCTTGGTGCTTCTCACTTGGCCCTCTCTTGTCCAGCTACCGCAGATGCATGCAGAACCCACACCTCTTGCCAGAAACACAGTCCAGGAGGGCAAGGACCTGGGCCCATCATTCTCTTGGTGGCACCTGTCAGTCTTGGGCACACAACAGTCATGGCAAAAGACTACTAAATGAATGAATGAGTGAGTAAATTCTCAGTATCCAAACCTCCTTTGCCAATGTCCTTAGAAAAACCTCTTTTGAATGTAATATCCTCCTTTCTTCATAGGAGATACATAAAACATTATCAAGCAGTATCCAATGCCCACAAATCAGGAAACTGTCAGCTACGAGTCCTTCAAAGATACAAACAACAACAGAGACAGGACTGCTTATGAACGGAAATAATTTTTTTACTTTAAAACTTCTCATTTACTTAAAATCCATTGTTTTCAAAGTTTTAAACCATCAAGATTCCTGTTACTTAAGCAGTAACTGATTTTTTCCTTGTTGCTACCTTTTTCCATCTGGAGAATTTCTTTCTGATATTCTTACTGTTTGTTCTGCCCCTGAGTTGATTTTTATATTAACAAGCCTTGCTTCTCAAATGGAGGCACATGGTGTAATGTCATTGAGGCTGTCATAATCAGAAACACCACATGCAATTCCTCGCAGACCAAGGTAGGGGATAAATAAACGTGGAATATGCACAAATCAGTCTACTTCCTAAGTTTCATGCAATTCTTATGTCCCACCTTTATGAATTCTGAATACCTGAATTTTGACAGACTGCCTGACAGGCAGGACATTACAAAGGGCTCATGGCACTTACTCTTCTTTTCTTTTCATGTTGTCTCTCGCCTGCTGGGCTTTGGTAAGGATAAACCACTGGAGGTTTGCTGGGTCACAGAGGCTTGGGATGTTAAAGTGCCCAAGTTCATGCAAGCTTGGAGCATATCTGTCACTGGAACAAAACACACGTGAAAGGAAGAATTACTCATCCCTTGTTTCCCACTCCACCCCAAAGAAAATAGTCTGATGAGTGATGAAGGAATTCATCAAGAAAATCTACTTTACTTTTAAAGTATATAGCAAAATTAGGCTTTAAGTTTTGCTGTTCCTCAAAGACACACACCCTCGGGATGACCACATTCCTCCTCACCCCGTGGCCACCCTCATCTGTGAGACAGAGGCTGTAGCCCACTTCACTCTCAGGTGTGAGGGGAGGTGTGTATTTAGCACCAAGCACAGGTTGTGAAAATTGTATGTGCACAAAAATGTGGGTTACTGATGCAATATTAGTTTAATCCTAGACAGTTTTTCATAGGACTGACTTTGCCCTGTAAGTGGCAATGTATTTCAAGACTGTTTACAGAGTCAATCCTTCATCCTCTCCAAGTTGGCTTTTTTAAATTTTTTTTTAATTTTTTATTTTTTTATAAACATATATTTTAACCCCCGGGGTACAGGTATGTGAATCGCCAGGTTTACACACTTCACAGCACTCACCATAGCACATACCCTCCCCAATGTCCATAACCCCACCCCCCATCTCCCAACCCCCCTCCCCCCAGCAACCCTCTGTTTTGTAAGATTAAGAGTCACTTATGGTTTGTCTCCCTCCCAATCCCATCTTGTTTCATTGATTCTTCTCCTACCCCCTTAACCCTCCATGTTGTATCTCTACTTCCTCATATCAGGGAGATCATATGATAGTTGTCTTTCTGCACTTGACTTATTTTTTTTTTAATATTTTATTTATTTGACAGAGAGAAATCACAATTAGGCAGAGAGGCAGGAAGAGAGAGAAGAAGAAGCAGGCTCCCTGCAGACCAGAGAGCCTGATGTGGGGCTCGATCCCAGGACCCTGAGATCATGACCTGAGCCGAAGGCAGAGGCTTTAACCCACTAAGCCACCCAGGCGCCCCTGCACTTGACTTATTTCGCTAAGCATGATACCCTCTAGTTCCATCCATGCTGGCTTTTTTAATGTGTAAAAAAGAGTGTTGCTAATGAGAGTGACATTCTTTAGTTCCTAAGAAAAACACAAAACAGTTTAATCTACTTACACACACAACACATGTAAGTGAAAGAATAAAAGTCATTCTTGTTTTAGATATTTACCTGTTAAGGATCATCTGTAAACCACGCAGACTTCGAGGGTGAAAGGGTATTCTGTTTTTCAACAGTCTATTATAGAACACATCAAGAAGAGAGTAATATTCTTCAAGCGTCAATACTGGTTGCAATTCCTCAATATAAACCACTTGTATGCCTCCGAGAAGATAGCTTATTTGGTCTTCTAAAAGCATCAGCCTCCTCTGCAGGTCAAAATAACTTGGTAACCTTTCAAAAAGCTACACAATTTAAAAAAAAAAAAAAAAGTGAAAGAAATATTTAGTTTTATGTTATTTGTAATAGCTCAATTTTAGGATTCCAATAAATGGGATTGAGAAATTTTAACAAGAAAAACTGTTTTCCTAGAAGGAAAGTTCTAATAAGTGACAGAAAAAGACTTAGTGTAATGCTGGAAACATTAATATTCAAAACACACCACTATAATCTTAGGGATTTTTGGATAGGACTGAAGAGACTACAGAAAGAAAGAAATAGTTCCAAATGAAAATAAGTCCTAAGTACTGTTATTTAAATCTCATATTAGTTTAGAATGATTACATGGTCTAATAGAGAAGAGTTTGAGAAATAAAGTACATGGATTTCTTTTTTTTTTTTTAAGATTTTATTTATTTGACAGAGATCACAAGTAGGCAGAGAGGCAGGCAGAGAGAAAGAGGAAGGGAAGCAGACTCCCTGCTGAGCAGAGAGCCTGATGTGGGGCTCGATCTCAGAACCGTGGGATCATGACCTGAGCTGAAGGCAGAGGCTTTAGCCACTGAGCCACCCAGGCCACCCACGTACATGGATTTCAATGCCAAGTGTACTTCTTCAGAATTTACTTTAATTCAACAAAACTCAAATTCTATGCAATAACATCACTGAGCACCTACCATATAAGTAAGCATGAAATTAAGCACCTGTAGTGTATAGATTATAGGCGCTTGGCCCTGCTTCTCAGTCAGGGTGCAAGTAAACAAAACAAGAATCAGGATTCTTTGTACTAAGTGCCACATCAGCATGAGTGGATACAGAGAAGACACACAAGTAAAGCTTTCTAAGGAAGTCTAATGTGACCGTCTGAAAAGACTGGATTTCGCAGGAGGTAGATGCACATGGAAGTGTGTCCGGGAAGAGAGACCAGAGTCTGGTCCACTGAAGTGGGAAGGCCTTGGCGTGCTGTGCTGAGGACTCACACTTTACCTAGAGAGCCAGGGATGCACAACTTACACAGGCATGGAAATGCATCAAAACCTCTGCTCTAATAAAAGCAAAAACAGTATACTAATTCTACAAATATTTATAACAGACTTCTAACACTCTGAAAATCATTTCCCTACCCACTTACTCCACTTTTCTCTTAATGATTTATCTATGTATAAATGGTAACTATCTTTAAAAAACTGTTCATTTTCAGAAAACTGTAGATTCGTACATCTTTCACCCTTTCCCCAATAGTAACGTGTTACAAAACTACAGTATAACATCACAACCGGGAAACTGACATTGATACAATCCACTGGCCTGATTCAGACTTCATCAGTTCTACTTACACTTAGTTGTGTGTATGTAAGTGTGTATCCAACTACATGCAGTTTTATCCCATGTGTAGAGTCACATCCCATGACATGATTCAGAACAGTTCCACCATAGGGATCCTGTGCGCTCAGCGATCCCCCACGGACCACGGGGGAGAGCCCCCTACTCCCCAACCCCTGGCCACCACTAATCTGTTTTTTTCCACCATTTTGATATTTTTTCCACCATTTTGTTATTTTAAGGATGTTATAAAAGTGGAATCACACAGTATGTAATCTTTTGATACTGACTTTCTGCACTCAGCACAATGCCCTTGAGATCCATCCAGGTTGTTGCTGGTATGAGTAGTTCATCCCTTCTTCCTGTTGGGTAATATTCTGTTGTATGGATGTGCCACAGTTTAATCATTCACAGCCTGAAGGACATTGGAGTTGTTCTAGTTGTTGGCTATTATGCACGTTCATGTACAGGTTTTTGTGTGGACATAATTTTTCACTTCTTTAGTACAAACGCCCAAGGGTGCGACTGCTGGGTCACATACTAAACATGTTTAGTTCTGTGCTGTCATTTTCTTTTCCAGAGCCCTTGTACCATTCTACCTAATCCTCCCAGTGACAGATGAGTGATCCTGTGTTTCTGCACCCTTACCAGAATTTGGTGTCATTATTTTTTATTTTAGCCTTTCAAAAAATTTGTCATCTGTAGGTCTTTTGTGATGTAGCTGCTCAAGACTTTTGCTTTTTGGGATTGTTTGGTTTTTTTGATTATTGAGTTTTGAGTGTTCTTTTATGCACTCGGTACACAGACTTTGTCATCGTCAGACATGGTTTGCAAGTATCTTCTACTGAATATTTGATTTGAACAGACAGTTCACAAAAGTATATGGACAGCAAATAAGCCCATGAAAAGATACTCTCCATCATCTGTCATTATGGAAATGCAAATTAAATCCAAATGAGATAGCACCACATATCTATTAGAATGGCTAAAATTTTAAAAAACCACCATTGTAAGCATTAGCAATTTCTCAAAAGGTAAAATACCCTACTTATGATCTGATTATTCCACTTTAGGAGAAAAGGAAATATATGTGCATCTGGACATAGTGTTTCTAACAGCTTTATTTCCCATCGCCAAAACTGACATAACTCAATGTCCATTGATAGGTAAATGGATAAACAAATGGTATATTTATATGATGGAATACTACATGGAAATAAAAAGGAATAAATTCTTGATACATGCAACAGCATGGATGAATCTGAAATTATATCAAATGAAAGAAAACAGAACCCCCCCAAAAAGAAGTATATACTTTGTGATTCCACTTATATGAAACTCTAGTAATATAAACTGATTTATAGTGACAGAGAGCAGGCCACTGGTTGCTTGGGGAGAGGGTGGCAGATGGAGGAGAGAGTTTACAAGGGGACATGAGCATACTCTGTGGGTGATGGATATGTTCATTACCTTGATTGTGTTAATGGCTTCATGGGCATTTACATATGCTAAATCTCATCAAAGTATACACACTAAATATGTATAGTTTATTGTATGTCAATTATAATACTGTAAATCTGTTAAAACCAAAACAATAGGATGCAGGCCTTTAGGCTATGCTTCAGGAAAGACTATAAAATTTCTAAATAAAAACGGACTTAAAAATCAGGTCTCTAAGTATTTTAACTACATGATAATAAACATCTATTCTGAAAATAGCTGAAACTATGATTAGAGATTTTTAGTTTACTGGCAAAATAGCATAGTTTAAAACAAAGGTAGGTCTATGACAAGTCAAGATTTTTTGCCTTGAAACTTTTCCTTACTTTTGTCCAGTGATGATGGACATCCATTGTTCCTAGCATCACATGGCCCACTGCACTCATCCCGGATCGGTCTGTAAATATTATTGTACATCCTGATAATAAAACATAAACACTTTGGTCACTGTCCAGAGATGCTTCATTTCTTTAGCATTATGCAAATGATGATTTAAATTTAGTATACAAATTCAGGGTAAAATTCAGCAGAAGCTTAAAGGCTAATTTTTTATTTTTTAAAGATTTTATTTATTTATTTGAAAGAGAGAGAGAGAGAGCACTAGCAGGGGGAACAGCAAGCAGAGGGAGAAGCATGTTCCCCACTGATCAGGAAGCCCTATGCGGGACTTGATCCCAGGACCCCAGGATCATGATCTGAGCTGAAGGCAGACACAACTGACTTAACCATCCAGGTACCCAAGGCTGATTTAAAAAAAAAAAATTTTTTTTTTAAGATTTATTTTAGAGAGAAGGAGGAAAGAGAGAAAGCGAGAAAGCACGAGCATGCACATCTGAGGGAGGGTGGGAGGAAAGGGCAGAGGAGGTGGAAGAGAATCCCAAGCAGACTCTGTGCTGAGCTCAGAGTCTGCCACCTGGCTTCACCTCAAGACCATGAGATCATGACCTGAGCTGAAATCAAGCCAGTCACTTAACAGACTGAGCCACCCTGGTATCATGTCATTGTTTTATTCAAAGGCTGATTTCATGTCATTGTTTTATTCAAAGGAACAGATTTTAAAATTCAGCTGTGATAAAGTCCCATCTATAAGGGTTTTTAACACTTTGTTTACTTCCACAATTTACAGATGTGTATAGCAGCTGAGTGATATTTTAAAAGAAAATGGAAATTGTTTACCTTTTGCATTTTTCAGTGTTTCCAAGTTCTGCTGTGCTAAGCGGCCTAAACTATGCAGCTGGCTACATCGATGGGCAATTCCCCAGCTCCTCTGCCACCTGGTACAACAGAGCACACAGGTGCATTAACACCAGGCAGCCCTGAGGGAGGAGGCCTGCTCTCACCCCCAGCTGCCTGATTCCTTCGAAAACCAAGGAGTTTCTCAAGTAGGCTTAAGTTTTCCAACTAGCTATTTTTTTTTAATGAAGCAACCAAATGGAAAATAAATGGTTTGCCAGAGAGTAAAAGTATTACTACTATGTTCAGATACCCAAACATTTAAAACAAGCAAATACACCACGCTGTTGTTATTTTAAAATAAAGGAATGAAATGGGGAACACCTAAGAAAACCTTTCTCATCTCCATGTCATTCAGTGACGATGATTTTGTTTTTAAGTTCTCATTAGGAACTCTAGGTCTAGATCACATCCTTTTTATCTTATTCTAGAGTTAGTGATTTTTTAAAATGACATGCAATCCACTTATTTTCTAAATGAACACTGAATCTTAGTGATGAAACAGAACCTGACATCCACATGGTGTCACAGAGGCACTGGAATACAAATGTAAAGACCACTGATCTTTAGAAGCATCAGAACATCCCTCTTTGAATTCTAATTCTGTGATTTACTGGCTCTGCGACCTTGACTAAGTCTGTTATAGGCTTCCTAATGTTTCCATTTCATACATACAAAGTGGGATCACTTCCCCCAGCACAGGCAGCATAAATCTAAGGGATAACATATATGGAGGAGTAAGGTACCCAAAACAAGCTCTCAAAAAACAGCTTCTTCCTTCATCCTATCACTAATTCTGATAAATGTCATCGCTGGTAAAGTGGATTTTCAATTAACCCACAGATGAAACAGATATAATTTCAAAGAATTAATACTGTGATAAAGCTATTAAATACAGTTCTTATTAATAACTGGTCTTTCACACAGGTGGCTCAGAGTTAGAAACAATCCTTGGTCACAATGTTTCCATCTTTTGGAGGCGTGGCTGATTTTCCAATAGTGGAAAGCCATCATACCCATGATCCTCAGATGTTTTGGTCTCAGAAAGCTTTTGCACTCCTAAAAATGGGGAACCCAAAGAGCTTTTGTTTATATGTTTCATATTTACTGACATTTACCATGGCAAAATCAAAGCTGAGAAATTTCTACACCATATTGTAATATAATGCTTATTTCTTTTTATGTTAAGAAATCCTTAAAAAAAACCTTTAACTTTCCTAATTCCAGTCTCTTTGATAGTTCATTTAGAATTTACACTAGAAAAAGGTATTTTTGTGTGCATAAATTTATTTATTTTACAAACTTTTAAAAAGGATCTTGTTATTAGGTTTTGGTTAGAGAAGTCCGTGCTACTAAACTGGGATTCGAGGAATCCGCATAATCAAAGCGGGGCCAAAAAATACTGACGTGATGATAAAAAAGCAGCCATCAGCACAAATCCAAACATCCCACACACCCCAAGTCTACACAATTCCCTTGAAATCCAAATTATCTTATAAAACTATGATTTAAAAGAAGCCCCCCAAATCCACTATGATTTGAATATACAAGAACAAAACATGTATTATCAGTACTCCATAGGCATAAGAAAAAGGTGTTATTATGATAACCAAATAGTCATTTAGTTCAAAAGAAAGAAAAAAATTCTTGATAGTGAAGGTTGAAAAAAACAAAACAGGTTACAACAAACAGTAATAGAAACATTCAAGCACAAAACTGGGCAATAGTTTCTCAGTTCCTGTAACGGGTGGTTCCCCCCATGCCCGAATCACACTAGGGCCCCCTTTTACCTTCCTTACTGTTAAATAGCTGTTAAATCTGTTTTTATAATAAATGTCTATTACCTTTATATAACTGATTTCCAGGTTAGTGAAAATGTCTTTAAAAAGTCATGCTATAAAACACAGAACCAAGAATACGACACCCATATTTTCTGTCTCCCTTATGCATTTTAAACTTGAATACTGATCTCACAGGATGGAGGAATAATTACTTTTTATATATTACTGCATATAGAAAAGGATACTTTTCTTTTAACATTAAAAAATTAAACTCTTATGCTAAAAATGTCAGTATCTAAATCTTATTTCACAATTATAAACAAGAGATTGATAGAAGTTTTCTTATATAGATGAACATTTGACTACTTTCAGAAAAAGATAACTGAAGGCTATTTATAGTTATCAGAATAATTACAGTGAAAGATGCCAATATTTGCTGGAATATTTTCTGCTGGAAAGCTTGTGACCTGCAGATAATATATGCTTATTTTAGTCTCTACATTAGGTTCTGTCATTGTTACCTGATGTCTGAGAGCTGCAGCTGATGGGACAGATCATCCTTTAAACGCTCTAGCTCTTTCCTAAGGGGCAAACTGTTCTTCAGTTTTTTAACTGCACTTTTCCCATTGTTATCTAACCAGGATCTAGAGAAAAAAAAAAAGAGAGAGAGAGAGACTTTAAATACTGACGCTAAGGCAAACATTTCTAGTTCTACAAGACATAGGCACTGCAGTAAAGCAGCTCCAGTGTTAAACTAAGTTTCCAATCAAACCTCTACCAAATTATAGGCAAAACACAAGGTGGGGAGAGTTGAATAGAGCCCAAAGTAATAGAGTTAACTTCCGCTGGGTGTTAACAGGGGAATAAACAGACCTACCTGAAAGGACATGTGTTTTGGGAGACTCTGTGGTAAAAAGAGACTGGGCTGGTAAGGTCTGGCCAGTGGAGGGGCTTGGATAGAGATATGGAGGAGTAAGCATGGAAAGCACAGGGCACTAATGATTAAGATTAAACTAAAGGAAGAAATTGGAATCTACCCAGCTAGAACCCCCAAAGTAATCTTTCAAGTTCCTTCATTAGGACATATTCACTTCCTTTAAGTGTGTCACCAGCACCATTAGATGTGTCTTTTCAGTTTGACTTTTCATCTTATTAGTTGTACCATAACATTATTTCCACATTTGCTCTCGTAGAAGTGATAGTTCCACCTTCCCTGGGGAGAATATGAGTGAACGATGGATGTATATGCATGAAGATCTAGCACAGCCCACTGAAAACTGTGATACACATAAGGGAGAGGTTTTGGAGTATCTTGAATTTTTAAACCTTTATTCCATCTCTAGAAATCTAAGAACAGGTTTAAAATTTATTTTTTATTAAAATTTAATTTTTTATATATACAATGGAAGTCATCATAACTAGAATATGACTTAACAGGTGCTGGCAGAATAGACTTTTAAAAAATTATCAAGTTGATAATCTTGAAACCAATAAAATCCTTATGCATCTATCAAATAATTATTTGAAATGCTTGATACTGTGTTGTGTTGGGAGGTAAGGAAGATAAAATTGTTCTGCAAAGGAAGACACTTCTACTAAGCAATACAGAGATAAGAAATTAGGATATATGAAGGGCATCTGGGTGGCTCAGTCAATTACACATCTGACTTCAGCTCAAGTCATGAGCCCAGAGTCCTGGAATCGAGTCCTATCTTGGGCTCCCTAAAATATTTTATTTGACAGAGAAAGAGAGAGAGGTCACAAGCAAGGAGGGCAGCAGGCAGAGGGAGAGGGAGAAGCAAGTTCCCCACTGAGCAGGGAGCCTGATGTGGGACTCCCTCCCAGGACCCTGGGATCACGACCCAAACTGAAGGCAGACGCTTAACCAACTGAGGCACCCAGGCGTCCCTCAATAATATATTTTTAAAAAGAGTAGTAATAGTTTTTTTAAAGTTTTACTGATGCACCCAAAACCATAAGTTACCTAGAAATAAACCTAACCAAAGAGGTGAAAGACCTGTACTCTGAAAATTATAAAAACATGGATGAAAGAAATGGAAGATGACACAAAGAAATGGAAAAACATTCCATGCTCATGGATTACAAGAACAAATATTGTTAAAATGTCTATACAACTCAAAGCAATCTACAGATTTAATGCAATCCCTATCAAAATATCAACAGTGTTTTTCATAGAACTAGAACAAACAATCCTACAATTTGTATGGAACCATAAAAGACCCCAAATATCCAAAGCCATCTGGAAAAGAAAAACAATGTGGGAGACATCAAAATCCCAGACTTCAAGTTAGATTACAAAGCCGTAGTGATCACAACCGTCTGGTACTGGCACAAAAATAGACATCGCTCAATGGAACATAATGGAAACCCCAGAAATGGATCTACAACTATATGGTCAATTAATCTTGAGTAAAGCAGGAAGGATTGACTATGCAATGGGAAAGAGATGGTCTCTTAAACAAATGGTGCTGGGAAAACCGACAGCAATATGCACAAGAATAAAATTGGACCCCCTTCTTACATCCTAAACAAATATAAATTCAAAATGGAGAAACCCAAATATGAGACAGGAAACCATTCAAGTCCTAGAGGAGAACACAGACAACAATCTCTTTGACATTGGCCATAGCAAAGTCTTACTAAATAAGTCTTCTGAGGCAAGGGAAACAAAAGCAAAAATGAACTACTGGGACTTCATCAAAATAAAAAGTTTCTGCACAGTGAAGGAAACAATCAGTAAAACTAAAAGGCAGCCTACAGAATGGAAGATATTTGCAAATGACATATCTGATAAAGGGTCAGTATCCAAAATACATAAAGAGCTAATCAAATTCAACACCTAAAAAACAAATAATCCAGTTAAAACACGGGCAGAAGACACAAATAGACATTTTTCCAAACAAGACATCCAAATGGGTCCAGAGACCCAACTGATCTTTGCTGTTTGGTCCTTTCACAGGATTCTGGAAACTAAAGTAATGACCTTGGCTTTCTTGTACAAGATAATATTTTGATCAGAGTACCACTTGGGACCATAGACAATCCAACAAGGGAAGAAACAACTTCTTGAAAACCACACTGTATTAGCATAAGGTTCCAGAGGACGATTCCAAGGGCAGCTCTCTGCTAATGATAGTACTAGGGTGAGCCACGTAAAATTGTCAATATCTAACCTTTTTGTCCTTTGTGATGGGAATTAAGGGGTGCACTTGTGATGAGCACTGGGTGTTGTAAGGAAGTGCTGAATCACCAAATTCTACACCTGAAACTAGTATTAGACTGTATGTAACTGGAATTTAAATTAAAAATAAATAAAAAGAAAAGCTTTAATGAAATGTAATATATATATATATACCAAACAAGTCATCTATTGTTAGTATGTTCTCAGTGTTGTGCAATCACCAGCACAATCAATTTTAGGACTCTTGCATCACCCTAATAAGAAATCATGTACCCATGAGCAGTTACTTCAATACTCCCCTCCAGCTCTTAGCAACCACTAATCTACTTCCTATCTCACAGATTTGCCAATTCTGATTGTAGATGGACTCATGCAATGTGTGGTCCACTGTGGCTGCTTCTTTCTCTTAGCATAATGTTCTCAAAGTGGAGCACCTGGGTGGCTCAGTGGGTTAAGCCTCTACCTTCGGCTCAGGTCATGTTCTCAGGATCCTGGGATCGAGTCCCGCATCGGGCTCTGTGCTCAGCAGGGCACCTGCTTCCTCCTCTCTCTCTGCCTGCCTCTCTGCCTACTTGTGATCTCTGTCTGTCAAATAAATAAACACAAAAACAAAATAATGTTCAAAAAAAAAATCCATGCTGTAGCATGTATAGTACTTCATTTGTATTTATGACCAAATATTACTTCATCCTATAAACAGACCACAGACACGGGACAGACACGGGATTCTGGAAATCCATTCATCAGCTGATGGGACACTTTTGGCTATCATGAGACTGACGTGCTGCCTACTGCGCTACGGCGGCACTACTTTTGGCTATTATGAATAATGCTGCTATGAGCAAGTTTTTATGTAGACATCTGTTTTTCCCACATCTTTCCCAATACTTGCTATTCTCTTTTTGATTATAACCAT
Organism: Mustela nivalis; assembly: GCF_964662115.1. Classification (NCBI taxonomy): domain Eukaryota; kingdom Metazoa; phylum Chordata; class Mammalia; order Carnivora; family Mustelidae; genus Mustela; species Mustela nivalis. Next base: position 148,215,177 of record NC_139020.1, read on the forward strand.
ATTAGGCTATGAAGTGGTTACTTCATGGTGGTTAATTTATTAAGCCTCGCTTTGGTTTCAAAAATGATTTCATTATACCTACAGTGCTAAATACAGTACATGTATTTTTTTAGAGCATTTTTAAAAAAAGATTTTATTTATTTATTTGAGACAGAGAGAGTGAGCATGAACTGGGACAAGGAGCAGATGGAGATGAAGAAGCAGGCTCCCCACCAAGCCACCCAGGCGTCCTAGTACATGTACTGTTGATAAGAGGCAGGCAAAGAGAAGAAAAAAAAAAACTGATAATGAAATGAAGCCAAAGCAAAGTGGGGCACCGAGGTGGCTCAGTGGGTTGGGCCTCTGCCTTTGGCTTGGGTCATAATCTCAGGATCCTGGGATCAAGCCCCGCATCGGGCTCTCTGCTCAGCGGGGAACCTGCTTCCCTCTCTGTCTCTGCCTACCCCTCTGCCTGCTTATGCTCTCTCTCTCTCTCTCTCCCTCTGTCAAATAAATAAATAAAATCTTTTTTAAAAAATTTAATAAAACGAATACAGGAATATCATGTACAAGGTGTAAAGTTAGATGCAAATTGAAGACATTTAGTTTACTTCCTAGGTTCATGATTCTTTTTAGATAAAAATATTTCAATAACGCTGGGGCACCTGGGTGGCTCAGTTGGTTAAGCACCTGCTTTCAGCTCAGGTCATGAGGGATCAAGCCCCAGGTAAGACTCCCTACTCAGCGGGGAGTCTGCTATTCCGTCTCCCTCTCCCTCTGCCTGCTGCTCCCCCTGCTTGTGTTCCCAGTCTCTCTTTCTCTAACTCTCTCTCAAATAAATACAATCTTAAAAAAAATATTTCAGTAACTCCCAAGAAGTTCAATTCTTCATGGATTTAAGAGCATGAAAAGGAGAGCCATGATCCAAATCAAAATAAAATTAAGATGGCATAAATTTCAAACTCCTAGGCCTCAAACTGCGTGGAACAAGTAAGGCATTTACACAAATAGCTTTTCAAACTTCTTGGATGGCAATCCATACAAAGAAATTTTTTTTCACAGTAAGAACTTTTAAATGGTGACTCAGTATGTACACACATGCACACACATATATGTTTCTACATAACTAAAACAAGTATTTTGAGAAACACTACTTAAACTTACTGAAAACATGTATTTTTAAAAATGTAAAAAAAAGATGAAGGCAAAAGCAAAACCACTTTGCTGATCCTAATCACTAAGTTGCATCATACTTGCAATGTGAAAAACACTGACTTAGCCTACAGAAAAGGAAGAATAAATAAATGCATGCCTGCAGAAATAGTTCCAAGGTTGTAGCTGTACAATGTGGCATTTTGTGAACACTAAGATTGACTTAGAACTTCTACACTGAAAGTGAAATATAACTCCTTGAACAAAATTCAAATGCAAAAAATGGAAGTCTGACATTTACTGGATTTCAGTGCATGATAGAGTAGTATTTCAATGGCCTTTCTAAAGTTCCATGACATGTTTTTTTCTTTGGAAAAGGTATTTCATATGGGATTATTTGTTTAGACAGAAATGGATCCCACTGGCTCCTTCCAAGCACAAATTAAAATTCATTTTGTTATAATATTATTCGGAAATTAGAGAATATACCCAAAATATGGACATATTAAAACCTACAACATGTCCATGGAGTGGAATTTCCCAATTTTTTTGAGACTGGCAAACTTCTATTACAGTATAGAAAAAAAACTCTTGAGGTATTAAAAATTTCACGTTATCCATTTTATATGGTTATACAGTAAAATGATTTTGAAGTAAGATAAAGCACAACTTGCCAAGAAATTCAGAATTACATAGCATGTCCTAAACATGGATTGAAATGTAACTACCACTTAAAAAAAAAAATGTAATTACCAGATGTAATATGAAAACAGATTGAACGGAGCTTTATAATGTGGTAATTCTTCTACTTAAAAAAAAAAATCCTGACTGATTTATTTTCACAATTTCTAGGTTTTATTTCACAACATTAAGAGATGATTTCAGTTTACACTAAAAAATACTGCTATTAAAAAAAAAAACACTGCTATTATATTATCTTTTTAAAATACTGTATCTTGGGGACACCTGGGTGGCTCAGCGGGTCAAGCCTCTACCTTAGGCTCAGGTCATGATCTCGGGGTCCTGGGATCCAGCCCCGTATCGGGTTCCCTGCTCAGCAGGGAGCCTGCTTCCCCCTCTCTGCCTGCCTCTCTGCCTATTTGTGATCTCTGTCTGTCAAATAAATAAATAAAATCTTTAAAAAAAAATTGTATCTTGAAATACTAGAAGAAATTATTAGAAATCCTAGAGGAAAGCTTAACATGCTTTTAAGAATAACTTTTGATCAGGTGAATACAATTTATAAATCCAGTGAAGATCAGTTTGATGTAAATTTGAATTATCATTTTTATGTTCTTTGTGACCATTATAATTATGTGCGCCTTCTGATTCCTCTTCTGCAACCTAAATATACAAGATGAAATTAAACAATACAAGAATCAAAATAAAAACATGAACTGCATATGGCCAAAATGACCATGGTGGCTAACAAGTTTTGGCTGTCACAGGTACCCTAAATCTTAGAAGGCAGCATCACTCAATTCATGAGTTGAAAGCTCTCCAATGATTCAATGATTTTATAATTATTTTAAAATAATTACAAATTTAAAAAATTAATAATTGAAACAAGAAATTGATACAGATATTATTCTGACTTTTATGATAAAAGCTCCTGGAATCCTTACTGGGAAAAACTCACCTAAAACAAACTGTTGAGTAAGTCCTCAGTAGAGTACCTTCAAAGTGGGCAGTATCTGTGTTTGGGAAAAGGTCAAGACTGGCTCAAAGGGTTTGGAGCTGCTCATACTCACAGCAACCTACTTAACTTCCACTGTAGCCTCTGCATGTAATTACCTTCAATCATCTCTTCTGTTTTTCTAAACCTTTTTTTTAAATCATCAATTTCTACCTTACCATGACTTTTTTTTATATATATATATACACATCAATTTTTTTAAAGATTTTATTTATTTATTTGACAGACAGAGATCATAAGTAGGCAGAGAGGCAGGCCAAGTGAGAGAGAGGGGGAAGCAGACACCCCGCTGAGTAGAAAGCCCAATGCAGGGCTCGATCCCAGAACTCTGAGATCATGACCCAAACCGAAGGCAGAGGCTTAACCAACTGAGCCACGCAGGTGCCCCTATACATCAATTTCTATCTTCATTACTTCATTACTTCTGGTCTGTCATTATCATTCCCAAAGTCACATTTTCATTCTGGTTTTGTTTACAAAGAGAATTGGAACAATTAAAATCCACATATTTAGGGAGGTGATTTACCCCCTAGTTACACACATACACAGACCAGAGGGAGACCATCATAGACATGTACACACATGCCTTCCAACAGGTTGTCTCCCTTTCTGTACTAGACTACTACTTTCTTGTCTCTATGGCTTTATTTGGAATCTAGCTAGATAGCAAGGGCAGGGATTCCTGAGTTAGTATAGGTAGTTCACAAAGTAGATGTTTGGCCAGTAGATAATTAAAGATAATTTATGATGTAATAAATGAGAATCCTCTGGTAAGCCATGAACTCTTTAGGTACAACTATAGGCACAGAATATGGGTGGTGTTTATGGAGTCCAAAAAGGACTTATTCAAAAAAATATTAATGGTGACTTTACAAACAGGACAAGTAAAAGGGAAATATTTCATACATGGCTTTTATAATTAAAAATTATTCTTTCTCAATATTTCCAGATGATATTTTTAAATATAGATATAACTAACATATAACATTAGTTCCATGTATAAAACATAATGATTTAATATTGGTATATATTAAAAAATTATCACTGTAGTAAGTCTAGTTAACACCATCACCATACATGGTAACACATTTTTTTCTTGTGATGAAAACTGAAAAGATCTTTTCTCTCAGCAACTTCCAAATATACAATACAGTATTATTAACCACAGTCCCCACACTATACATTATTATATCACTAGGACTAATTTATTTTATAGCTGATAGCTTATACTTTATAACCCCCCAGATGATATTTTCAAATGTTGTCTCCATGCACTTCTATCATGTATGGATTATTACACTAAAGGACATTACTGTTGAGCTATCTGGAGAAACTGGAAATGTTTAACACATGAAAAAAACTAACTTTTTTTTATAGTCTTAGGTGTATATCTTTTCTCTACTTACCAGGGGTAACTTGAAGAGCAGAATTTTTAAAACTTAAAACAAAACAATCCCCTGTATGCATGTTTGGTATCAAAGGACTACAAATTAAATATAGTTGGAAGTACTTGGGCAACTTTAAGAAACATGAAATCTTTTTCATAATGGTTACTGGATTAACTATTTTAATAGAAATTACTTTTCTTGGAAGATCAGACTCTCATTCTAAATATGAACTACGAATAAGTTTAGTAAAATAAGAACTTTTACATACGTTAGGGTTGTTTCCATTCTTGAGACTTGTTCGAGGTCTTCATGAGGGTCCTTAAATCCAGTAAAGTAGTAGTAAGATTTGTCCCACTTGATGGGCCTGTCAGACATCCTCTTAGCCTCCTTGAGAGGCTGAGAATGCACATTAGTATTCAAGCTTTGGATATGTTCAACAGATAAACTGCAGGAGTTGAGAATATATAATACTGTGCTTAGCAGATCTCTGGTGTGCAAAGTAAATTTGACTGCTCGAAATCCTAGAGAATATAATTCCCCCAAACAATTAATACAGATGATTATTCACTTATTTAAAAACACCTTTTCAAACAACAAAAATAAAATAAAAATCTTTTAAAAACATTTGATTACTGATTAAAAACTATCCTACTGGCAAATAATCTGTAAACAGAAAACTACTTCCCTTGTCCAAAACTACAATGCAGTTATCTTTACCTTCATGAATTCCTTGGTCAGTTCTCTGTCTAGTTTGGCACTAGAGACCTGGATCCAGCCCATGGAGGGGATTCAAAATATTTTCAGTGCTGCCCATAAATTTGGTCTCGACAGTCTAAGAGATGGAAAAGCTCTCTTATGAGCAAGTGTCCATAAAAGACAGTTTCTGGCACTAAGACAAAGGGGGAGAGGAGGGGATGGGGAGGGTGTACTGTGACAGTGGTTCAGATGAGAGCAGCCAGAGAGTCTAGTCTCAGGGGTGCCACAAACCCATCTTGAATTTTCTGTGATTACAGGAGATTATCTTCACACTTGTCCACACAACTACTTAATAACTCAACATTTTTTGGAAGGGATGTGAAACTCCTTAATTGTTTAAAAGTTAACACTTTACAATCTTAGTTTGATTATGGATAGTCAGTGGGCTAAGATTAGTAATCTTAACTTGTTACAACCTCAACAGGAAATCTGTTTTCTCCTTTTTATCTCTTCATTAGTGGGGGTTAGGCATGATTCTAGCTGAATTTATGTAACTTCTCAACACCCTACCAACCATGTGATTATTATCTCTTTGCAAATGTGAAGAAATAGGAAGAATGCAGAACAAGGGTTTAAATCTGAGTTGACTTCAAGCCCAGTATTTTCTCCATAAGAGCATGCTGATTCTTTCCTCATTTTTAAAAAAGTACTTTTAATTGGTTTTGAAAATTATAACATTATTATATAAGTAATTAGAGATGCATATAATAAACATAAAAATAATAATAAACATAAAAGTCTCCTTTTAAAAAGGATAAAACCTCACATCTTTATTAGCCTTATATTTAAAAATATATATATTTAAATATATATATTAGATTTATTAGTCACATCTATAACATACCTGCACTATTTCATATGGTAGCTCCTAGCCCTAAGTGGCAGTTTAAATCAATGCAAATTAACAAAATTAAAATTCAGTTTCTGGTCATGCTAACGTTTCAAGTGCTTAACAGTCACATGGCACTTGTGCCCGCTATATCAGTGTGAATGCAGAACACTTATATCACAGAAAGTTCTCTTGGACAGTCGGACTGCTCTAGACCTTTTCTGTGTTCATGTTTCTGTGTTCATTACATACAATATATGCTATTCATTTACACAAGCATACACCTACAGTTTGGATTGTTTCCTTTTAATATATAAACAGTATCACTCTAGACATATTACTTTGAACTTGCTTTTGTTACTTAAACTTGGTGACTCTTCCATGTCTGTATGTATGGATCAATCCATTTTTTATTAGTAGTTATATATATCAGTCCACATAATGAAGGAAACAAAGCATAATTTCTTTGACATTTCTGAAACTGATGGACATAAAAGCTTTTATTTTTCACTTTTTATATAAGGCTGAAATGTATTTTCCTTTTTTTTGTTTTTTAAGATTTTATTTATTTATTTGACAGACAAAGATCACAAGTAGACAGACAGGCAGGCAGAGAGAGGGGGAGGCAGGCTCCCTGCTGAGCAGAGAACCCAATGTGGGGCTCGATCTCAGGACCCTGGGATCATGACCTGAGTTGAAAGCAGAGGCTTTAACGCACTGAGCCACCCAGGCGCCCCTGAAATGTATTTTCTTATCTTTGGCACTGATGACAGATTTCACAATTTAAATTATTCTCAAGAGATACACATTCCGCTTGCCACACAGAGTTAAGGAATCTAGAACATGCAAACTAAGAAAGTTTTTTTAGCTGAATTCCTTGAATCATTTTATGGTAAAGTGAGAAATACTAGTAAGGGATTTGTTCTAGTTGGTGAAAGAAGAAAGTAAAGTCCTAATTCCTGTGTTTGAGGGTAGGAAGAGCTCAGTCAAGGATAAATCTGTTTCTACCTTATCAATCCCATTAACTATTTAATTGAATGTAAGGGCTAAGGAATGTGCATATGCTTTATTGGAAAACAGTACATCATTAGTTTAGTTTGAATTTGATTACTAAAGTTAAACATTTTAATTTTTTTGGCTATTTGTATATATTGTTTCCTGAACTGTCTAGCCATTGTCTTTGCCCATTTTTGTAATGGAGCTACTTTGTGTTTTCCTTTTGGTTTCTAAGAGCTCTTTATACATTATCTTTTTGTCATATATGCTGTATTATCTCCCACTTTGAATTCATTTTTTCTATAATCGATTTTTGTAATGAATGGCTCAAAGTTTACCATTAATGAAAGTTGAGGATTTCCGTCTTTATTCAGTTACAGCTGCCTACAGTTACTTATTGTTGTATTAACTCACAGAACGCTCCCGGTGAATCTTCTACTTGTTTGAAGGAAGTTTATTTCCTCATAGGCCATCAAAAGTGAAGAAGTAATTTAAGACTTTAATTTTAGTAATGAAAATCAGTAGTAACCATTTTACCTTATTACCATCTTAATTAGGAATGATCTTAATTTTATAATCAGATCAAGAGATTAAAGACATTAAATACTTGTCAGAGTGCCAATCTGTCATACAGGCAAAGGTAAAAATGATTACTAACAATATTTTTAAAGAAGAAGAGATAATGTAGCATATATAAATCACATTAGACTAGGATTAAGGAGACATTTGTTCTAGTACCAGCTCTGTCCTTACTTTGCTGTGTGAAACTTCTTAAGTTTCTGAGTTTCCCTCTGTTTGCTCCTTCCCTAACAAATAGACCTGGTTTATTCTTTAACTCCACATGTAGTCAACATTCAAGACAAACCCAATAGATGGTGCTTGTGAAAGTGGCAACTGTAGCTACTAGAAATGAGTCTGACTCTCCCAAATACAGACAAATAAAAATAGACTGGTGATAACATTCTTGTTTTAAAAAACTGTAAAGGATATAATTTGCTCTCATATATTCCATCTGTTATGGAGAGAGAAATCATGAGATCTAAGTAGACCACTATGCCTAAGTATATGATATTTTTCAATTCATGGCCTAATCTTGACTGTGTATTTATTAAAAAGTATTTATGAATATTTGGTCTTACACAACATATTTGTTATTGTTTACAATTTCAAACAGAATTATGTCATTTAGAGTGATAAACATAATTACTTATTATTACTACTATCATTTAAGCATTCTTCAGTAGAGCAGTTCCTTCACAACAGGGCTATGAGTTGACTTTTTGTCTTGGATAATGAGAATAGTGTCTATTTTTAATAAAACTCCCAAATCAGAGGTAGATGGAGAACAGTCAAGGAAAGGAATTTCTGATTCCTGAACTCCCACATACAAACACGAGAGATTAAGAAAACAGAGTAAATGTATTATCAAATGCTCATTCCTAGAGAGACTGGGTGGGAAGTTGTTTTCAACATAAAGATCCTGTTTTAGTACTTCTTAGATCAAGCTCTTCCATACTCCATGTAAGCACCCAGGAGCCCTGTGAGCCCAAAGTATAAGGCAGGGGTCTTCACTGTGAGTGTTTCAGTACATAACACAGTACTTAACCTCTTCCATGCTTTAGTACTTAAATTTTCTTATTTTAATAATGAAGAACCAGAAGTTAAGCTCTCATAGCTAGTCACTGGCAGAGCTAGAAATAGATTCTAGGTTCCAAAAACCTATCAGATTTTGAGTTGTCTAACAGTTTGCTTCAGAAAAAAATTATAGCACATTTTATACTTGTTTTAATCTTAACTCAGAGAAAGCTCTTGGTAAACCTTTAAATTATTTTAAAGTTCATTCTAAAAATAAAGTCATTTCTTCAAGGATCACCAAAAGGATGACCCCATTATTTAGATATGTAGAGAAATGATAGACCTGTATCTACCTATCTACCCTTAATTTTAAATATTTTTGGATCAGGGCTAAAGCAGTAACAAAGGGCCAAAAAGAAGGCTATCTATTAAGACTGACTAAAAAGAGCCTACAGCTGGAGTTGAAAGACCTGGCTGGGTTCAAGACCCACAGTCCATCTCCAGCCCTGGGAAAATCCCTGCACATAATTTACTTGGGCAAATACTACCTACTTCATGGGGTACTTTGATGGCTAAGTAAGGGAATATAGGCTGTACTTTTTAAAAAATGTAAATTGTTATATACATGGTTAACACTTAAAATATGAAATAGGAGGTGAACAAACAGGAACATTCAGTTTTACACACAAAAAAGTTTAAACTCAAAAAAATGGCTTTTTCAAACACAGGTAGCCAGGAATAGAATCAAATTCTGAGAGAACAATCAAATTTTATATACATACATACATACATACATACATATCTACACACACATACATACATACATACTTACTTATTTATTTATGACCAAGGCTTCAATCCAAAGGAATTCAGGCAACGGCAGACTTAATAAACATATTTATCACATAGCTTGCAAGGGAAACACTAGAAATAAGAAAACATACCAGAAGTGCTAAAGGGTTCCTGGCCTTCAGAGGAATTCTGCTCCGTTTCTCTTACATAAAATGTAAGCGGAGTTGGTTTCAAAGACCTGAAGCCTGGTTTCTGGAGGTTTTCTAAGTAGACACTCAATCTCTTAAGAGAATTTTCATTGACTTCCTGGAAAAAAAAAAAATACCAAGGAGTATTTACACACAAAACAGATCAGGAAAAAAAAAGAATTTATATCCTGAACTTTAAACATGTTATTGAGGGTACTGAATAATTTAGTATTAAAAATGTTGGGATTTCATAACTCTTCGATGAAGAATAAAATTAGATCCACATTCTTACAACATGTAACAGAACAAACTCTTTATGGCTAAGATGTGAAAAAAAGTAACTAAGTACTAGAAGAAAACATGTTGAACTCTTTTATAACTTTGGTGTGGAAAAAGTCTAACTATAATTAAATATCTCTAATACATGATTGATAATATGTGATTGACGAGCCCACTTACATAAAAAAACTAAAAACTAAAAAAAAAAAAGGCACACAAAAAACCACACATACACACACATAATAAGCAGTTTATTGACAAATAAGCTACTGACAGAAAATATCTGCAAGTCATTTCTCTCTAATAAAGAGCTCTTAAAATGACCATCCTGAGACTGGTTGAATTATGGTGCATTCATTCAATGGAATACTATACAACCAAAAAGAAAAGAAAAAAAAAAAAAAAGAATGTGGTATAGATATCTAGGAATTGACATGGAGTTATTTCCAAGGTTGTTAAGTGAAAAGAAGAAACATCCTTTAGTGAAGGAATAGCTCTAGGGAATGGCATAAATAGTAACCATGTTTCCTATCACTGTAGGTTTCTTCTCAGATACACTGTATGATCTGAAATTAGGAACAATCAGTTTATTTTTGTCTGTTTAACTGATTGTAATATGCTATTCTTAGCTACCATAGTTCAGTGGGCTGCTGAGGTACCTTTCCTGCTAGTGTTAAGACTAAATCTTTGTAATTCTGTTTTGCTACAAGTTTCTATGTTTGCCAAAAAGAAATATATAGAACAACCCAGAAACCCAATGAAAATGGTTACCTCCAGAAGTTATACAAATGGGGCAAAAGAAATGGGACAGGAGTGAGACTTCTGAGTAAACTTTGTATTTAGATTTTTGAAACCTAGAAATGTTTTCTGTATTTTAAAACTGAGTTAAAATGAAGAGGATTAAGAGTAGCTGTGCTTCACTTTGAGACCCTATTCTGTTGCTGCTTAGATAGCACTTTCAGTCTGTTTTTCTAGAAAAGAGACAAGGGTATTCCATACAAATGCAGAGAAGACTGGACTGAATGAAAATGAGGGGCCAGGAAGGGTGAACTGCCTTCCCTGAGCTAGAACTTTGGTGACAATATGTCTAATATGGCAAGGAAACAGAAACAGTACCACAGGATATGGGGACAGAGAGTGCTGGGTGGCAGGGTGACAGTTTCATATAAGGCAATCTGGGAGAGCCTCATGAATGTGACACTTAAACAAGAAAGGAAAGGACAAACCATATCTACGTGACAGACCCCCCCAGTAAAAACCCAGAAACCAAGGCTTGACACAGAGTAGGCACTCAAATACAAGTCAAAAGAGTAAATGAAAATATAGCTGACTCTTCAACAACATGGGTTTGAACTTCATGGGACCACTTATACATGGATTTTTTTTTTTGGATTCACTATGATTTCTTAACATTTTATATTCTCTACCTTATTTTACTCTAAGGCTCCTGGGTGGCTCAGTGGGTTAAAGCCTCTGCTTTTGGCTCAGGTCATGATCCCAAGGTCCTGGGATCAAGCCCCACATCAGGCTCTCTGCTCAGTAGGAAGCCTGCTTCCCCCTCTCTCTCTGCCTGCCTCTCTGCCTACCTGTGATCTCTCTCTGTCAAATAAATAAATAAATAATCCATTAAAATAAAAAGAATATAGAATACAATACACATATCATGCAGAATATGTGTTAACTATATTATTGGTAAGACTTCTGGTTAATAGTAGGCTATTAGTATTTAAGTTCTGGGAGAAGTCAAAGGTTATATACAGATTTTCAAATGTGCAGGGGGTTAGTGTCCAAACCCCTGCACTATTCAAGGGTCAGCTATATTAATTTACTAGAATAATTACATTTTAGGGATTTACAGAAATCAGAAAAACTGTTACACTCACGGATATGGTTTATTACAGCAAAAGGATAGAGATTAAAATCAGCAAAGGGATACAGATTAAAATCAGGAAAAAGCATGTAGGATAGAGTCCAGGAGAGGCCAGGTTCAAGGTTCCCGTTGTTCTCTCCCAGTGGATTTGTAGAGCTAGCACTTAATTCCCCAGGAACAATGTGTGACAATGGATGAAAAGTGTTGCCAACTGCAGAAGCTCAGTCAAGCCCTGGTGTCCAGCATTTTACTGGGCTCAATCAAGCAGGCATGTAGTGGCCATGTGACTGACCTTAGCTGTTCAGTCTCCAGCACACCCAGAGGGACCCCAACATATGAAAACAGGCATTCACCAAAAATCACATTTTTAGCGTAAAATATCTGGCATGGCCTGATAGCTCACACATACAAAAGATTCCCATCAGGCAGATATTCTAAGGGCTCAGAGCTTCTCTCCCAGGAGGCAGTCAAGGGCAAATACCAAAGCTAAGCATTTCTTTGGAATGTAGAGTTTAAGTAACACATGCCTGCTGAGTTCACCTTTTGGAGCACACAGTAGTTTTAATAAAAAAACAAAAGATACACTGGTAGAGGAGGGAAAACATTCACCTACGACTAGGCATAATTTTTCCACATATGTTGGGTTTAAAAACTTTAAGTAATTAACATCCTCAAAGTAATGGATATTATTTTGTTGATTCATTTCACTAATTAAATTTTTTTCCACTGCAAGTAGAAAAAAACTATATAAAAATGTTCTAAATTTTTAAGAGTTCTAAATTCCTTTTAACATTAAACCAGGTATTAATGTTAAAGAAAATAAAGAGAACAAATGAAATAATATTGACCATCCTCACTAAGTTTATTATAAGTTACTTCCCATCTCTGTCTGCATTCCTTGAGCACACAATAAGTGAGGCTGTAGGGAAGAGAACCAGCAGCATGCAACAGAAGGGAAAACCACTTAGGGCACTGAAAAACTTTCTTTGTAACCATCCTTAAAAAACAGACTGACCATGGTGACAGAAGCCTGAAATTTTCTTTCAAACACTCAATTTTACTCCAAACACTGGTTCAGAAAACATTACTAATACTTTAAAGACTTTTCATGATAGCTTTATTGCCCTCATAAAAAATGGCAGCCTTCATAAACAGGGAATAACCCAGTCTATCTCCTGTGTGCCTTCTGTATATCCACACAAAATACTTGACTTCCGACATGTCTGGTCACCAAATGAGTGGAGGTTTTTCCCCACAATAAGCAATTCTCTCTGACACCAGCTGGAAGTCCTACAACTTAACTCAATTCTGACATTATATACCCAGAAACAGCATCAGATCCCACAAGTTAAGGGCTCAGTTCCCCAACACCATCCTCTCCCTCTGCCGCCACACCGCCATATACACACTTCAGATGTCTGTCACACCTGTTATCACTTGTGTTTTTGACCAACCAGCAATTTGCAGCAACCCCCTCCTTAGATTCTATTAATTCACTAGAGTAGCTCACAGAACTCAGTGAAAAACTCATGTTTACCATATTACATGATATAATAATGGACACAGATAAACAGTCAGCTGAAGAGAGACACAGAGTCCCAAGTGCAGAAGCTTTTGTCCTCATGGAGTTTGGGAGCACTACCCTCCAGTTTATTATAGAGATGTTTGTCCACCTGGAAGCTGTCTGAACCCCATACTACTGGAATTTTATGGAGGATTCCTTATGTAGGCATGATCAATTATTATGTCTATTTCCAGCCCTTTTCTCCTCTCTGGAGGTTGAGGGTTGGGGCGGAAAATTCCAAGCTTCTAATCATGCCTTGGTCCTTCTGGTGACCAGCTCCCATGCACGAGCCACCCAGGGTCACTGCAATGGAACAAAAGGTGCTCCTCGTGCCCCCATCATATAGGGACTTACAAGGCCTTTAGGAGTCAGGTGTGAGGGATGGAGCCAAAGACCAAAGAGCAGAACAAGAGATGCTTCTAGTGCTCTTCTCACTTACGAAGATACAAGAGTATCAGGAGCTCTGTGCCAGGACTGGGAGCAGAGCCCAATGTATGGATTTTCCATTCTCTCAGATTTCATAAAACATCAATAATCAGATTTCCAATTTTTAATATGTATATTTTCAAAGCAAGTCAAAACACTGACTTTATTACTATAACAGAACAATCCAAATTTGTACAACTGTGTACAATTTGTACAACTGTGTGTGATAATATTGTGTCAAAAATTAGCAAAACTTTAGGTTATGAAATGGGGACTAAAGGTTAAATAAATAAATAAATGTTTACCCTTTCTCTGGGGTGCTGTCCAAAGAAATCTGGATGTACTGCAAAGTAGAATGGTCTCAAGGCATTGACGGCTTCAGCTCCTGATAAAGTTCTTGAGGAAAGAAACCAGTGTGGAAATATCTTTTCTAGACATAACCTTTTAAAAAGATGTGGATTTATTATTCACCAAGGCACACACACACACACATCCCCAATGTATAAAGTGACAATAACATTAAAATTATTACATATAGAAAATACCATAGAAACAAGACAGAAATAAAAACTGTGGTTATGTTGTGGGTATATATTTATAGCATAGGGAATACACTCCATAATATTGTAAAAACTTTGTATGGTGACAGATGGTAGCTAAACTTATCATGGATATCAGTTAATAATGTATAAAAACATTGAATCATTATGATGTATACTTGAAACTAATAGGGCACTGTATGTCGATTATACTTTAATTAAAAAGAATTTAACAAATAAATAAGAAATATATTAGAGTTTTAACAAGCAGAGAGTGCCACATGGTTTCTTAAAACTGGTTATAAATTCCTCTGATGCAATATGAGAAAATAATATTAATTAATAATAATAAAATTTCCCCTCAAACACTACTTTGAAATTTTAAGTGGCTTTACTGCAGATGGTGACAATTTCCTGTTATCATTTTTTTCTTCAGATAAAAAACCCTCAATATCCATAGTGTAATCTTTTTTTTCTAGTGAAAAATATTTTGAGTACAATGCTTAAAAAGAGATACAAGATGCCCCTTAGTTTACCTCCTCATAGCTGGCATGCTAAAATTATCCTAGTTGGGTAACTCGACATTCTCATTCTTAAATTTTGGCAAAACACATCTAGGAGTATTTTTTAAAGTACAGTTTTAAATCCAGATGAAATTATTTGCAATTTTTGGGAAGCACTTCTGTGACATCTATTTTTGAATATTGTAATTTTACCTTTTCCATTCTATAACAGTCTATAAAGAAGTCTAAATATGAGGCACCCTTTTGTCTCATATATGACCTCATACAATACTGAGTAGAAGTGTGTCTCATACATTATTGAGTGAATGGAAGGCTATTGTATTTTTTAAATGATAGAGATTACAGGATCATTTATGGAGATTTTTTGGCAATCTGGAGACCAACCACATTTTCAGATTACCTCTTTTTTTTTTTTTTGGCACATATTCAAACCTTTTACAAAGTCAATATACAAGGCTGTGCATGAAGAACTACAACAGGAGTCTAAACAATAAAGTAAGCAATAAGCCAGGTACTGATGGTCTCAATATCAGGCCATGTAAGCAAACACTGACAGCTCCACTGATTCCCCGTTTGAGCTTCATTTCTCATTCCCAAATGTCTCACAGACACTTAAGCTATCCTGCCAGCCTCTCAAATTTTATGTGTCTAAAATAAGGAGTAGAGGTCACTGTTTTCCTTCTAATCTCAGCCTGGGTACAGAAAGCAAGGAAGCAGTTCAACCCAAGATTATCTTCCTTATCTCTGTCACTGCGGTACCCCTTTCCTCCATGTTGCCAGAGTACAAATCCACAGCCAGTACCACTGCCCAATTTTGGGTACTCTGGAAATTGGCTGTTTCTTCTCACTTTACAATGTCCCCGGAAACCATTCCTTCTTTCCATTTCTCTGCCGCCCATTAACACCAAAAAGTTGAACTGCACAATTCATCTACCCCCTAGTGTTTTTTCCCATTTTCTATACAGGTTAATTTTCCTAAAATCCCACTACCACAGTATTCCCTACTATAACACCTTTGCTAGTGTTTCAACTCCTGCGAATAAAATCCACTTCTTAGTCTGGTATTTCCAATCCTCTGTAATCATTTCCAATCTGTCTTTCTACAGTGATTTCCTAGCACTCTAAGACGACTTTAGGCCAAAGTAATCTTTCTCATTCCTCCCTCATTTCTGCATGATTTCTCAGCCCCAAACACGCTCCCAGTGCCCTACCCAAATTGTTCCCACTCACTGAACAATTACTATGTAAGTACTATACACCAGGAGACAAGGTGCCCACTTCCCCCACAAACTTCCCTTTTGTATCCTCACTATAGTTCTTTCCCTCTTCTAAACTTTAAAAACTCTGAACTCTAAGAAACTGCTTACCTGCCATATTTGCAACAATACCGTCAAGTATAAATGATGTTTCCATTTGTTTTTCTCTTCCTTTATCCACCCACACACCTCAGCTACCATGGGCCCTTGAAGGCAGTAACCATATTACACATACAAGCTGAGGCTGACTATGCTGGTGGGCAACCGCTGAAAAGCAGAGGTCAAGACACACTTAGATGTGTGAGAGAACCGGGAAAGGGAGAAGGTGGAGAGACCTTTCAGACCACAATGTAGGTCTGACAGGGACAGAGCAAAGGCAGGAGGACTGGGTAGGAAGTCCTGGACTGCAGCACAAGTTCCAAGAATGGTCAGCCAGGCCAATGAGGAGTTGGACCAAAGGCACCCACTGGCAAAGTCCCATGTCTTGCTAGCATTCTAGCAATTCTGACTTCGTGTTCCTGCTCTGCTTGGGCACTGACAGCTGGTAAAGTGGGGCTTTGAGGTAAATCCACTGAACCATAGAGACAAGAGAACTCAGCGGGTACCTTAGAGCTGCACAGCGGAAGGTATGGCACAAGTATTATTGTTAAGGTAGGTTAAATGAATGTTTAGTAGGTATTTAATGAAAGGAAACTTAACAGAATCAAGGAAAATTATATCAAAAGCAATATTATGTTACTTGAAATTGAGCAAATTTTGCACATGGAAATCTGGATTTATAAGACATTAGGAAAGGATTAAATTTTTGAAAGATGAATCACTAGAAAAGGGATCAGCAAACTTTTTCTAAAAAAGGGTCATATAGTCAACATTTTAGGCTTTGTGGGCCCCATGGCCTGTGTTACAACTATTCTACTTTGCTGCTGTAGTGGGAAAGCAGCGACAATAAAGCACATGAATGAGTATGGCTGTGGTCAAACAAAACTGTACTTAAATAAACAGTGGGGCCATCTGACCACGGACTATACCTTGCTGACTTTTAAACTAGAGGATTTAAATATAAGTATCTCAAGTACATTTAAAATAACATGCACAGGGGTGCCTGGGTGGCTCAGCGGGGTTAAAGCCTCTGCCTTTGGCCCAGGTCATGGTCCTGGGGTCCTGGGATCGAGCCCCGCATCGGGCTCTCTGCTCAGTGCAGAGCCTGCTTTTCTCTCTCTCTCTCTCTCTCTCTGCCTGCCTCTCTGCCTGCTTGTGTTCTCTGTCAAATAAATAAATAAAATCTTTTAAAAAAAATACATGTACAATTTACTTCTAGTTTTTGTAGAACACAGACTATGTAAAGAAGAAATTTGTTAACTCACATGGATTTTTCAAAAAAAAAAAAAAAAGGAAAGAAAGTTATCCTACTGATTAGAGCAAAATTGCCTTGAGTTAAATCAAAAGAAGAGCCATTAACACTTTAGGAGATACGGAATTTACAGACTGAAGTAACAGAAGGTCACTACTGGTATCTATTTCATAGTTAAAGATTATGACTTGATTTCTAATTAACAACTAAGAATTTGCACTACAATTAGTTTTCATGATCCATAGTGCTATAAAATAAGCTTATGTGGCCATGACTAACATTAAAAAAAGAGAAGACATGCAACAGAAAATATCACTGAATACTGTGTGTGCCAAGGGTAACTATTGTTACGAAACTGGTATTTTATGTATTACAATTAAAATACAGTTTTCTGAAGGCTAGAATAAAACAAGCTGGAAGCATGGCTCTATTACGCAACCACTACTATTCCCTGCTTGTCAATGACAGAGTGAAGAGGCAAGCGTTCCCCCAGGCTCCTATGAGCTCTCCTCATATTAGAGAATGTAAATAACAATATGTTAGCCTGGTCTTCTGTGGTTGAACAGTATTAAGATATCATAAAATGGAGAAGGTCTACACATCTGCAGAACAGTTTTTCAGGGTGCACTCTATCTCAGATTCTTTGTTTCCCTGCCTCTCCCCCTCTTCCCTCCATGTCTTAAGAACTGTGTCATAAATTCAGAGAAAGTCTCCCTTTCTTTGAGAATCCTTGTCATATACAAGTTGGTGGAAAAACTCTGTTTCCCCAAAATAACTCCCTTTTGTCAATGACTACTTACTTGAAGAGGATAGTTATTTAAAAGTAATAATTTTTGCCAAATATATTTTAGAAGATTAAAACTTCACATATCATTTTTATGTAATGTTGTGTTTAGTTATATATTTGGAGCCAATGCACTCGACTTTTCCCTTTTTTGGCTTGGCTACCAAGAAGCCAGAACTAAATTTGACGTCTGAATAATTATATAATCAGTTTTGCTTTTTAACACAATAATCTTTTTCTCTACAGGACTCCTGCAATTATCCTATATATGCTTATTATAAAATGCCAATCAAATTTTATAGCTGAACTCCTTAAATCCTTTCTTGAAGTAGGATTTAGATTATATATCATAAATAGCAAATACAGTAGTCAAATGACCTTACTATACAATTTAAATGTAAAGTGGTTTTCTACACGATAGCAATAGACTTGAGGGCAACATAACAGAAACTTTACCTTTTTTCCTACTTTACCTTTTTTCCTCTTAATGTTTTCACACTGAACTATTCTGGAAGATGGTATTCTATTCACCTGCTGCCCTGAATGAACTCTTGGTGGACCTGGATGGTCACATGAATTTTCTTTTTCTCTTCTTGTTCTTGCCCTCCACTACCATAATATAATTTTAGAATTTGAAAAATAATAATAAATTAAAATTAGTCAAATATGTAACAGAATCCCTCCCCATACTAATTACACAATGAACCACAAAGCTTACCTTCTCACAGGTCTCAGGTGGCAAAACATTTCTGAATATATATGAACATCAATTCCCAGGCATCCATTAATCACTTAAAAAGTTAAGCAGATACAAGTGATGAACAAGTGGAATTTGAATTAAAACATTTCCATTTATATTAGCAAATCCCCCAAAATGAAATGCTTACCTGTAAATCTAACAAAATATGCACAAAATCTAAATGAGTAAAACTACAAAAATGAAGAATGAAATCAAAGAATTAAATAAATTGAGAGATATCCCATGTCCATGGATAGGAAGACTCAATATTGTCAAGAAGTACTTTCCAATTTAATCTATAGGACAACAGATTGGATCTATAGATTCTGTGCAATCCCAACAAAAACTCCAGAAAGTTATTTTGTGGATAAAACTCAGGTAAAAAACTAAGAACAGCCAACTCAATATTGAAGAAGAACAAAGTTGGAAGAATGACATTACCTGACTTCAAGACTTACTATAGCAAGACTTCAAGACTTAAGCTCTAGCAATCAACACTGTGGTACTGGTAAAAGAACAGACAAACAGATCAATGGAACGGAACAGACAACCCAGAAATAGATCCACGTAAGTACAGTCAACTGATCTTTAGAGCAAAGATAGTCTTTTCAACAAATGGTACTAGAACAACTGGACATTGACATGCAAATAAATTCATGTAGTCATAGACTTACACCATTCACAAAAATTAACTCAAAATCAATCACAGACTTAAATGTAAATCACAAAACTATAAAACATCTAGAAGATAACACTTGAAAAAACCTAGATGACTTTGGGTATGTTGATGACTTTTTAGATTCAACACCAAAGGCATGATCTGTGAAAAAAAGAAATGATAAAGTGAACTTCATTAAAATTAAAATCTTGTGCTCTACAAAAGACAATGAGAAGACACTGAGAGGAAATATTTGTAAAAGATACACATAACTGAAGAAAGGCTATAATTATCCAAAATATACACAAATTTTTTAAAAAAATTCAACAAGAAACAACCTGATTCAAGAAAGGGTCAAATTAAATGTGTCCTTTGTTATTGTAAAAATATCAAGATATTTTAACTAAAAATTTTACCCAACTGAACCAATTTTATATTATTTATACCTATTTTGGTGTTTTGTCTTTATAGTAAATAAGGTTTTTGAAGAAAGGAAAAAAAAAAAAATGAACCAAAGACCTGAACAGATACCTTATAAAATAAGATATACAGATGACAAATAATCATATGAAAAGATGTTCAACATGATATATCATTAGCGAACTGCAAATTAAAACAATGAAACACTACTACACGTCTATTAGAATGGCCCAAATCCAGAAGAACACTGATAACCCCAAATGCTGATGAGAATGTGCAACAACAGGAACTCTCACTCACTGCTGGTGGGAATGCCAGGACAGTAGGGCAGTTTCTTACAAAACTAAACATGCTTTTGCCATATGATCCAGCAATCACACTCCTTGGTATTTACCCAAAGGAACTGAAAACTATCTTTATATAGAAAACTGCACACAGATGCTTAGTTTTTTAAATATTTTTTAAAAATTTTTATTTATTTGTTCGGTAGGGGTGGGTGGTGCACAAGCAGGGGGGAGTGGCAGGAAGAAGCAGATACCCCCCGAGCAGGGAGCCTGATGCGGAACTTGACCCCAAGACCCCGGGATCATGACCTGAGCTGAAGGCAGATGTTTGACCAATTGAGCCACATACGCACCCCCACACAGATGTTTATAAAAGCTTTATTCATAATTGCCAAAACTTGGGAGCAACCAAGATGTTCTTCAGAAGATGAATGGATAAACTGTGGTATATCTAAACAATGGATTATTATTTAGCGCTAAAAAACAAAAGAGCCATCGAGCCATGAAAAGACATGGAAGAATCTTCAAAAGCTACAGTAATTAAAAAACAGTATGATACTGACATAAAAAGAGACATTTGGATTAATGGGACAGAATACAGAGCCCCAAAATAAATCTATGCATATTATGGTTAATTAATTTACGACAAAGGAATCAAGAATATACCATGGGGAAAAGATAGTCTCTTCGAGAAATAATGCTTGGGAAGGGGCGCCTGGGTGGCTCAGTGGGTTAAAGCCTCTGCCTTCGGCTCAGGTCATGATCTCAGGGTCCTGAGATCAAGTCCCGCATCAGGCTCTCTGCCCGGCAGGAAGCCTACTTCCTCCTCTCTCTCTCTCTCTCTGCCTGTCTCTCTGTCTAGTTGTGATCTCTGTCAAATAAATAAATAAATAAAGATTCTCTTTCCCTCTCCTCTGCCCCTCCTTCCCACTCACTCACACTCTCTCTGTCTCGAAAACAAAAATTTAAAAAAATTAAAAAAAAAAAAAAGAAAGAATGCTGGGAAAATTGGACAGCCATATACGAAAGAAGTAAACTGGACACAAAAATTAATTCCAAATGGATAAGAGACTTCAACATAAGACCTAAAAGCATAAAACTCCTAGAAGAAAACAAAGGTGGCCAGCTCTTTAAAATAGGTCTTGGCAATGGTTTTTTGGAAATCTGGTAACTAAAGCAAAAACAATTAGGCCTACATCAAACTGAAAAGCTTTTGCACAGCAAAGGAAACCATCAATAAAATGAAAAGGCAACCTACTGAATGGAAGAAAATAATTGCAAATCATGATGTATCCAATAAGGGACCAATATTCAAAATATATAAAGAACTCAACTCAATAGCAAACAAACAATCGGATTAAAAAATGGGCAGAAGATCTGAATGAACATTTTTCCAAAGAAGACATACAGAATGGCCAACAGACATATGAAGATGCTCAATCTCACTAATTATCAGGAAAAGAATGAAAACTACAATGAGATATCACTTCATACTCTTTAGAATGATTATTATCAAAAACACAAAAGAAATAACAAGAGTTGGTGAGAATGTGGAGAAAAGGAAACCCTTGTATAGTATTGCGGGAATGTAAGTCAGTGTGACCACTATGGAGTTTCCTCAAAAAATTAAGGATTAAACCACCATATGACCCAACAATTCCTTCTGGGTATTTATCCAAAAAAAACAAA
This sequence comes from Mustela nivalis, assembly GCF_964662115.1. Taxonomy (NCBI): domain Eukaryota; kingdom Metazoa; phylum Chordata; class Mammalia; order Carnivora; family Mustelidae; genus Mustela; species Mustela nivalis. The sequence continues at coordinate 148,236,911 of NC_139020.1, forward strand.
ACCACTAATTCGAAAAGATATAGGCGTCCCCATGTTCTTGCATCATTACTTACAACAGCCAAGATATGGACACAACCACATCACACCATTGATGAATAGATAAAGAAGATGTATATTTATACAATCATATATTACTCGGTCATAAAAAAGAATGAAATCTTGCCATTTGCAACAACATAGATGGATCTCAGGGACAATATGCTAAGTGAAATAAGTTAGACAAAGGAAGATAAATACTGTATGATCTCTCTTATATGTGGGATCTAAAAAACAAACAAGAACAAAATTAAGAAACCCACCAAGCTCATAGATACAAGAGAACAGATTGGTGGCTGCAAAAGTAGGAGTGGGGGTAGAGGGGAAGAAATGGATGAACTATTTTTTTTTTAAAGATTCATTTATTTATTTTTATTTGAGAGGCAGAGATTAAATATAATCTTAAAATGTTCCTAAATACAAGTCTTAACATTAAATCATTATTTCTAGATTTAGAGAGAACTTAAAAAGAAAAACGCTACTACAGGTTAAGAGGTGTTTTCTGCCTGCTTTTTGGATGAGTAGGTGATTTCCTAAAAAGGTGGTGGGAGTACCTGGGTGGCTAGTGGGTAAAGTGTATGACTCTTGTTTTAGGCTCAAGTCTTGATCTCGGGGTCCTGGGATCAAACCCAGCATAGGGCTCTATGATCAGCGCTGAGTCAGCTGGTTCCTCTCTTTCTACTTCTCCTCCAGCTCCCTCTTTCCCTCTCAAATAAATAAAATCTTTAAAAAAAAGTTAAAAAAAATGTTCACATGGGCAGTAGAGCAAAAAGAATTAGCATGTAGGCCTATGCCACATGTGACTACTCCAAATTGACATACATTTTAAGTGTAAAGTATGCATTGGATTTTAAAGATTTCGTACAAAGATAGAATGCAAAGTACCTCATTAATACTTTTCTGTATCAATTAGAAGTTGAAATAATTTATTAAAATTAATCTTGTTTTTTTTTTTAATCTTTTTTTTTTTTTTTTTTTTTTTTTTGACAGACAGAGATCACAAGTAGGCAGAGAGGCAGGCAGAGAGAGAGAGAGAGAGAGAGGAGGAAGCAGGCTCTCCGCGGAGCAGACAGCCCGATGCGGGGCTTGATCCCAGGACCCTGGGATCACGACCTGAGCCGAAGGCAGAGGCTTCAACCCACTGAGCCATCCAGGCGCCCCAAAATTAATCTTATTTTATTTTTTTGCTTTTTAAAAAGTAAAACACAACCTGATTTTGTCTTCAGCAGTTCACTACCAGAAAAATGTAAAATTACATCCGTGGTTCATACTACATTTCTATTGGATTGTGCTGGTCTAAGCCAGTGCAAGGCAAAAACACTTTCGTTAACATGACACTGTCAGAGAAGGCAGTCTGCACAATGGTTAGGAAAGGGAGGATGCCCTGTCTGAAATCTGTATTCAACTCTTGATCTTGATTCTGACTACCTGTGTGAGCATGGGCAAGATATTTTACCTGTGAGTCTGTTTTCTCACCTCATAAATAATACAGAAGGTTCAAGAGCTGCCTCTTCTATGAAGAAAGTTAAATGTGAAATAGCTTATGTGCAATTGGTGAATAGGGGAAAGATCTTATATCCTATGCAGTTTTTTCCCAGAATGTTAAAGGTTTGGAGAGATCAGAGGTGATCTTTCTACAGTTACAAAGGCTTTAGCCGTAATAACAAAACATGAAAATCCCCCAGTAGTTCCTTTGGTTTAAGAAGCGGATGGTTAGCAGCTTCAAGTACCCCTGCATTTTTCATCAAGCAATCTGGAAAGCTGTTAGTACAGATGAAAAAGCTGGAGACTTTCATGTCTTGTTTTGAGTGGTGTGTATTTTTTTTCTTCATAACCCCTGTTATTTTAGTATATTATTCTGTAGAATGTCTGGATTTCCAGGAACGTGTTTATGTCATTATAGCAGAAACACCTGTAAATAAATACTGTCACCCCAAACTGACCTTTAATTAAAAATTTAAAAATTTCCATGAGCTGAGAGAATACTTGGAGCTAACACTATGCTATATATAGTCTGCTAGACAGAAGTAGTTTAGTCAGAAACTTTATTGTAGAAAATGTCAATTCAGTAAGTATTTTATTGACATTTGTCTTTATCAAAAGGGAAGAATTATAATTCTAATACTGGCAATAAAGACTAACAAATTTAATACAAATGAAACAACAATATAGATGCTTTCATCTGTCTAGTCACCGGACTATCTGCACTGTATATTTTTGAGAAAATGTTGAAAGATACGTATAAAATGCTGGAAATACTCATTACAGTCTATCTCTAAAAGCTGAAATGTAATCTAGAATATTATTTTTTAGCTCTCTGGATATGGAATCCCACATTAGACTTTTTTAGAAAAATATTTTATTTATTTTAGAGAGAGAGAGAGAGCACACCAGCAAGAGCAGGGTGAGGGGCCAAGGGAGAAGGAGACTCCCCACTGAGCAGTGAGCCCCACATGGGACTCAATCCCAGAACCCCAGGACTCTAGCACCTCAGAACCATAATCTGAGCCCAAGGCAGACATATAACTGAGCCACCCAGGCGCCCCCCACCCCTGCATTAAACTTTTGTACATGTTCTAAGGAGTATATTATGCTTAAAAGTAGGGGCTTGTCTCAGTACTTTTGTGAAACTTAAATATAATAATGTGCATAAAGGATTTAGCAACATCTAGCAAATAGAAAATTCATATAAGTGACAACTATTATTATTATATAATGCAGGGTGAATAAAATTCTGCAGAATTACTTTTCCCCCTCCTAATAAGGGCTTACATATAGGTAGAACATGTATTTAAACACAACATTTTATCCAAAAACAAATTTCTTAATTGGAAAACTCAGAATTATCACAATAAGGGTGTGTAAAAGTCTTAAAAAATACAGAGCAAGACTCCATACAAGTAAATAAATTACAAATGTATGATTTAATTTCATAAACTTTAGGGAGAAAACAACCTATTGGAACAAATAAATATAACTGCTTATTTTTATTATTCAAAGACAAAGAAAGTTATCACTTGCTAAGTAATAAAAAGTTTCACAGTAGTACTTCTCTTCCAAAAAAAAAAAAAAAAAGAGAAGAGAACCTAACTGGGTATAATAAAATTGTATTGTGCTGTAGGAACTGCCTTTTTGATGAATGAATAAAGTGGTTTTCTCAGCTGGGAGGAAGAGAGACAACATGAGAGGAAATGGAACTCCTTTTACTTTTGCCAACAATCTTCCCTTCCCCCAACAATGATGGCCAACTCATATTTCTATAGGAAAATGACTATATACATGAAAAATATTCATTTAATTCTGATATACACTCAACAAAATTATTATTCTAAGATCATTGTTTTCTATATAAATCATTGGAAAAAATTAAAAATATTTTTTTCTGGTTCTGCTGAAGAATCAGATAGGAAATGCAGAGTTTCCCTTGGAGTCCTGAGTTTTTCTTAAGTATTTCCCATAAGATCTTCTCAAAGAGTGGACTCAGACAACTAAGTGAAAGGGAAAGCCTGATGGGATCAAGATCCTTTTGGAAAGATGGATTAGAGAAGAAACAAGAAAAAAAGAAACAGGAAACAACCTTTAGGGCAGTGGTTGTCAAAGCTGGAAACAGAATCTCCGAGATCTTCTAAGAAATAAAAATGACTAGGCCCCGCCCCAGTCCTGCAGAATCAGAAAACTGGATGGGGCCCAGCAATCTGTTTTAACATGTCTTTGGGATTCTGATGCACACTTCAGTTTAGGGAACCCTTATTTCACCAGGACTATTTTACAGGATTGATGTATCAGAAAACTTTAAGTTTTAAGAATTAAAAATACTTCTTTAACAAACTTAGGGAAATATCCCTAGATACTCAATTGTATGTGAAAAATCAAATAATTATAAGTTTTCCTTGAAATAGTTCTTTGTTTTCTGTATGGTTTACCCCGTTTTTGCACTTAAAAAAATTCTAAGTGGAAACAAGGTTAAACCTCAGCCCTCTGGCAGACGTGGCTGGTTGCCCTTTCATGTGGGTCAGTCTCATCTCTGCTAGACCAAGAACCCAACTTCAACACTCTAGTTAGAAATAAACAGGCCCCAGAAAAATCAAAATCGTAAGGGGCCTGACTGACAACTGCAATGTTAACTTTTAAATTTACTGTAAGAAATGTGATTGCTAAAAAGACAAGATTTCTTTACCTTATAGGACTTAGATATCCAGAAATTCAAAATGACTTTTAGCAGATTGAAAATCCACTGTTTCAGAGCAGAGCTAGGTGTTCCCACTTGCTAGTGAAAAACAGTTTGAAAGCCTGGGGCACACAAGTCAACTTCTTGCGTCCAAATTTTTACATGGGTGGTTTTTAAGCAGATTCCATGTAGCCTACTATTCTTCCATTTGGAAAAGGCCTCAGGCATGCTATAAAATAACTAACTATTCAGGCTTGGGAGCACTATGGGTCCTTAATTGACCTAATTTATCAACAGGCATTTACCAAGTTCTTATGTGCCAGGCTCTGTGCAAAGTACTGGGAATAAAAAAAACATTAAGCCAATCCCACTTGTCCAGAAATTTAGTTTAGAAAAGACGGAGGGAGTGGCAAAATAATTACAAAATCCAGTTAATGAAATAATACAGTAATGCACTGAGTATTACCGGGGAAATCTCTGGTACAATATTTAGAAGGGGGAGTGGATTTGGAAGGTATTTTCCAAGGAGACAGAGAACTCTAGACTGGGGCTGGAAGATGAGGAAAGTCACAATTCATTTACAAAGCATCTTACATGGTCACTGTTATCCACTTAACAGTAATGTTAGCTTGTATTTCATAAAATGAAAATTTCTGATTTTAACCTAAATTCTATGCTAGGGCAATAAATCTATGCAGTTACAGATCAAACCTAGGAGAAAGAGATATCTAATTTGGTGGAAAAGACAAATTATGGGTTGTTTGATGAAAAAGGGTTTTGCTTACCTCTGACAGATACACAAATAGTAACTGTTTGTTAAATAAAGGTCCTAGGATTGGTCTTTGGCCATTTGACACAGTTTTTATTCGAACGTAATTTATTTTAACAAAGGTTAATATCCTCAGGCTACTCTCACTGTGAACTTATCGTAGTAACTATATTGTAAGTTTTTACAAGGAGTTTGTTTCGTCAAGGAGAAACAAAAGCAGGCAATTTTTCATTGCTTTTCAGTTGACTACTCAGGGAAGCGAAAAAGGCCAAGACAAAGCAAAGCAGCAAATCCTAGTAAATAAGAAGTTCTAGCAAAAGCAAAGTGCCTAGGTTCTTTAGTTTCCTTCTAAATCTTTTGCTAGGAGGTTCGGATCACAACACTTCTATGATAAATGGACTACGGGGAAACATAGTCGGAAACAAACGTAAACCGTCTTTGGTTTCTCATTTCTAAACAAGTTAAAACAGACGCGGTGCGCACACTCCGGGCCCTGGCATCGCCTCAGCTCAGAAGTTATCCCGTGGACCTAAGGAGACTCTGCAAGCTGACTCCCCGAACCCCTTTTTCTGCGCTGAGCCGCCCGAAAGCACCACTGGAGGCCCTCCCGCCGTGCTTACAGTTCCACCCAGCGTCCGCCGCGCGGGATCCCTCCGACCTGCTCCACCTCCCACCCCATACCAGGAGGAAGGCGCGTCGCTCCCGCGGGCCTGTGCAGAGACGCATGCGCACCGGTGCGCCAGCCCTACTAACGGGCGCGCGCCGCAGGGCCCGGCGTTCCCACCGCCTTCGTCCCACGGGACCCACTGACAGGTTCCTACCGATAGTGATCGCTGAGCCCCAGCCCTGAAATCCCAGTCGGGCGCGCACCGCTCGCGCGTCCTTCCGGCGCCGGCCGCAGCAGGTCGCTCGAGGCGAGTTCAGCGCGCAGCGGAGGCCGAGCTTGCGCTCTCATTGGCCGACGCCCGCCCGGCCTTCTTCCCTGAGCGCCTGCGCGCAGCCGGCCGTGGGGGAAAGCCCTAGCAGACCGCAGGCCTTTGCCCAGGTGACCTGGTTGTCGTTCCCGCTCTCCTGAATCCCTTGGCCTTCCACCTTCTTACCGACTGGCCGGGAGGGGGCTCCGCGGAAAGCTTTGAGAGACGCAAATAAGCCCTCCGAGACGTAACGACCTAGGCCGGAGGGCGTCGGAAAATGAGTAGAGGGCAGGTGGCGGGGCCTGACCGGAACGGGGAGGACATGATGGGGAGTAGAGGGTGACCGAGCACGCGCTGGAGCCTGGAGAAGGGAGGGGAGGGGTGACGAGCGCATGCTCCGGGACGCCTAGCGTTCCCCCCCCCCGCCGCCCTGTCCCGCATCCGGGCGCCCAGGGAGGGGGCGAGGCTGGCCTTGCAAATCGCCCGGGGCATTTTCGGAGCGGAAGCCTTAGGTCGGCTCTCTTGAAAGCTTTTTTAAAGGTCTTACTTAAGTATGCCCTTTGGCATACCTTTCAGAAACATAGCTAATTCCTAAACATTTTCTCCAGTTTACATTTTTTTCCTTTGGTCCCTTCGAGATCTTGCTATTTTCAAACCTTAAGCATTCCCTCCGCCCCCCTTTTTAAAACTATTCATCTTGAGATTTAGCTTTACTTGGGTCTGGTGGCTTTATCCCCAGGAATGGCCGGCCACAAGTGAAATTAGGCAAATGCAACAACCACTCTTTTCTCTACCTTTTGGCACTGTTCAGAGAGGGAAAAAAGACGCCTTCATTTGTTTCATCCCTAACGGCTCTTGCTCTGGACAATTTGGTCACTTGTGATCCATTCCATCCAACCCCATTTTTTTTTTTTTTTTCTTTTCTAAAAGCTTAATTTACCATCGTGCGCATTTTATCTTTTCAGATGCATCCTGGCCACCGACATCTAAATGGTCTCATATTTCTCTCCTTTCTTCGGTTTTCAGTTTCCATCTATAGGAAGGACTGATTTATTAAGTGTCCACTTACCATTCTCTTCGCTTGTCCTCAAAGGTGCCTCAAACTGATGGTATTAATCTCCAAACCTATTTTCTAGGTGCCGCATTTAAGTAATGGCAGTTACTCTCACCGGCTTTCTTCATACTGGAGAAGTGAGCATTTTTCTTTACCTCTCCTCTGCCTCACTTCCCATATCCTGTTCTAGTACTCATTTCACATTTCATCATATGATAATAGGCATTTTGTTAAGTGCTAGGATTTAACTTTTTTTAGTCTTGGGAGGGTATAGACGTACTCCAGTGATGCTATTACCATATTTTGAAAACTTTAGGAAATACCTTCAATCCCCTTAGTCACGACTTACTCTTTATTACTCACTTTATTCAGACTTTCTCTCTAAATGATTTTAAATTCGTTTTTAAGTATCAAATCAAGGATTGAGAATGATCATCTTGGAGAATGTGCTACAAATCCCGAAGACTTGAGAAAAGGAGTTTAAACTTCCTAAGGTGATTAGGAACAGTCCTTGTTAGGGTATTTATGTTGTGATCTATGTTTAAAATACTGTTTTCTTTAGTCATATCTAATGCAACAAATTACAAATTTTCAAAATAGAAACACTGTAAGATACACTAAAGGAAAATTATTCAGACAGTAATTTAAAAATTTTTTGGTATAACTCAGAAAGTGCCTTAGAATTTTAGTATTTGAATCATTTTTTGTTAGTATTTACTATTCTAGATTACAGATTTAGAATTGGACTTAGACTCTGTACTGTTTATAAACTTATTTCATATCCCTAAAGATTTATCTGGAAACTCCAGTTACCTGCTCACCTACTTTCCCTTTTATGACTCACTCTTATTAAATGCTGCACAATATTCAGTTTTTGATCTCCCACTGTTTAGATTTCAGAATAAATAGGGGTTTACCTAAGTTAAAGGGAAGTCAAAAAGTAATTTGAAAAATCACTTTTTGTGTGGATAAAACCATCTTGCATACTTTAATCCAAACTTTTAGTGTTTGGAAACTATTAACTTACTATATAAACCAATAAAGGGCAAAAGGTGAATACAGTGAAAACTATTTTTACTGCCTTTTATTTTCAACAATGATTACTTGAACTTAAAAAAAAAAAAAAAAAAGCCTTTATTAACTAATGGTTACTGAAAAGCCAGACCTTTCCAGCCCACTTCATATTCTCTTTCAACCATTTCAGGGCAGAACAGTGCTCCAAACTATAAACCTGCTCCTTATTAACATTGACGGTCATGTGCTTAATGAAGAGCTTTGGATCTGATATACGAGCAGCCATAATTAATCTTTCCACTGCAGCTTGATAATCATCCTTGCTCCGAGATTTGTTTTCTTCACATCTACAAAGTGAACAACTCACAAAGTCAGAAACTATAGTTTCTTTAAAACAGTCATCTACATTTACTGGTACTAAGCTGTGAGTCTTTTTTAGTGATAGTGGCTTTCAAATTTTTCAAATAAGACACATAGTAAAAGACATTTTATACTGTGACCTGTATATACCCTCATACATAAAGATGGAAGTTTCACAAGACTTACCCTTAAGACAATGTACTCTATTTTCTACTGTCTCTTATTTTTTTGAAAGATTTTATTTATTTGACAGAGAGAGAGAGAGAGCACACATGCAGGGGAAGAAGCAGGCAGAAGGAGAGGCAGGCTCCCCACTGAGCAAGGAGCCCGATGTGGGACTCAACCCCAGAACCCTGGGATCATGACCTGAGCTGAAAGCAGATGCTTAACCAACTGAGCCATTGAGCCTCCCTTTTATTTTTTTAATAATGTGGTTGCAGGGCTGCCTGAGTGGCACAGTTGATTAAGCTTCTGACTCTTGATTTCAGGCCTTGATCTCAGGGTCGTGAAATCGGGCCCTGCCCTGAGTCTCACTCTGCACTCAGCAGAGGCGGCTTACAACTTTCTCTCCTTCTCCCTTTGCCCCTCCCCCATATGTGCTTTCTCTCAAATAAATTAATATTTAAAGAAAATAATGTGGTTACAAAACCCATATTGATTTTACCACACAAATGCACTACAACCTACAGTTTGAAAAATACTTACCTAGAACACAGCTAATAACCTCTCTGTATTGTGAAAGTTGATAATGGCATAACTATTCACTGTAATGTGTACAAAAATAGTGAATTTAATCAAACTTGGAGTTATTAGCAATCACATATTTTACCTTGATATTAGCTATTTTTAATTCTAAGTATGTACTTAACAGGTGGCTAACATTTGGTAACAGAATAGAATTGTAGCTATATGTCTTTACTAAATTTCCAGTTACTTTTTTTAGTCTTGATTTAAGAGTTTTCTCTAAGTGCTACAGTTTACTCTTCTAATAACTTTTCTACCAGTCTCCAAATTTCATAAAATTTTAATGACTGTTTACCCTAAGAGATAGGGAGTGGGAAGTGTTTAAAATAGAGATGTGGCTGTTACATTAGGCATCAGTTGTTTGTGTTCACTGTATCCTGCTCTTGGCACCTGCAGGGCCCAACAGCAAGGTGCAAGAATGAGTCTCCTTGCATTAACACCTTAGTGTGGGGCACAGAATGGTGCGATTGAGGACTTCAGCTTGGTCACCAAGTTGAACCAGTCATCACAGAGAGGAAGGATTGGCAGGTGCCTTCTACTACTGAATGTAGTAATTGTCCTAAAATGTGGTGGACTGGGTATATGCCAACTAGGTGCAGTTTTTGAAAGCCTAAAGATGAAGAAAATTCTCCCTGAGAGAGGTTAGTGTAACAAGGCAGGTCTCAGGATGATAATAATAATAAAGAAAATAATATTGTTTGGGACAAAGTTAAAGATTTAGGCATGTCACTACTTTTGCACTGAGGTCAAAAATACCCCCCAAATTCAACAATGAATAAAAAGGCTGCATATATGTGGGGAATGGAAAGCTATGAGAAAATCAAACCTTCAAGTTGGGGAGCCAAATGCTTCATGCCACTTATAGTGCACAGTAGTACAGAAAGAGGCCCTCAGAAAAAAATAAAGCTATAACAAAAAAAAAAACCAAAAACAAAAATAAAAAGCTAATTGTAGTGGTTTTTTAAAAAAATGTGAACCTAAAATTATTTTCTGGGGTGCCTGGGTGGCACAGTCAGCTAAGTCTCCAACTCTTGATCTCAGCTCAGGTCAATCTCAGGGTTGTGAGTTCAAGCCTAGTGTGGAACCTACTTTAAAAAAATTATTTTCTAATTTTCTTCCCCTTAAGTATGGCCTAGGTTAAATGACTCACTATCACACATGGAATTAAGCAAAAATGACAGTGTGTACCTTTGGACACTGGTTATTAGATGACAATTCTTCCTGGGTCTCTGCATTTCTGTAAGTTTTGAGAGCAGAGACACTAACTATCTCTTGTTCTGCCTTTCAAGGATGTTTATATAGTGGACCATCTTGAAAGACAAAGACAGGGTCTTCTAGAGCAAAGAGAAGGTTTCCTTATAGCCTCACAAGATAGAGATGATATTTCTCTGAAGAGCAACAGGGCAGGCATGCTTATCATTCATTATAACAGGTCCCCTGAAGTTCAAGATTACTCTTCTGTAACAGAACCCAGTGCATGTAAAGGTATCCACCTGGGCCCATCTGTTGGACTCGGGGAGGAAAACAGGAGAAACATATATGCAGATAATCATATTGCTTGCTATACCATAAGTAATAACATCTTCTGTCTCCAATGCAAGAATCTTGTGTCTTACACTAGGATCCAAGTGACTACGTCAGACTGACTGGTAAACTGCAAATAGAGCCTTCGCAGTTCTTGATATGTCATAAAAGGGACTGTAGCTTCCTCTTTGCCTTTTCTCTCTTAGATCACTCTCTCAGGTAAGTTAGCTGTCCTATCATGAAGACACTCAAGGAAATGAGGATTCTTGGCAATGACATATTAATGAGCCATCTAGAAAATGGATCCTCCAGCCTCAGTCAAGTCATCAGGTAGGTGACCTCAACTCCTGACCCACTACCTCAGAGATCCTGAGCCATAACCATACTGCTAAGCTACTCCAAAATTCCTGACCCACAGAAACTAAAATAATATTTGCTGTTTTAAGCTGTTTGGGGATAATTTATACACAGTAATAGATAATGGATAGGATATCCAAACTGATGATGTGGTTTATACCACCGGTAAACTGAAGAAATCTTCTTGTCAAAAAACTCTAAAACAGGAGACCCATGAGATCTTTATTAGTTTCCTGGATAGGCCGATAAGGAATTGAAGTGGTATAAGCCCAAATTCTGGGATTTTACACAAATTATTTGAAGAAATACCAGTCTTTCCAACACCTACATTATAATATTATGCATTTATAACAACACTTCAAAATCTAGAAACTAGGCTGATGGCTTTATGTTCAACATAATTCTTTACTGAATCAAATAAACCATTGCATATTTCCCTTTTAGACTTGGTTTTTAGATCTTCTGTGTTGACCGGAAAGATAAGTAACTTTTAGATACCTATCTAAAAATCTATCTGTACACAAGAAAGACTGATTCTTAAAAAGGATCCATTTCTCTGTCCCTAGAAAGCATCTTTGAAGTTGCTAATGTGTTTATTAAATGTTACCAGCTTGTTTGGTTTTATGTCTCCAGCAGGTCAAATCCTTTTTCAATTTAAATGTTACCAAAGTTTATAAATACATACATATACTAATATATATATATTTTACATGTAATAAATATATGTGAATATGTATATATACATACATACACATCTATATGTGTTTGTGTATATAAAATATGCATAAAAATATATAATGTTTATTATAAAATGTAAGATGTACAAAAATATTTACATCCTAGGACAGGTGTAATGAGCCATGGTGCTTTTAGCATGCAAATAGAAGTTATATCAACTAACCTTTTCAAAACTATCTGCAGTATCTGTGTAGAAGTTCCAGGACTCTGAATACTACTAGCATTAGATACCAGGAAGATTTCAATAGCTAAAAGCATTTCAATCTCAGATAAATAGGAAGGAATCAGTAGAAGTTTTCTGTATAAATTTCCCTCCAATGGTGGGTAGCAACCCAATGAAAGAGCACCTAGAAATCAAAAAACAGATCAAACTTTACTAAAACCCCAAAAGGTGAAAAGCTAGACTTCCACAGGTGACTAATTACTTACCTTACAGAATGGGTCTGCACATCAGGTTTATTATACAAATTACATGGTTTATTATACAAATTATATATCCTAGAACATTTGATATTATTATTTGTAAAATGCTTCTGAAACATTAAATATGAAGTAAGAAATTTATTTTTAAAAAACTCTGCTCTAAATATTACATTTTTGAACCTCATTGTGGCAACTGCCCATTTATTTCAGTTTCTTCTTTATTTTTTTAGATTTTATTTATTTATTTGACAGACAGAGATCACAGTAGACAGAGAGGCAGGCAGAGAGAGAGAGAGAGAGAAGCAGGCTCCCTGCTGAGCAGAGAGCCCGATGCTGGACTTGATCCCAGGACCCCGAGATCATGACCTGAGCGGAAGACAGCAGCTTAACCCACTGAGCCACTCAGGCGCCCTGCCCATTTATTTCAAACCATAATCAACACAACATAATTTCAGAGTAACTAAGAAACCAGAATAGCAACTCAGGTTTTGTTTTAATGGGATCTGCTCTAATGGCAACTACATATATTTGTAATTATTGCCTATCCTGAATTATGAATCCAAAATGTTGAAAAAAGTAGAAATTATAATTTGATGATTTTTCTGTCACATAGATATACTATTTTTGAACACTTATTTATACTGCTGTTATAGTTTAGGTAATAAACATTTACTGTCTATTATATGTGTGACATTGAGCTAAGAACTATTTAGATACAAAAATAAGTAAAATATGTATCTTTCCTGTAGGTGCTCAGTGTGTTGTAGGTGCTCACCAATTCATGTTCTAAAAATTTTACTTTTCAAGAAAAGAGATTTAATTTTTAAACTGTTCAGGTGTTTCTTACAAATGATATATACGGAAATTCCCTTAAGTCCTAAGACTATAGACAATATTATACTGTTATGCTTTACTGAAACCAATTTAAATCTGTATATAAAAGTTGTTTAAAATATTTTGTTAGAATAAGTTCTTTACGAAAGCTAATGTGGGGGCTCCTGGGTGGCTCAGTCATTAAGCAGCTACCTTCGGGTCAGGTCATGATCCCAAGGCCAGGGATCCAGCCCCACATCAGGCTTACTGCTCAGGGGGGAGCCTCCTTCTCGCTCTCTCACTCCCCCTGAGTGTGTTCCCTATCTCACCATCACTCTGTCAAATAAATAAATAAAATCTTAAAAAAAAAAAAAAAGAAAAAAAAAAGAAAAAGAAATCTAATGTGGATGATGGTTAATCTATGAGGACTTACTGTGTGCCAGGAACCTGTGTTAAATACATAGGTTTTACCTAATTTTAACTGACAGTTTACTACCTTTGAAATTAGGTACAATGACTCCCATATGATAGGTAAGGGGCTTTGGGAATAACCCCAGCCTTCTGACTCCACAGATTTTGGATTTCTAAACACTAGGTAGTCCCACCTCCCTAGGTCTCTTTGAGGACGTACCCTATCAACTCATTAACTTTTCTAGCTATTGATAGGTATAATTTACATACATTCTTATTTTACTTTGCTGACCAGATGGGGGAAACAAAAAATAACAAACTGAATAGAAATTTACCATCATTAACTTTTCCGCCTAAAAAGCAAATTTGAAAAGAAAAATATTCCCATTTGGTTTTACAGGAAAAACAATGGAAGGACACACTAATAACATCTCCCTTCCTGACTTTTCAGCTCTGAGAGAAAATCAGTATTTTTAGGACTAGGGAGAGCAAATAAGTTGCATTAGGAAGGCAACTTTATTGTCCCTGGACAGTTGCCTTGTGATTAGTTTGAAAACAAAAAGCAAAGCAAAGCCATAAATAAAGGGAAAGACAATTCACAGAGTGGAGAAAAAACTGAAATTCATGTATTCTACATAGGACTTGCATCCAGACTGTATATATATCTATATGTATATTTTGTGCATGTATATATGTGTGTACTCTTACAACTCAACCAATAAATACAATTAAGAAACATACAAAGAAAAAAATGGGTAAAGGATTTAACAGACATTTCTCCACAGAAGATACACAAATGGCCAATAAGCACATGAAAGGTGATCAACATCATTAATATTATGCAAAATCAAAACCATAATGAAATATCAGTTTATATCCACCAAGAAAGCTAAATAAAAAACACAGTGTAATAAGTGTTGGTGAGGATATGAAGAAACTGGAAATCTCAAACTTGGGTGGTGGGCATATAAACAAAATGATGCAGCTTCTTTGAGAAAGTACATTGGTAGTTTCTCAAAATGCTAAACACAGATTTACCATATGAGCCAGGAGTTATGCTCCCAAGAAAAATAAAAATATATGTCCACACAAGAACCTGCATGTGAATGTTTGCAATAGTATTATTCATAATAACTAAAAAGTAGACATGACTCAAGTGTCCATCAAAGGATGGGTGGATAAATAAATTCTGCACAATGGAATATTATTCAGCAATAAAAAGGAATAAAGTATTGATACATGCTACAACATGGATGAACCTGGAGACAATATGCTAAGTGGAAGAAGCTAGTCATAAAAAAACTACATACTGAATTATTTCACTTACGTGAAATGCCCAGAATGTGCAAATCGACAAAAATAGAGTAGATTAGCTGTTGTCTAGGGCTAGGTCAGCAGGAAGCATATAGGGAATGCTAATGTATTTAGGATTTCTTTTTCTTGAGGTGCTGAAGATGTTCTAAAATTAGATTGTGATGATGGCTGCACAATTCTGTGAGTATAATGAAAACTAATGCACTGTCCACTTTAAATGGGTGAATTTTATGGTATGTGAAGTTATTTCAATAAAACTCTATAAAATATTAAAAAAAAAAAAAGCAAAACAAAGGCACTAGCACTATAGTCTTAACAGTGTCTTAATGAAAAAGCCATTGGCCCAAAATCAAGTACTACTAGACTGATTATAAGACACTGAAAGGCTTTCCTAGAGTGCTAACTATGGGTGAAGCGAAATCTAAAGATCCAATGATACTTTAAATGTCAACATTGACAGGAAATAAAATGTTGAAAAGACTGGTTAGTGATCGTAAATTACTCATTTCATTCTATAACTCAGGTAAATTAAAAACAAAAAACAAAACAACAAAAAGAAAACAAGAGGCACCTGGGTGCCTGTTATGCGTCTGCCTCCTGTTCAGGTGATGATCCCAGGGTCCTAAGATGGAGCCCAACATCAGGCTCCCTGATAGGGATCGGGGAGTTTGCTTCTCCCTCTCTCTCTACCACTCCCCCTGCTAGTGCTTTATTTCTCTCTTTTATAAACAAAGAAAATCTTTTAAAAAACAAAAATACTCTGTCCTATACCTCACCTGCATAAGTCCCAGAAGTTCACTGCATATGAAACTAGGTGTAACAGATATGTTTAGATAAAAGGAAACGTGCTAGTAAAAAAGGTACTGACTTGCACCTAGGCATGAATCGCTTTAACACTATTAAAAAAGAAAAACTATAAAAATAAATTATAATTAGGACTAGAAGAATTTGGGAGAAAAGTGGGGAATGATTGCTAATGGATACAGGGTTTCTTTTTGGCATAATGAAAATGTTCTGTGGTGATGGCTGCAAACTGTGAATACCTTACCACTGCTATAAATGGGTGAACTGTAATGGTATTTGACTTATATCTCAATAAAGCTGTTAATAAAAAATTTTACAAGTTTTTTTTTTTAAGTTCAACTGCTTTTAGAATTTTATTTCCAACTAAAAAATAGAGATCCATAGAAATCTCACTGAAATGTTTCCAAGTTTAGGTTTTGTTCCTGTGCCATCTAAACACCTTCCAATGGCATGTTCCCCAAATTGCATAATTATTTGGAAAATAAATAACCCCATCAACATATTCTAAAAACTAAAATCAAGAAGTTACAGCAAACTGTATGTATATACCTTGTGTGTGATTTCTAGTTATCTGCAGGGAAATAGTATAAGGAGTTGAAACAACCACAAAATTGAAATGAGGTGTTCATGAACAAACAATTCTACATCTCCTCTAAATTTCTGGTCACCCTTTAAAAAAAAAAAAAAAAAAAGAAAACTTCTTTCAAAACTTCTTTTGATTGACCCAGCACATAATCTGTATACATTTAACTGAAATGAAAGTTTTATCAAATAATACTTAACTTACTACCTGTAATATTTTCTTTCTTGTTTCATTGGGGAAAAAGTTACCACCTGCTAAACTGATCACAGCTGGTAGAAAACACTTCCAAATTCAGAAAGGTTACTTTGCTGGTAGGAATGGCTGGGATGTTTGGCAAATCTGGCACGGTAGTGACACATAGTAGGCACTCAAATGTTTGTTATATACATAGCAGTTAAGGAAATAGAAATTTAACTGTGTCTGGGTGGCTCAGGTCATGATCTCAGGATTGTGAGATCAACCTTAGAATTCTTACTCTCCTGTCCCTCCCCCTCTCGCTCACTCTCTCTCAAAAAAGAAAAGAAAAAAAAGTAAATTTAAGATGAATTACTGCAGGAATGCAGAAAAGAATTGTTTTCTGGATTCAGATTCTATACAAAATTACTTCCCAAATCAAATACATGTGGGGTGGCTGGGATTAGAGAAAGCATTAGTTTCCCGGCTTACTGGTTAGGCAGAAACAACTGTAAATAGATTAACAATATTCTATTACTAGGAGCCATGCAAAAAACTTGTGTATCATGTTCAGTAATGGCAGCCTCTGTACTTCCTATGTGGCCTGCTATAAAATATTCTAACTTATAAAGATCAGGGATATAGCGGGGATGAATAAAATATATAAATACTCCTTAAACTTCATTCTACCAGTTATTTTACTCTGGTATACTTACAAGCTAAGCCAAACTGGTTCAAATGCTGTCATTTATTTCCTTTGTGCACCCTCCAGTGGGCATACTGATGTACAAAGAAATGAAGATATAGTAAAACAAACAAACAAAAAACAACCAAAAAAACCCCCAAAAAACAAAAAACCAAGAAAGCGTAAGTTTCCAAAGAGAGCACAAATCTGGGTAGACCACTATTATCTGAATGTGTATCAACTGTTCTTTTTACATATTTAAATGCCTAGTCATAAAAATTATACAAGGCTTCAGGGTTAGAAAATCAAAGTCAAACTAATGTATCAAATATAATTTTTTTAAAATGTAACTTACTTTTGTAGTGGGCTCTGGCTTTGAGCCATAAACAACTCCTTCCTAAAGAAGTAATTAATCTTCTAAGAAAGGAGAAATCAATAGGGATGTTCTTTGAAATCATGAATTCTGCTACAGAGGATGACATACCAAGACTGTTGCTTTCTATACAGGCATCCAGAAGTTTATTAAAGAGAAGGCTATACTGTGAGACCTCCACAGTTTCTGGAAAACAAACAAAAACAAAGGGATAATGAAATCGATTTTAGTCTCTCCATCTTCTCTCTCTCACTACTTTTCCTTTCTCTCTGTTCCCCTTGGCACTTTGCTTCCCACTATGGAATTCACAGTCACTGAAATGCAATCATCTTATAGACTAAGAAATAAATAAGCATTCAACAAAAGCAAATACATTCATTTATTTTGTAACAAAGAATAAGAAAGGAAGCTTGACAATTATTGCAGAGGCTGCATTAACATCCATTTGTGATCCCATGTGTCTGCATCTGCAGTGTCTCAAAATGAATGACTTGCACAGTTCTGCTTGCATTGTCTACAGTTCAGAACTCAGACTTAATTTCCCATGACTAAAAATAAATCACCCCCTAATATTCTCTCTCAAAAACAAATCTTTCATTGGGTATTTCTAGTTCAATTCCTCACTTAGAAGAAAGTGAAGTCAGTCTCTTATTCCCTATATTTAGTCAGTTCAATCTATAACCTAGACTCTGGTCTTTATCACTTTATTGGCAGCATTCATTAGTGATTCAGGCCTTGGCAGAAAATTAATCTTCTTACCTTTTCGTCTCTTCCTGAACATCTCTACCAGTGGAACTTCTCTAACTGATAAAGCACTGTGGGAGGCCCTTGGGTTAACATTCTGATGAAGTGGTAAGCTGCCACTCTGAACCTATCGCTCAGCTCATTTTGACCCAAAGCTTTTGCTCATGCTTCCCTTAACATGGACTCTCTTCCTATTCATATAAGACCTGAGTTTAGGATTCAAGAGCGCTACCTACTATTGCCCACATTAACATTCCCTTTCTTTGAACTTGTCATTTGTTAATTTCCTCCAATTATTCCATGTTTCCCTATGTTCCAAGGTAATGGAAACTAAAAATCTATATTTATATATAGTAAGTAACAGAAAAAGTATTTTTCATTATTCTAATACAATGAATTTTGACCACATAAAGCTTGCTGTGGGCATTACTGTTTGCTGCTGACCTGACAGGTAGGGAAAGGGGACTGATGAAAACAGTTGGGAAATGCTGATAACCCAAAGGTAAGCACCCTGCTTTAAAAAAATAAAACAAAAATCAAAAAAGCATATTCAATTTTCAGAGAACAGATTTGCAGAAAACAGTATCATTAAAAATATATGTTGAACCAAAACAGGTGCAGAACTGTTTCTTCTTTAAACATCAGATGGAGATGCCTGGGTTCTCAGTGAGTTGAGTGTCTGCCTTCAGCTCAGGTCATGATCCCAGGGTCCTAGGATGGAGTCCTGCGTTCTCCTTGCTTGGTGGGGAGTCTGCTTCTCCCTCTCCCTGCCTCTCCCTGCTTGTGCTCCCTCTCTCTCTCTCTCTCTCTCTCTCTCTCTAATAAATAAACAAAATCTTAAAAAACTTAAAAAAAAAACAAAAAAAAAAAGATGGACAATAGATTATTTGAAACTTTTGAAACAACAGATTAATTGAAACATACCTTGAGAATTTTGAAAACCTGGTAGATTTTGCAAAACTTCAAATGTCTGTCTATAAAGGCTCTTGGCTAAGATTTCATGTGCAATTGTACAGAGCAGATTATGTCGATTGAGTACATCCAGTCTATCACAAGGCCACAGTGGTGTATTGATGATCCATTCTGACTCTTCCAAAAAGAGAAAGGTACTAATAATTTATACTACGGAAATTACACTTAACAGTATAATCACAACTGTTTTCAAATATGTTAAGCATCAATACTTAAGTATGTGTTCAGAAAAGATAACAATGACTCAAATTCATTAAAAGCAACTTATATAGTGATGATCACCATCCTAAGGAGATGCGAACTAATGAGCACTTTGTTATATGTATTTTTTAATTCTTCATTTTTCTAAGTGTACAAATCAGTTATTGATTCTGAAGTTAATGTTTATTTTTGTATGACAATGTTTCGACTATAGTGAATATTTGTTATAATGTAAAATATTATTTGTGTGGGCAAGTTTAACAACTTTACAATAAAGAATACATAATTTAGGGGCCCCTGGGTGGCTCATTTGGTTAAGTTTCCAACTCTCTTGATTTCAGCTCAGATCATAATCTCCAGGTCAAGAGATTAAGCCCTGCACTGGGCTCTGCAGTGTACTCAGTGTAGAGTTGGCTTGAGATTCTCTCCTTTCCCCCTGCCCCTTTCCCTGCTGGCACACATACTCTCTCTCTCAAATAAATAAAGGGGAACCTGGGTGACACAGTCAGTTAAGCGTCATACTCTTGGATTCAGCTCAGTTTGTGATCTTAGGGACATGAGACTGAGCTCTACATCAGGCTCCACAATCAGTGTGGAGCATGCTAACATTTCTCCCTCTGCCCCTTCCCACACTTGAGTGGTCTCTCTCTCTCTCTAAAATAAATAAAACTTTAAAAAATAAAATACATAAATAAGATCTTTAAAAAAAATCATAATTTAATTAGTTATTTTGGAGAACAGGTTTTCCCACCAGTTTCTTAAATAATTTTATTATAAAATATTTTATATGTACACAAGAATATCTAATGTACATAAGTTATAAAAACATAATAAAGTTTTATGTACCTTTCATTCATCTTTAAAAAAAGAATATTACTTATAATTGCTGAGTTCCTTGATTTCTGCCCTGATTTGCATATCAAAAGCAATAGGAGACTGTAATACACAACACTGAGGTGCTAAAATATTAGATATGTCAGTATTTTATCATTTACCTAATTCCCTCAATCATCATATACAAGATACATAAATGAAACATTGTTATATAACAAATCACATTTCCATGTTCTTTTTTAACTGGACTAAATTCAGGAGACATTTTTCCTTTGTGACCTTCCCAGCACAATAAATACAAAAAATATTAAAGAAAGATTTGGCAATTCATGTATACAATGCCAAAATAAAATCTTAATTGTCCAGTATAGCTTTAAAACAGGAGCTTATTGTTAAATTACTAGAGCCCACTTGATTGACCGATTGCTTGACTTGCCTTACAGTATGTGCTACACAATGTTTTACAAATACTGGTACTCATTTAAACAGATACTTTCATGACTCCCAAATTTGCTTAAATTTTACTATATCAAGAAATTTAGATGAACTTATTATCTTCTGAAAGACTACCTAAATCATCTGTTGAACATAATTCTCATTTCCTCCCAATAATTTCCCCCAAAAAAACACTAAATCACCATTCCTTATAAGCTGAATTTTATTTTTATCAAATAAGTTCAATTATTTTTTGTTAAACATATATCTGGTAGATATGTCATATTTATAAAAAGTAGACTACTAAGTGGTCTTTTCTCATAACAATTACATTGTTCTTCATTTAGTACTCATTTTTAAATTATTAAGATAGAATAATGGTCCCTTTTTTGAAAGAATAGATGGTATTTTAGGAGATTCATTTTGAAATCTTAACAAACTGTGTAGCTATCTTAAAGAATCTGAGTAAGTTGGTCATTTTATGTACCAAAGTTAACTGAGACTGGTAATTGGGAAGTCATTTGGAAATTAATAGCTTTTAACTAATCCACCCCATTCATAACTCTATCGCTTTTATGAATATTTTATAAGAACTCTTATGAAAGGGTGCCTGGGTGCCTCAGTCAGTTAAGCATCTGCCTTCCACTCAGGACATGATCCCAGAGTCTTAGGATCAAGTCCCCATGTCAGGCTCCCTGCTCAGTGGGGAGTCTGCTTCTCTGCCCCTCCCCTGGCTGGTGCTTTCTTCCTCTCTCTCTCTTACTAAGTCACTCTCTCTCTCTAATAAAAAAATAATTTAAAAATCTTTAAAAAAAAAAAAGACTCTTATGAGAATTAAATTTTCAAAAACAAAATCAGTTTACTTGTGTAAATACTAGTCTTATGGTAGTAAAAGTTCTCATTGCATTAACCCTGTTTTTCTCTGTTCCACAGTTGGGAATATTTTCCATTTGTCTAAAAAATCTGAGTCAAGGACAAGCAAATTTTCTATAATATCAATTGTTTATTTACCTTCCAACATATGCATATTCAATCATTACTCATGCAAGATTTTGAATATAGGGCACTAAGAATATAAAGACTATTAAGACAGTCTGCAGAAAATGAATCTCCAGGCTAGTCAGTGAGATTACCAAATTACTACTCTTTACCACAGTGAATAATGCATATACCATAAAGAATATCTAAAGATACCTCCCCCCTTTAATATATACATTTATTATAATCCCAATCAAATTTCCTATAGAACTATAAGAAAAACTGACTCAGTAACTCTGAAATTCATCCAAAAGAATAAACACTTGAGAATGTAAATAATAGTTTTGGAAGAGAAGGTTGCATATTCTAAAACCAACTAAAAAGAGTTTGGTGCTGCCAGAGAAACAGAAATCCCTGGGAGAGAAAGCTAGTACAGAAATAGACATAAGCAGACACAAGATTCTAATATAAGGTAAAAGTAGCATTTCAAATAAGTGAATAAAGGAAGAGTTGTGACATTTTGGGGAAATAAAATTACATTCCTACCTCATATCAAAATTTAAATCTGGTAATGAAACCAAAATTTTGAAAAACATAGGGTAAATATATCATTTTGAGATCACTAAGGACTACCTAAAGCATGATAAAAAAAAAATTAGGAGTAATTTAAAAAGCAGAAACAGACCCATAAATACTGAGAATAAACTGTGGTGGACAGGGAATAAACAAAATAGGTCAAGGAGAGTGGGAGATAAAGGCTTCCAGTTATGAAATGAATAAGTCATGGGAATAAAAGATATAGCACAAGGAATATAGCCAATGGTATTCTTTTTTTTTATCTTAAGATTTTATTTATTTGACAGAGATACAGCAAGAAAGGGGGAGGGAGAGAGGGTGAAGCAGGCTTCTGGCTGAGCAGGGATCCCAATGTGGGGCTCAGTCCCAGGACCTGAGATCATGACCTGAGCTAAAGGCAGACGTTTAACAACTGAGCCACCCAGGTGCCCCTAGTCAAAAAGGTATTCTAATAGCACTGTATGGTGATAGATGCTAGCTATGCTTGTAGTGAACATAAACATAATGTATAGGGATGTTGAGTCACTATGTTGTACACTTGAAACTAATGTAATATAGTGTGTCGGGTATACTAAAAAAAGGAATATTAAAAATATTAAAAAAGTTTTACCAAAAAAAATACTAAAAATATAAAAAGCAGTTTATGTTTAAGTAGAAAAAGGCCAGATGGGCAAAAGAAAAATAAAATGCAAAAATGTTATAAAGTTAAAGGAAAATGAGAAACTAAGAAAAATATTTGCAAATATCCCAACAGATCAAGGACTAATATCTTTAATATTAATTAAGGCTAGTCAGTGAGATTATCAAATAACTCTATCATTAATTAATAACAATATTATTAAGAAAGAGCTCTCATAATATTAAGGGGCATAACTTACAGTATGGTATTTCCTAAGTGTGATAAATATGCATCACTGATTTAAGTACCTGACTGATTTTTAGTTACATAATTTTAGTAATTTATTTGTGTATTACAAAAATTATAAAAATAAAAAAGCATATTAAGTATAAAAACAGATTAAACTGGTGATTTCATAGGTATTATTGTTCAGGATAAGTCCAGGCTGGTTGATTTACTAATATTCATATTTTGGGGGGCCTGGGTGGCTCATTCGGTTAAGTATTCAACTCTTGATTTCGGGGAGTTGGCTTGTGATTTCGCTCTCTCCTTCTCCCTCTGCGCCCTGCCCCCCGTTCACATGCACTCTTTCTAAAATAAATCTTTAAAAAAATGTTTATTTTTAAAATATAAATGGTCACTACAGAAAATTAAAGCAAAACAGAAAGTACAAAGAAGAAATTAACAAAAACCTAATCCATCACTGAAAATAACCAGTGGTCACATTTGATGTGGTGGTAATGACCTAAATAGTGGCTATACTTACATAGGTAGATAGAAGTGAAACTGTTATATGAAAACAGAGACTGAAGAAGATGGCCTGGCCTAACACAACATTGTGCTGAACAGAGCCTTCCACTGATTGAAAATGAAGATGATACAGTTTTATAAATATTAACATTGTTTATATGCTTATATTAGCACTGCAATAACAGTCACTGGTCTAGGTATTCAGGCTAACATGTATGCTAAATTTCCTACTACAAAAAGATTAACACTTTTCTAAACAAACCAAAGTGCGCGCGCACACACACACACACACACACACACGCTTTAAACTATTCTAGCCTACAACAACAGAGATGGGCCTTGAGAGCATTATGCTAGGGGAAATAAGAGAAAAAGAAGACAAATACTGTATGATCTCACTTACATGTGGAATCTTAAAAAAAAAACAAACTCCTAGCGCTGCCTGGGTGACTAAGCTGGTTAAGCATCTGTCTTTGGCTCAGGTCATGATCCCTGGATCCTAGGATCAAGCCCACATCAGGCTCCCTGCTCACTGGGATGTCTGGTTCTCCCTTTCTCTTCCCCTCTGCCCCTCCCCCTTGTGCTTATGCACTTTGTCTCACATAAATAAATAAAATCTTTAAACACACACACACACAATTCCTAGAAAAAGAGATCACATTTGTGGTTATCAGAAGTGGGAGGTAGGGAAATGAATGAAGGTGGTCAAAAGGCACAAAATTCCAATTATAATATTGGGGATGTAATATACAATATGGTGACTATAGTTAGCACTGCTCTATGACATACAGAAAAGTTGCTGAGTGTAGATCCTAAGCCTTCTCATCACAAGGGAAAAAGCAACTTTTTTTTTTTGGTATCTGTATGAAATGATGGATATTAGCTAAACTTGGAGTACTAATCGATTCACAACATATGTGTCATTATGTTATACTCCTTAAATTACACAGTGGTGTTTATCAATTATATCTCAATAAAACTAGGAAAAAATCTAAAACAAAAACTCCTCTACACATTTCCTCCCTAGGAAGGTGCAAAGATAGTTAAAGGAAGAAAATCTGTAAGTAATGTATAATAAAAATGGTAATACTTAATAGCACTGGTTAACAAACTAAAGGAATGACTTGAGGAAGTGTGGTTTAGGGACACAAGGGAGATGTGAGAAGTCCTCATGTGAGAGAGTTATAAGGTAGTGGTCTTCAAAGTGAGGTCCCCAGACCAGCAACATCAGCAACATCTGAGAATTTGTAAGAAATGCAAATTCTCAGGGCCCATCCCAGACTTAATGAATCAGAAAAATCTGGAAATGGGCCAAGTAATTTGTATTTTAACAATCTTCCAGTGTGTTCTGATGGTCAGTTTTGAGAACCATTGTCTTGGATTTATAAAAACAAGATCAGAATCACCGTCTTCCTCAGGTGGCTGAGTAGGTTAGATCCGGGTCTATTTGTGTAGTTTGTGTTTTGGCTCTAGTTGTAATTTCATGAAGTCCATTTAGAGGAAAGACTAGGGAAATAAGAGTACTGGTATAAGGCTTAAAAATATGTACTTTGCAACCAGACAGACCTAGACTGGAATTCTTGCTTCATATTTATTTGCTGTGTGATCTTCTCTGAACCTCAGTGTCTTTATCTTAGGATACCTTCACCTACCTCACTGGGTTAGTGTTGATTAAATGAGATGACACAAGTAACAAACTTAGCACAATGCTTTGGTATATAGCAAATACTCATGTTATTAGATCAATAATGAAGAGAAAGACTAAAATCTGAAAAGAGACCAAGAACATGAACTAGTAATTCACAAAAAAGGAGTAAGAGTTAAATTTTCTAATAAGTAATATAAGTATAGTACATTAAAGCAGTTAACAGTCATTTCTGGGTAGACTGCATAAGGAATTTCTATCATCAGTTTTTCTTATCTACCTTTTCTTATTTCTTGATAATGAATATGTGTGACTTACATTAAGGCAATAATTTATTTTAAAGTTCAAGGGCAGCTTCTCAAGAAATAGCATAACTTTATAAAATGTATATTCTAAAGAGTTAAGACACTTATTCTTCAGCCTTGAAACAATCATTATATAAATTATGATTTTAAGGCTCTTTTTTTATGCTGGTAAGGGGAGAAGGCAGGAATATGTTGTTCAATTGTCAAGATAGAAGCTACTAGTGCTGCAAAAGAGTTTTAAATGTCAAATTAAAAAGCCAAAATAAGGGGGACCTGGGTGGCTCAGTGGGTTAAAGCCTCTGCTTTCAGTTCAGGTCATGATCCCAGGGTCCTGGGATCAAGCCCCGCATCGGGCTCTCTGCTCAGCAGGGAGCCTGCTTCCACCTCTCTCTGTCTGCCTCTCTGCCTACTTGTGATCTCTGCCTGTCAAATAAATAAATAACATCTTTTAAAAAAAAAGCCAAAATAATAGATTTCTTATCATAAAGTCTACAACTCACTAAAATGTGTAAAATATTCTGCATTTCTCAAACATGACTAATGTATAACTCTTCTACAGAAAGTTTAGTAGGTAATAAGTACATATTTTTTTCAAAAGGAAAAAATATAGAAAAAAATATGTAAAAAGTTAATCTGCCACTTATCCCTGTCCTCCAATCACTCAATTGCTCTTCCCAGAAGCAACCACTACCATTTGTTTCTGGTGCATCCTTCTACAAATATTTTAAGGGTGTAAAAGCAAATACGTATTTATCAATATTACTTATTTTTGTTACTGTGCAACTGTTCTGCACATTCCCTTTTTAACCTGGCAATAGATCCTGCAGATCATTCCAAATGGGTATCTATCTGCCTCATTCTACTCCATCTTATGGCTATCATCCTGTTAATCAACTGGTACTCTCTTAATGGACATTTAAGTTATATGAATCCTTTGTTATCACTGTTGATGGTGAAAAATTTAAAAAGATTCTGGATAATTTATAGTACATATGCTTGCATTTTCAGGAGAAATTCCTAGAAATAGAGATGATATGTAAAAGGAAATAAGCATGCCTAAATTTTGACAGATATTTAGCCAATAAACTGCTAAAGACAATGTATATGAATGCCTGTTTCTCTATACTCTCAGGAAAAGTATATCACTAAACTCTTGTTTTGCTAGTCCAACAGTAACTTTAATATGCATTTCATATTACATAATATGTAATACATAATATGTATTTCATAATACGTGAGTATTACTCTCACGTGTTACAAGTGAGATAGAGACCATTGTATTTCCTTTCTACAGACAGGTCTGTTTATTGCAGAATTCTTTTAAGTACAAAACAATTCTGGGGGAGGGGCAAGATGTGGCAGAATAGAGGACTTCATTTCATCTCCTCCCCCGAATTTAGCTGTATGTCTATTATCAAACCATTCTGAACACACACAAATTCAACCTCAGATGTAAGAATATTTATCTGGATCTCCACAAGCAGAAAAATTACCTCTTTTTGCAAGGTAGGAGGTGCGGAACCTTGAATCTTCTGGGGAAATATCCAAAGATAAGTGGACAGGGGAGGGAGCCTCCATAAGCCAGACACCAGGAAGTGATATAACACCAGGGCAAAAAAACCAGGACCTTTGGAAATCTATCTAGTGAGAAGCATCCCCTTCTGAAAAGGGTACAGGGAGTGAAGAAGGGCAGAATTCTAGGTATCATTGTAGACTCAGGATTTCCAGAAGACTCTGAAAGAACAGGGAGCCCGAAGTGATAGAATGCACAAGCAGTAGAGTGGGGAGACTGGTTACGGTCAGCAAGCCCAGAGGGTACTTTCAGCTCTGGGCACCATAAATGGCTAGCAGAGCCTGGACAGAGAAAGACCTCTGCCTGACCACTCTGGAAAGGACTAGAAGGTGCGGGCTGTCTAATATCCTAGGGGAGATTTAGAACAGCTTGTGCCCATGATAGGGACAGCTCTCAGGGCAGTGTGGCGACGAAGAGATGCCGAGGCAACACTGAGCATGATCTAGGAGCTGTGAAAAATGGTGCACATGCAAGAGCCCATGGTCGCTGGCAGAGTCATAAGGCCCAAAGATGCTGGCAGGTCCCCGTGACTCCCCAGGAGAGGTGCCCTGGGCACAAACTGCATTAATCTGTGGAGTTTGGTACATTCAGAGGTGGAAATAGATTGACCTGGAACATCTGTTAGCAGGTGGGGGTACGACACCACAACACTGGAGCTCTGGGCTTGAGATTCCTTCCTCTAAAAGGAAGTGGAAAGATGCCAAAGAACAAAAGTCCTGCAGCCAACCAGCTCACATTAAGCCCATCCCCCTGACAAGAGGTGGGGCAATTCCCCACAGGCAAAGACACCTAAGTAGCAGGCTGCTCCCCCAGAAGACAGACTGGAAGAACAGGTTTCAAATAAGCAAAGCTTATTTCTGTCAAATAAATAAATAAAATCTTTTTTAAAAAGGGAAGGGGGAGTAAAACTCTAACGCCCAGGAAAAATAATATAGGGAGCTCCAGTTGTTCCTTCACAACTTGCTTATACTGCAGGGTAAACTTTCCATTTCTTTTTTAGTTTCATTTCTTCTTCTTATTTTTTTTAACCCTGTTCCCGTTTCAAGTAGATTATTTCTCAACCTATGTTTTTAAGTCGCTTCTTAATTTTATTTTTTTCACATATATTTTATAGACTTATGTCCCACACTAGCCCATTTTTCATTCTATTCAATTTTATCTTAATATATATGTCAGTTCTGATTTCTTTGCAATTTGGGGATATAGTGTCTTCTAATACACAGACCAAAAATCAAGCAGGAACAGGCAGATCACCCTGCTGTGTCTACCCTGAGAGATTATAATCACTCTTCCCACACCCCTCACCCTTTTTTCCCCCTCTTTTCTTTGTTTCTTTCTTTCTTTTTTTTTTTTTTTTTGTTTTGTTTTGTTTTGGATCATCTTGGCTCTGGTGGCATATCCGTGGTAGCTTTCAACAACTTCAGATTTTTTTCTAAGGTGCATTTTGTTTATGTAGTGGTTGATATTTTAGATTCTGTACATTCCCTCAACCATCCCTCAACAGAATGACTAGGAGGAGGAACTCCTAACAAAGAAAAGAACCAGAAACAATGTCCTCTTCCACAGATCTAATGAACACGGATATAAGCAAGGTGTCAGAGATAGACATCAGGGTAGCAATCATGAAGTCAATAACTAGGTTTAAAAAAAGCATTAGTGACAATATAGAATCTCTAAGGGCAGAAATGAGATTGAATCAAGCTGAACTTTAAAATGCTATGAACAAGACACATTCTAAACTAAATATTTTAACAGCCAGGGTACATAAGGCAGCAGAACGAATTAGTGATCTAGAAAAAAAACTGACAGAAAGAAAAGAAGTTGACGAAGATAGGGATAGGCAGCTAGTAACCCATAAGAACAGAATAATGCCAAGAAACATTCCAAGGTCAGAATTATTGTGATCCCTGGGGAGATGGAGAAAGAGAGAGGACTAGAGGCTATATTTGAGCAAATTAGACCTGAGAACTTCTCTAATCTGGGGAAAGAAACAAGCATTTGTGCCCAAGAGGCAGAGAAGATTCCTTCCAAAAATCAATAAAAATAGATCAACACACTGACATATACTACTAGTGAAGCTTACAAATCTTAGAGCCAAAGCAGCTATCCTGAGAGCAGCCAGGGAGAAAAGATATCTTATGTACAGAGGGAAGAACATCAAAATAACATCAGACCTGTCCACAGAGACCTGGCAAGCCAGAAAAGACTAGCAAGACATATTCAGGATACTAAATGGAAGAACATGCAGCCCAGGATACTTAATCCAGCAAGGATGTTATTCAGAATGGATGGAGAAAGAGCTTACAGTACCAGCAGAAACTGAAAGAATATGTGATCATCAAGCCAGCTCTACAAGAAATATAAAGGGAAATCCTATAAAAGAAGAAAGAAAACCTAAAATTTATAGAGACAATCTATAGAAACGTGGACTTTAAAGGCAATACAATGGCACTAACTTCATATCTTTCAATAGTTATTCTCAACGTGAATGGGCTGAAT
Organism: Mustela nivalis; assembly: GCF_964662115.1. NCBI lineage: Eukaryota > Metazoa > Chordata > Mammalia > Carnivora > Mustelidae > Mustela > Mustela nivalis. The sequence continues at coordinate 148,266,300 of NC_139020.1, forward strand.
GCTGCCATTAAAAGCCACAGGGTTTCAGACTGGATAAAAAAGCAGGACTCACCCATATGCTGTCTATAAGAGACTCATTTTGAACCTACAGACACCTCCAGATTGAAAGTGAGAGGATGGAGAATGACTTATCAGCCCAAAAGACCTCAAAAGAAAGCTGAGGTAGCAATTCTCACATCAGACAAATTAAATTTTAAACCAAAAACTATAATAAGAAGTGTAGAGGGACACTGTATCACACTTAAAGGGTCTATCCAATAAGAAAATCTAACAATTGTAAATATCTATGCCCCCAACATGGGAAGAGCCAACTACATGTATACAACTATTAACCAAAATAAGGAATCATAACTGATAATAATACATTAATAGTAAGAGGCTTCAACACTTCACTCAAGGCAATAGATAGAACATCTAACCAGAAGATCAAATAAGAAATAAGAACTTTGAAGGACACAATGGGCCAGATGGACTCCATAGATAAATACGGAACAGTCCATCTTAAAACAACAGAATACTAATTCTTTTTGAGTGCACATGGAACTTTCTCCAGAATAGACCATGTGACTTGGGTCACAAATCAGGTCTCAACCAAGACCAGAAGATTGAGATTATTCCTGAATATTTTCAGACCACAATGCATTGAAATTGGAACTCAGCCACAAAGAAAAATTTGGAAGGAATGCAAACACTTGGAGGTTAAAAAGCATCCTACTAAAGAATGAATGGATCAATCAGGAAATTAAACAGGAACTTAAACAATTCATGCAAACCAATGAAAATGAAAACACACTGGTTCAGAACCTATGGGATACTGCAAAGCCACCCAAACCTCTCTCAAAAAATTAGAAAAATCCCGGGAAGATTCAAATTAAAACCACATTGAGATATCACCTTACACCAGTTAGAATGGCCAAAATTAACAAAACAGGAAACAACATGTGTTGGAGAGGATGTGGAGAAAGGGGAACCCTTTTCCACTGTTGGTGGGAATGCAAGTTGGTGCAGTCTTTTTGGAGAACAGTGTGGAGATTCCTCAAGAAATTAAAAATAGACCTTCCCTGTGATCCTGCAATTGCACTCCTGGGTATTTACCCCAAAGATACAGGTGCTGCTGTTTATAGCAGCAATGGCCATGGTTGCCAAACTATGGAAAGAACCCAGATGCCCTTCAACGGATGAATGGATAAGGAAGATGTGGTCCATATACACTATGGAGTATTATGCCTCCATCAGAAAGGATGAATACCCAACATGGACGGGACTGGAAGAGATTATGCTGAGTGAAATAAGTCAAGCAGAGAGAGTCAATTATCATATGGTTTCACTTATTTGTGGAGCATAACAAATATCATGGAGGACAAGAGGTGTCAGAGAGGAGAAGGGAGTTGGGGGAAATTGGAAGGGGAGGTGAATCACGAGAGACTATGGACTCTGAAAAACAATCTGAGGGGTTTGAAGTGGCGGGTGGGTGGGAGGTTGGGGGTACCAAGTGGTGGGTATTATAGAGGGCACGGATTGCATGGAGCACTGGGTGTGGTGAAAAAATAATGAATACTGTTTTTCCGAAAATAAATAAATTGAAAAAATTTAAAAGAAAAAGAAAAAGAAAAATCCCGGAAGCACAGCTACCTTTACAACTACAGCATCTGGAAAAGAATAGCAAATAAAGCCAAACAAAGCAGAAGAGAAATAATGAAGATTAGAGCAGTAATCAATGAAACAGAAACCAGAAGAACAGAATAGATCAATGGAACTAGAAGCTGATTCTTTGAAAGAATTAATAAGATCGATAAACCTCTGGCCAGACTTCTGCAAAAGAAAAGAGAAAGGACCCAAATTAATAAAACCATGAATAAAAGGGAAGAAATCAGGACCAATACCAAGAAAATAGAGACAATTATTGGAACTTGTTACCAGCAGCTATATGCCAACAAACTAGGCAATCTGGAAGAAATGGATGCATTCCTGGATACTTATAAACTACCAAGATTAAAACAGGAAGAAAAAGACTATCTGAACATACTAATAACCAGCAAGGAAATTGAAAGAATAATCAAAAAACTCCCCAAAAATGAGACTCCAGTGCCAGACAGCTTCCCAGCAGCATTCTACCAAACACTGAAAGAAGAAATAACACCTATTCTACTGAAGCTGTTCCAAAAAATAAAAATGGAAGGAAAATTTCCAAACTCGCTCTATAAGACCAGCATTACCCTGATCCCAAAACCACATAAAGACCCAAATAATTCTCTGAATTGATGCAGAAAAGGCATTTAACAAACTACATCATCCTTTTCTGACTAAAACTCTTCAAAATATAGTGATAGAGGGAACATACCTCAATATCATAAAACCATCTGTGAAAAGCCCATAGCAAATATCATTCTCAATGGGGAGAAATTGAGAGCTTTTCCCTTAAGGCCAGGAACACGACAGGGATGCACACTTTAACCATTCTGTTCAACATAGTACTAGAAGTCCTAGCCTCAGCAGTCAGAAAACAGAAAGAAAAGGTATTCAAATGGCAAAGAAGTTAAACTCTCTCTCTTTGCAGATGACATGATGCTTTATGTGGAAAACCTGAAGACTCCATCCCCGAATTATTAGAACTCATATAGCAATTCAGCAACATGGCAGGAAACAAAATCAATGCACAGAAATCAGTGGCATTTCTATAAACTAACAATGTGACTAAAGAAAGAGAAATTAAGGAATCAAATCCACTTACAATAGCACCAAAAACTACAGATACCTAAGAATAAACTGAACCAAAGAGGTAATGGATCTATCCTCTAGAAACTACAGAAGATTTATGACAGAAATTGAGGAAGACACAAAGAGATGGGAAAATATTCCATGTTAATGGATTGAAGGAATAAACATTGTTAAAATGTCTATCCTGCCCAAAGCAATCCCACTTTCAATGCAATCTCTATCAAAATACCATCAACATTTTTCACAGAGCTGGAACAAACAATCCTAAAATTTGTATGGAACCAGAAAAGACCTGAATTGCCAGGGGATTGTTGAAAAAGAAAACCAAAGCTGGGGGCACCACAATGCCTGACTTCAAGTTACATTACACAGCTGTGATCACCAGAAAAACATGGTATTGGCACAAAAACAGACACATAGAACAATGGAACAGAAGAGAGACCCCAGAAATGGACCTTCAAACTCTATGGTTAACTAATCTTCAACAAAGCAGGAAAGAATATCCAATAGAAAAAAAGTCTCTTTAACAAATGGTGCTGGGAAAATTGGACAGTCACATGCAGAAGAATGAAACTCGACCATTCTCTTATACCATATACAAAGATAAACTCAAAATGGATGAAAGGCCTTATTGTGGGACAGGAATCCATCAAAATCCTAGAGGAGAACATAGGCAGTAACCTCTTCAACATTGGCCACAGCAACTTCTTTCATGACATGCTTCTAAATGCAAGGGAAACAAAAGTAAGCATGAACTCTGGGATTTCATTAAGATAAAATCTTCTGCACAGCAAAGGAAATAGGTAGCAATACTAAGAGGCAACACATGGAATGGGAGAAGATATGTGCAAATAACATTACGGATAAAGGGCTGGTATCCAATGTCTATAAAAAACTTCTCAAACTCAACACCCAAAAAAGAAAGAATCCAGTCAAGAAATGAGCAAAAGACATGAACAGACACTTCTCCAAAGACATACAAATGGCTAACAGACACATGATAAAATGTTCAACATCACTAGCCATCATGGAAATACAAATCAAAACCACAATGAGATGGCACGTGACACCATTAAATGGCATAAATTAACAAGACAGGAAACAACAAGGTTGGCGAGGATGTGAAGGTTGGTGGGAATGGAAGCTGGTACAGCACTCTGGAAAACAGTATAGAAGTTCCTCAAGAAGTTAAAAATAGAGTTACCCTATGACCCAGCAAATGTACTGGGTATTTACCCCAAAGATACAGATGTAGTGAAAAGAAGGGGCACATGCACTCCAATGTTCATAGCAGCAATGTCCACAATAACCAAACTGTGGAGGGAGCCAAGTATGATTAATGGATAAAGATGTGGTTCATATATACATGGATTATTACTTAGTCATCAGAAAAATGAATACCCACCATTTGCACTGACATGGGTGGAACCAGACGGTATTATATTAAGTGAGATCATTCAATCAGAGAAAGACAATTATCATATGGTTTCACTCATATGTGAAACATAAGGAATAGTATGGAGGACCACAGGGGAAGGGAGGAAAACTGCAAAGAAATCAGAGAGGGAGACAAGCCATGAGAGACTCTGGAATCTGGGAATCAAACTGAGGGTTACAGAAGGGAAGGGAGTAGGGAAATGGAGTAATCAGGTGATGGGTATTAAAGAGGGCATGTGTAGTGTTGAGCAGTGGATGTTATATGATGAATCACTGAACACTACATCAAAAAGTAATGATGTATTATATGTTGGTTAACTAAACATAATTTTAAAAATAATTTAAAAAGAAAACAAACAAACAAACAAAAACAGAAAACAAACCTGATTTTGAAGCACCAAAGAAGAAAAAATAATAAAACAATTCTGGGAAGAAGTCAGCATACTTCTGTGGGTCCTTCTTTGGAAGAAGTAAATTTGTATTTATGGGGGTGCCTGGGTGGCTCAGTGGGTTAAAGCCTCTGCCTTCAGCTCAGGTCATGATCCCAGGGTCCTGGGATCAAGCCCCGCATCGGGCTCTCTGCTTGGCAGGGAGCCTGCTTCCTCCTCTTTCTCTGCCTGCCTCTCTGCCTACTTGTGATCCCTGTCTGTCAAATAAATAAATAAAATCTTTTTAAAAAAATTGTATTAATGAAAATGACTTTTGGGTGCCTGGGTGGTTCAATTGGATAAGTAACTGCCTTCAGCTCAGATCATGGTCCCAGGGTCCTGGGATCAAGCCCCATGTAGGGGTCCCTGCTCAGTAGGAAGTCTGCCTCTCCCTCTCCCTCTGCCTGCTACTCTCCCTGCTTGTGCCCTCTCTTTTTCTGTCTGACAAATAAAATACATTTTTTAAAGTGACTTTCAATTGAAATGGTTCCTGAAAAAGGGAATCCTGTGTTTTTAACTTATACAAATTTTTAAAGATAACAGTGAAATTGTAAAAATCTATCATCTCCATAGACGATCCCAAAACCTCTCACAAAATCCTTTAGGCTCTAGTTTGAGAAAGAATAGTTTTGCCAGAAATTTTAGGCTGGAGCGCCTGGGTGGCTCAGTGGGTTAAGCCGCTGCCTTCGGCTCAGGTCATGATCTCGGGGTCCTGGGATCGAGTCCCGCATTGGGCTCTCTGCTCAGCAAGGAGCCTGCTTCCCTCTCTCTCTCTCTGCCTGCCTCTCCATCTACTTGTGATTTCTCTCTGTCAAATAAATAAATAAAATCTTAAAAAAAAAAAAAAAGAAAAAATTTTAGGCTGAAGTTTCCTGTCACAAGGTGCAATAAGCTCATTTTTACCAACTATTTCAACCTTTCCATCTTGCCACATCTTTCCTTTCTAACAAAGAAAGCTTGGCTTATATTTTGCTAATCTCTATTTTAATATTTTGGTTACTCTTCCCCACTTAGCAAACTTCACTGGCTATGTTTGTTAAGTTAAAGAAAAACTTTTCCAACAAATTTTTGATCCTGAAGTACACTCAAAACCTCTGCATTCCATAAACTCTCATCCCTGAACAAAGACAAAGTACTATATATATTTAATGATTAACATATAAATAATATGGAAAGACAAGATGGCGGGAAAGTAGGAGGAGGTGCCCTTTCAATCCGTACCCTAAAGTGAGCTGATTACCTTCCAAAGGACTCCGATCACCCACGAAATCAGCCTGAGTTCAGAATTATACACATCTGGATCTCTACTGGAGCAGAAGATGCCAGTGGGCAGATAAAGTGGAGTGGGAAAGTCAGACTGATATCGGAAGATAAACAAAAGGGGGAGAGAGCCACCAGAGGCGACCCATTGGAAACTAATAACCCAATATGAAAGTGCCCTGTGTTTGGGGACCAGCATTAACTCAGGAGTCTGGTAGAAAGCACTCAAAAAGAGCACAGGATCACGGTGGGGGGGGGGGGGATTGCGGGTCTGGGCTTAAGTCCCCAGACCCAGGACAGCCACCCCTGGCGCAGAGCCAGGGAGAGTGCAGCGGAGAAACCAGGTCTTGGTCCCTGAACCACCAGAACGCCTGAGATCATGTGGCACCTGGCTCCTGTGAGGGGCTGGGAGCCTTGCCAGCCAACAGAAGAATAGCCTTTTTGCAGTCCCCACGCGAGTGCCCTGCCAGGCCATCAGAGTCCAATTCGTGCCCCACACCCTCCCCTGAGAGAGGTGCACACAGGTGCCAGCCCGATGCTCTCAGACCCCGAAAGACCAGGCACTCCCAGCCCAGGCCAGCGGGAAAATCTCAGTGTGCGATCGCTGCTTGGAACTTCTCTGGCAGTCTGGAGCAGCCCAGACAGCCGCCGCTGCTGTGGTTTTGGGTACAAGCAAAAAATCCTGAGTTCCCAGAAACCACAACTGGGAACCTGCTCTGCCAGCGGCCAAGGGGGGATTTATTTGGGCTCTGCAGCCAGACTGAGGCTTCTCTCTGAGAGGGAAGTCAGGGTGCAGTTTGCTTTCCTCTAAACCTACAAAAACCATCAAAAGCAGTCAAGGCGAGAGAGAAAAACAAAAGTGAACAAATATAATAACCTCCAGAGAACAAAAGCCTGAAAAAACTGTTTCCTCAGAGCCCACCCCCTTGAGGGGGGCGGAAGGACATAACTCTGAGAACATCATTTACTGAAAACCCACATGGCAGGCCCCTCGCCCACAAAACCAACCAGGAAAGGAAAAAAAAAAAAAAAAAAAAGACAACAAGAGAACAACCACCACTACTTCATAGGACAATTTTTATTATTAATTTGTTCCCACTATTCTGGCTCCTTTTTTTTTATATAGATAATTTTTTAATATTATATAGATAATTTTTTAACGTATTTACCATCACAGTGAGATGTCCCGTACATCAAATTCCATAATAACCTTCTAACCTAAACTTTTTGATACATACACCTGTGTTTTCCTTTTACATTTCTATTTTTTTAATTTTTTTTATTTTAAATTTTAGTTTAGTTTAGTGTAGTTTATTCCTTCTTTTAATTTTTATTTTCTAATATTCATATAGAGTTAAACGTCAAGGTAATCCCCTTTCCCCAATCAATGCCACCCCTATAGATAAACCAATTCCTAATCCCCCTTTATCTAAGGAAAGTTGAATCCTTTAACAAAGATATCAAGTTACATCCAGGAAGAATCAAAACAACTTTCCTCACCCACACTGAGAATTTACAACCACTCTCCCATCTTTTTCCTCCACCAGTATTTCTGTGTTTTTGTGTTTGCCCCGATAGTATATAAGTATTACACTCAGGTCCTTTTTGACGAGGTTCTTCTTTTATTTGCATATATATATATATACATATATATAATTTTATATATATGTATATATAATTTTTTTTCTCTTGTCATATACTTTCATTAGTCTTTTTGTTTATTTGTTTTTGTTTGTATACTTCATAAATCTTAGCCTGGGGCTCATTTGGGCTGAACCTTCTCTTTTATCTCACCTTTCGTTCCTGTCTCTATCCCTCTCTCTTTTTTCTTTTTTTTTTTAAGATTTTATTTATTTATTTGATAGAGATCCCAAGTAGGCAGAGAGGCAGGCAGAGAGAGAGAGAGGAGGAAGCAAGCTCTCACTAAGCAGAGAGCCCAATGCGGGGCTCGATCCCACGACCCCGAGATCATGACCTGCGCCGAAAGCAGAGGCTTAACCCTCTGAGCCACCCAGGTATGCCCCCTCTTTTTTCTTTTCCTTTTTTTTTTCCTCTCATTTGGGTGGGGAACCCTGATTGCTCGGAAGCGTTCCAGGGTGCACCTTGACTGCACCACAGTCGATACATCCAGCTATACGCGTTCAGCCATCTCTCACCAAAATGACTAGGAGGAGGAATGCCCAACAGAAGAAAAATACAGAGGATGGACCTTCTGCAACAGAGCTAACGGCTATGAACATAAACAATATGTCGGAAAGAGAATTCAGGCTAACAATTATCCAAGCAATAGCTAGGGTGGAGAAAGTCATGGGTGACCAAATGGAATTGAAGGGCTGAACTGAAAACGACCAGAGATCATGTTTTCAATAAAGAGCTGAAAGCTACCAGGGATGAGCTTCACAATGCTCTCAATAAGTTCCAATCTAATCTAAATTCTCTCAACACTAGAGTAACTGAGACGGAAGATAGAATTAGTGATCTGGAGAACAAACAGATAGAGAGAAAGGATCAGGAGGAAGCCTGGAACAAACAGCTTAGAAGCCACGAAAACAGAATCAGGGAAATAAATGATGCCATGAAACATTCCAATGTCAGAATTATTGGAATCCCTGAAGGGGAGAAGAAAGAAAGAAGTCTAGAAGATATAGTGGAACAAGTTCTTCATGAAAATTTTCCGAATCTCCTGAATGGAACCAGCGTTCATGTACTAGAGGCCGAAAGGTTTCCCCCCAAGATTACAGATTCTCAAAAGTCCTCGAGACACCTAATAGTAAGAATGAAGAATTATAATTGCAGGCAGAACCTCTTGAAAGCAGCTAGGACAGGGGCGCCTGGGTGGCTCAGTGGGTTAAACCGCTGCCTTCGGCTCAGGTCATGATCTCAGGGTCCTGGGATAGAGTCCCGCATGGGGCTCTCTGCTCAGCAGCGAGCCTGCTTCCGCCTCTCTCTCTCTCTCTGCCTGCCTCTCTGCCTACTTGTGATCTCTCTCTGTCAAATAAATAAATAAAATCTTTAAAAAAAAAAAAAGAAAGCAGCTAGGACAAAGAAGATCCTTACGTTCAGAAGAAAGCCCATCAGAATAACGTCAGACCTGTCCACAGAGACCTGGCAAGCCAGAAAGGGCTGGCAAGACATATTCAGGGCACTAAATGAGAAGAACATGCAGCCAAGAATACTTTATCCAGCAAGACTGCCATTCAAAATGGATGGAGAGATAAAGAGTTTCCAAGACCGGCAAGGCTTAAAAGACTATGTAACCACCAAGCTGACACTGCAGGAAATATTAAGGGGGGTTCTCTAAAAGAGGAAAAAGCCCAAAAATAGCACTGAACAGAAATATAGAGACAATTTACAGAAAGACTTCAAAGGTAACACAATGTCAATAAAAACGTATCTATCAATAATAACCCTCAATGTGAATGGCCTAAATGCGCCCATAAAACGGCACAGGGCTGCAGACTGGATAAAACGACAGGACCCATCCATATGCTGTCTACAAGAGACCCATTGTGAACCTAAAGATACACCCAAACTGAAAGTGAAGGGATGGAGAAGCATCTTTCATGACAATGGGCCTCAAAAGAAGGCTGCAGTAGCGATTCTCATATCAAACAAATTAGATTTTAAACTAAAGACGGTAGTCAGAGATACAGAAGGACACTACATCATTCTTAAAGGGACTATCCACCAAGATGATCTAACAATTGTAAATATCTATGCCCCCAATATGGGAGCAACCAATTACATAAGAAAACTGTTAATCAAGATAAAGAGTTATATTGATATGAATACACTAATCGTAGAAGATCTTAACACGCCTCTCTCAGAAATAGACAGACCATTGAAGCAGAAAATCAGTAAAGAAACAAGAGCATTGAATGACACATTGGACCAGATGGACCTCATATATATATATACAGAACATTCCACCCTAAAACAACAGAATACTCATTCTTCTCAAGTGCACATGGAACCTTCTCCAGAATAGACCACATACTGGGTCACAAATCAGGACTCAACCAATATCAAAAGACTAAGATTATTCCCTGCACATTCTCAGATCACAATGCTTTGAAACTGGAGCTCAATCACAAGGAAAAGTTCAAAAGGAACTCAAACACCTGGAAGCTAAAAACCACCTTGCTTAAGAAGGCTTGGATCAACCAGGAGATCAAAGAACTGAAACAATTCACGGAAACCAATGAGAACGAAGACACTTTGGTCCAAAACCTATGGGATTCAGCAAAGGCGGTCCTAAGGGGGAAATACATAGCCATCCAAGCATCCCTCAAGAAAACTGAAAAATCCAGAACACACCAGCTGTCTCTACACCTTAAAGAACTGGAGAATCAACAACAAATCAAACCAAGTCCACACATAAGAAGGGAAATAATCGGGATGCCTGGGTGGCTCAGTTGGTTAAGCAGCTGCCTTTGGCTCAGGTCATGATCCCAGCGTCCTGGGATCGAGTCCCACATCGAGCTCCTTGCTCGGCAGGGAGCCTGCTTCTCCCTCTGCCTGCCATTCTGTCTCCCTGTGCTTGCTCTCTCCCCCTCTCCCTCTCTGATAAATAAATAAAATCTTTAAAAAAAAAAAAAGAAGGGAAATAATCAAGATTAGAATGCTGAGATCAATGAGGTAGAAACCAAAGATACAGTAGAACGGACCAATGAAACTAGAAGCTGGTTTTTTGAAAGATGAATAAGATCGATAAACCACTGGCCACACTAATCCAAAAGAAAAGAAAGATCAAATTCATAAAATTATGAATGAAAAGGGGGAGATCACAACGAAAACCAAGGAAGTAAAAACAATCATCAGAAGTTATTATCAACAGTTATATGCCAATAAGCTAAGCAACCTAGATGAAATGGATGCATTCCTGAAAAACTATAAACTCCCAAAATTGAACCAGGAAGAAACTGACAACCTGAATAGACCAATATCTAGTAACGAGATTGAAGCAGTGATCAAAACCTCCCAAAAAACAAGAGTCCAGGACCTGATGAATTCCCTGGGGAATTCTACCAAACTTTCAAAGAAGAAATAACACCTATTCTCCTGAAGCTGTTTCAAAAAATTGAAGCAGAAGGAAAACTTCCAGACTCTTTCTATGAAGCCAGCATTACCCTGCTCCCCAAACCAGGCAAAGACCCTACCAAAAAGGAGAATTTCAGACCAATATCACTGATGAATATGGATGCTAAGATTCTCAACAAGATCCTAGCCAACAGGATCCAACAGCACATTAAAAAGATTATCCACCATGATCAGGTGGGATTCATCCCTGGGCTACAAGGATGGTTCAACATTCGCAAATCAATCAATGTGATCAGACAAATCAGTAAGAGAAGAGAGAAGAACCACATGGTTCTCTCAATTGATGCAGAAAAAGCATTTGACAAAATCCAGCATCTGTTCCTGATTATAATGCTTCAAAGTATAGGGATAGAGGGAACATTCCTGAACTTCATCAAATCTATCTACGAAAGACCCACAGCAAATATCATCCTCAATGGGAAAAAGCTTGCAGTCTTCCCGTTGAGATCAGGAACACAACAAGGATGCCCACTCTCACCACTCTTGTTCAACATAGTATTAGAAGTCCTAGCAACAGCAATCAGACAACAAAGAGAAATAAAAGATATCTAAATTGGTAATGAAGAAGTCAAAATCTCTCTTTGCAGATGAAATGATTCTTTATATGGAAAACCCAAAAGAATCCACCCCCAAACTCTAGAACTCATACAGCAATTCAGCAACGTGACAGGATAGAAAGTCAATGTACAAAATCAGTGGTTTTCTTATACACTAATAATGAAAATAAAGAAAGGGAAATGAGAGAATCGATTCCATTTACTATAGCATCAAGAACCATAAGATACCTGGAAATCAACCTAACCAAAGAGGTAAAGGATCTGTACTCGAGGAACTACAGAACACTCATGAAAGAAATTGAAGAAGACACAAAAAGATGGAAGGCCATTCCGTGCTCTTGGATCAGAAGAATAAACACTGTTAAAACGTCTATACTGCCTATAGCAATCTATACTTTTAATGCTATTCCAATCAAAATTCTATCGGTATTCTTCAAAGAGCTGGAGCAAATAATCCTAAAATTTGTATGGAATCAGAAGAGACCCCGAATCACTAAGGAAATGTTGAAAAACAAAAATAAAATGGGGGGCATCACATTACCTGATTTCAAGCTTTACTACAAAGCTGTGATCACCAAGACAGCATGGTACTAGCATAAAAACAGACACATAGACCAGTGGAACAGAGTAGAGAGCCCAGATATGGACCCTCAACTCTATGGTCAAGGAATCCTCCACAAAACAGGAAAAAATATACAGTGGAAAAAAGACAGTCTCTTCATTAAATGGTGCTGGGAAAACTGGGCAGCTATAAGTAGAAGAATGAAACTCAACCATTCTCTTACACCGTACACAAAGATAAACTCAAAATGGATAAAAGACCTCAACGTGAGGCAGGAATCCATCAGAATCCTAGAGGAGAACATAGGCAGTAATCTCTTCGATATCAGCCACAGCACCTTCTTTCAAGATATGTCTCTAAAGGCAAAGGAAACAAAAGCGAAAATGAACTTTTGGGACTTCATCAAAATCAAAAGCTTCTGCACAGCAAAGGAAACAGTCAAGAAAACAAAGAGGCAACCCATGGAATGGGAGAAGATATTTGCAAATGGCAGTACAGACAAAAGGTTGATATCCAGGATCTATAAAGAACTCCTCAAAGTCAACAAACACAAAACAGACAATCATATCAAAAAATGGGTGGAAGATATAAACAGACACTTCTCCAATGAAGACATACAAATGGCTATAAGACACACGAAAAAATTTTCATCATCACTAGCCATCAGGGAGATTCAAATTAAAACCACATTGAGATATCACCTTTTACCAGTTAGAATGGCCAAAATTAGCAAGACAAGAAACAACATGTGTTGGAGGGGATGTGGAGAAAGGGGAACCCTCTTCAACTGTTGGTGAGAATGCAAGTTGGTGCAGCCTCTTTGAAGAACAGTGTGGAGATTCCTCAAGAAATTAAAAATAGAACTTCCCCATGACCCTGCAATTGCACTCCTGGGTATTTACCCCAAAGATACAGATGTAGTGAAAAGAAGGGCCTTCTGTACTCCAATGTTTATAGCAGCAATGGCCACGGTCGCCAAACTGTGGATAGAACCAAGATGCCCTTCAACGGACGAATGGATAAGGAAGATGTGGTCCATATACACTATGGAGTATTGTGCCTCCATCAGAAAAAACGAATACCCAACTTTTGTAACAACATGGACGGGACTTGAAGAGATTATGCTGAGTGAAATCAGTCAAGCAGAGAGAGTCAATTATCATATGGTTTCACTTATTTGTGGAGCATAACAAAAAGCATGGAGGACAAGGGGAGATGGAGAGGAGAAGGGAGTTGAGGGAAATTGGAAGGGGAGATGAACCATGAGAGACTATGGACTCTGAAAAACAATCTGAGGGTTTTGAAGGGGTAGGGGGTGGGAGGTCAGGGTTCCAGGTGGTGGGTATTATAGAGGGCACGGATTGTATGGAGCACTGGGTGTGGTGCAAAAATAATGAATAGTATTATACTGAAAATAAAAAATAAATTTAAAAAAACATATAAATAATATATGTTAATTACATATTCATAATGTTATTTGAATATGAATGTGTTAATTACATATTCATTATATGTGTGCTGGTATGTGTTTCTATGTTAGTGTAAACGTTATCTATTTGCTTTACTTGTGTATATATTCCATCTTCTCACCTAAATCCAGAGATTCTTGAGGTTTCTCCATTGTTATCCCATTTTAACAAAAAAAGTCTTCCTGATGGTTTAAGTAGCCAGAGCTACCACTGGAAAGCATGCTATGTTACCAGTGTGCTCTCTAAATTTTTATTTACCTCATAGCAAACTAATCTTAAGTACTTCTACTGGCTTAATTTCATTGTAATTTCTGTTAGATAGGTTGACTTACTAGGAAAATGAGCTTTACTTGTCTTGGTTTGAACTTATGTTTGCCTATATGTACAAAGATAAGAGTTATGCAGATTACAATAGGGAATTGCCTATCTTAGATAGCATCTGAAGCCTGGGCTCTGAAGCTGGACTGTCCAGGTTTGAATTCAGCCTCCACTTCTTACTTCTTACTTCATTCTGGGCAAAATTTTTGTATGGTTTCTAGGCCAAAGTAAGAACTAGCTTTTCAATAGAAGGTGTATATAATTTTTTCTTTAAAGTAAGGTTAACTTTCAGGCACCTGGGTTGCTCAGACGGTTAAGCATCTGCCTTCAACTCAGGTAGTGAACCCAGGGTCCTGGGATGGAGCCCTGCATCTGGCTCCCTGCTCAGAAGGGAGCCTCCTTCCCCCTGTCCCCATGGCCCCCGCCCCAGCTCGTGCTTTCTCTCTCTTTGTCTCTCAAAAAAAAAAAAAAAAAAAAGTAAGGTTAACTTTCTTCTTCCATTTTACACAACTACCTTTCCTACCTACATGATCACTAAGGTTTACTAGGCCAAATTACCACCCACAATTCAATATCAATTTAAGGTAATTACATACACAAGAATTTATAACAACAAATTATGTTATGCTTGCATATATCATAACTTACCCCTCAATACCCAAATGGCACCATCTAGGCTTCCACTTTTTAGAAAAATTTCTGCTGCAATATTCACAATTTGACATCTTGGTGCTAGCTTCTCAGGCCCAGTAAGTCCTTTTAAACTTGTGAAATGTATTTTTAATTCATATAATTTATCTAAGACTTTCCTTCCCTAGAGTAAAAATAAAGAATATTGAGTATTACTCATTTAGAGTATCACAGAAATATAACATCAGTAGTTATACAGAAGTCAATTACCCAATTTGAATTATCCTTCTAGACAGATGGTTCTCAAAAGACTCTTCCCTTAATGCCCTCCTGCTTTGCAACAGAGACAGATAAGGGAAGGGGAGGAAGCAAGGCTTTGCCTCATATTAATCCTCACCCTGCTAACACCCCTTTCTAAGCGTTTTTAATACGTTTGCTTCCCCTAAAGATTTCATTTGGAGAAAGGATTTCTTGCCCTAAAATGGAAAACTAGTAACTATACATTTTTGTTCTTCTGTGGATCACCCTAAGAGCCAAGAGGGAGAGAAAGAGAAAAATCAAGGTAATGTCTTATAAAATTTACATAAAGAATGATAGTAGGGAAAAGAAAAGAATAAAACTGCTGGCTGAAAATTGTTTTTTATTCAACAGACTAATTATTTCACATAGTCTACATAAAGATTATATCTCATTTGGACATCAGAAATTAGATATACAGTATTTTTTTATATAAGAGGTCAGAAAACTTTTCCTATAATTAGCCAGATAGTAAACACCTAGGCTCTGCAGGTCGAATTTGGTCAGATTCACATTCTTTTTGGTTGTTGCTGTTTTAATTTTCTAATGCCTTAAAAATGAAAAAACATTCTTAGCTCTTGAGATATACAAAAACAGGCTATGGGTCAGATTGGGCTCTTAATTTGTGGATCCTGGTTTTATATTATATTCTATCCTATTTGAGTTAGATCCATATTGTGATGTTAAGGTACTTTTAAGTTGATTATAGAAATGAATACATTTTTAAGGAAATAGCTCTAGCTTAATTTCAGTGGTATTACTTTTGTGTTCAAAAGGAATAGGTTTCACTAAAAAAATTCATACTAAGTAAAATAAATAAAATATTCATTCCAAATAAGATACTGAAAATTTTAAATTACAATACAGGCACAAACTCACCAGACTCTTAAAAATAATCACAATGAACAAAATTAAAATACACTCTAAAATTTCAACAAAATCAATCTTTGTCAAAAATACTGTGTTATGTAGTCCTCAATGTCCCAAGCATTAAATATCTAAGAAATTAATGCTACGATGAAACTTAAGCTAGACTCTGAGACTAGGGACAAGCTATATTCTGCCCATTGCAGGCCTACCACCACACAGTGAATACTAACCTTCTGAAGACCTTAAAGACTGGAGACCTTATGTACAAGGATTCTGTTGTTGTTGTTGTTGTTGTTGTTTTTAATTTTAAAAAATCAATGAATTTGTATGTGTATGAGTGGCCATGTACTTTATGTTATTGAACATATTTCTTTATGAAATAACCTTATTTTATAAGAAGAAAGAAGCAGCAAAAGATACATTATAATAGTCGATTCAGTACTGACCACATTCTCAACTGCTCCATTCATCCCTCAGAAATTCCTTCCTATTTTAGATTTTTCCTGTCCTCTACTTTATTTCACTTTGTTGAATCTACAACCACCTGTCACCTCAGAGAAATCTAAAGAATGGTAGTTCAGTATGGTCCAGAATAACAGACCACTTCTAAGGTGAGCTAAACTTCAAAGATAGATATCAAGATATATGGTCTAAGTGTTCCAGGAGCTGATTTTTAAGGAGTTCTGTTAATTGTGAGTTCCCTGGGTTCATCTTAAAAAAGGTGTCTGGAACTTATGCAAAATTATAGTGTTATAAATCCTTAAGAGGAAGCAAAACTCTGTCTTGAAAGTTGCTTCAAATAAATATG
Source organism: Mustela nivalis (assembly GCF_964662115.1). NCBI lineage: Eukaryota > Metazoa > Chordata > Mammalia > Carnivora > Mustelidae > Mustela > Mustela nivalis. The sequence goes on from NC_139020.1 coordinate 148,282,754, forward strand.
ATACTTAGCATACTTCTGATACTTATTCAGGGTAACTGGTCTCATGCTACTGCCTTTCCACATTTACCTGATATACTAATAGTCTGGGACTCATTTTGCCACTTATAACAATAATTAGGAAATTTCTAATTTGCAGGGTTAACTATATTGTTAGAAAAATTTTAAATTAATACACTCTGTACCAACCCCAAACAAAAATTTAATGACATACCTTGGACCACTGCAACAGCTTGTGATAGTAGTACATAGCACTGATTCCAATTCTTCCCAGCAAAGTTTTATCTACTTCACTATTTTGTGGATCTTTGCTAACTGAAACACAAAGTAGGCATGTCAAAAAAAAGTGAAAAAGTCACTTAAAATGGCAGCAAAGACTAAGTGATATGAAATTATTGACACTAGAAGAAAGACCAGGTGTTGGCAAACCACAGCCTATAGGACAAATCAGGCCTGTGGTCTGTTTTAGTATAGCTTCTGAGCTACGAATGGTTCCCCTATTTTTAAAGGGTTGCTTGAAAGGAAAAGAAAACTATGTGATTATGTGATCACATCTGATAGCGTGAAGCCTAAAATATTTACTACTGGCCCTTTGCAGAAAAGGTTTGCTGACCTCTGATTAAAAAAATACAGCAGTGAAGAGCTCATCCAAAAAAAAAAAAAAAGTCTCAGAAACATATGAATTTTGTTGACTTATACTAGTGAAGGTAGTAACGACTTCAATGATTCAAAAATTCAAGTGTTCCAGTACAATTTGCTAGCAATAGTTTTATCAATCTGAATGAAAAGACAGATAAGAAAATGAAACATGAGGTGTTAAAACAATTCTTGACCTTATATCATTATAATCTAACTTCATAATAAAAAGATGAAAGATTTGGGCGCCTGGGTGGCTCAGTGGGTTAAGCCACTGCCTTCGGCTCAGGTCATGATCTCAGAGTCCTGGGATCGAGTCCCGCATCGGGCTCTCTGCTCAGCAGAGAGCCTGCTTCCCTCTCTCTCTCTCTGCCTGCCTCTCCATCTACTTGTGATTTCTCTCTGTCAAATAAATAAATAAAACCTTTAAAAAATTTTAATAAAAAGATGAAAGATTTATAAGAGAGAAGGAAAAGTATCTGAAATCTGCAATATCAAATTATCCCCAACATGGAAAATAGTAAGAGCTTTACATTCCTGTTAAAACACTGCACCATCCTAATACACACAATACTTAAACCCAAAGAGTGACATTTTACCTGTTTCAGCAAATTCACAAAATGGAACACCTGATCTCTCTTCTTTACAGTCTTTTGTTAATGTTTCAGCAATATAAGCACAAAATCTCTGGAAATCTGCAAAGTTTTCACAGCCCATTTTTATGTTAATGTATAAATTTCCCAGTTTGATCCAGTCACCTTTTTCTTTACAATGCTATCAGAATTATTAGAAACAAAACAAGAAAAAAGAAAGAAAGCTGTCATTTATAAAAACATATTATAGAATAGACACATGTAGGCATTAGATATATAGAAATTAATAACAATCTCTGTAGATCTCAAAAACTTACTGACAGTGTTACACCACCAATAACTTGCTATTGTGCAATTTGGGTTTCTGACTATAGCATAGTCTCTGTAAGTTCCAGATTGCATTGAACGTCTCTTTTAATAACCTTTTCATAATGTACTTAATGATGTCACCCCAAAACCTGAACTAGACAATGGAGATAAGTTTTATGGAAAACAGGTGATAAGCTATATAGTTTGAGCTGTCTCTGGAGAAATACATTATTTTACTACTTTTAGAGATTGCATTTTGCTATTATTTGGCCCCATTAATAATTTGGGGCCCAAATATCATTTTGGGCACTACATTTTTTGTATGAAAGGGACTACACAGTAAATTTCAGTAAACTTAACATCTTCTCATTATTTTCTATTATAAACAAAGAAATACTTTTCCACACCAACATAAGATTACTTCAAAGATTCAAATACTAATTAAGACTAGACCAACAATTCCTAGAGGAGTATAAAAACGATCTTAAACTAAATAGTAAAATCATCTTGGAAGTTCTCTATTTCTTATACTCTCCAAATGCCTGGAGAGGGCACACTGACCTTGGCTTTCCACTATCATTTCACATACTGCAGCCATCTGTGAATTATGGTAAAAAAGCCAACTTTCTTGTGCACCAAGTCTGTCTGGCGACAAGAATTAAAGGCTAATAAGCCTTAGCTTACTATACCTTAATATGTTAATTTTGAAACTGAACAATTATTTTTAGAATAGTCCATAACTCTAGAAATTGTCTGCATTTCAAAGTGTTAAAAAAAGTATTAGACTTCTTGCCCTTGAGAATTTTCTCTAACAAGAGGGTTTAAAAAAACGTTTCCCTCTATTCAAAGTTTCTTTATTATTGGTTTTCAGAGATACCAGCAATTTATTTTAAAAAAAAAATAAGTGTCATACCTCTATTTCATTCAAGGCTGAATCTAAATCACATTTCCAGTTCTTTTTAAATTGCCTCATCTGCAACCTTTAACAATAGAAAAGGGTTAATTATGTTTATCCTCCAAAAGTCACTACTGCCCCTAATTCACTTGTTCTATAGTTTATATCTAAGAGACTAGAAAAGAAAAAATGTAGTAAAAATTCTTAAGAGCTAAAGAAAATAGCAAATGCATAGATATCTACTTCACACTATTTCTCCCCAAACCATAGGCAACAAGAAGGAAAAAGCAAGTTCCACATGAAACCGTACTTTCAGCCTATAAGGTAACTTTAAGACAGAGAATGCCAAAGCTTCAAAATGATTATGGATAAAAAGAGAAAAAAATCATTAAAGCCAGTATTTGATCTTTCCTACTCCCACTCTACCTTTGCTGACCCAACAAAGATTTGTGATAAGCAGAAATAGACCAAAATAAAAACAATGCAAAAAAAATCTGTGGAAAACAACAGGAAGGACTTAACATTGATTAAAAATATACTACCACAACGACTAAGTCCACAGTAAGGTTGAAAATGCTAAAAAAAAAAAAAAAAAAAAAAAACCTGAGTAAATTAGAACACAAACCACATAAAATGAACTTAGAAGTTTGTGATTTAAAGAACACAATCTATAAAATGCATAGCCTCTGGGAAAGGAAAAAAAAAGACAAAAATTAAAGAAGTAGCATCCTTTGGCAACTGAAAACAGAAAAAGAAGAAAAAGGAGAAAGAAGACTGTACCATTAAACTAAGAGTACTATATAGCTGCCAACTCTGGGGTCAATTTTGATCATTTAGTCCCAATGCTCAATAAATTATTCCAGAGCATTAAAAAGGAAGGACAACTTCCTAATTCCTTTCATGGATCAAATATAAATAACACTGATACTTAAACTAGATAAAGGCAGAACAAAGAAAAGTGTAAAACAATATTACTTATAATGATGTTGCAAAAGCTAGATAAAATATTAACAAGCAAATCAGTTTTTCAAATTGAAGAGTTAGGGAATGATGGTTGCACAACAATGTGAATGTGTTTAATACCACTGAACTGAAAACTTAAAAATGGTTAAGATAGTAAATTTTATATTGTGTATTTTACCACAAAATTAAAAAAATATTGAGAAACAGAATCCAAGACCACCTTAAGAAAATGACACACTATGACAAAGTGGTATTTACTTCACAACTATATGGTAACTTCAATATTTAAAAATCCATCAGTATTATATACCATTTTAATAAATCTAACAGAAAAAATCATGATTTCCATAAATATTAAAAAGGCAATGATAACATTGATTCACTTACAAATATAGGAACTGAGAGATACTTCCTTAAAGTGATTAAATATATATACTGTAGTCCTAAAGACATGACTGTATTTAACGAGAAAATTCTAGAGATATTTCCACTAAGATCAGGAACAATGAAAGGATGTCCACTATATCCATTATTATTCAATACTGTACTAGAGGTATGAGCCAAGGCAATTAGATAAGGCAAATTACTTATAGGCATTGCAATTGAAAAGAAGAAGTATAACAATCTCTATTCACAAATGATATGATAGTATAACTGGAAATGCCCACAGATTCAAAGATGAAACTAGCTCAAACAATAAAGACTTTAGAGAGAATTAACAGAATATAAAATTTACAAACAAAATGTCATTTATATATACAAAAAAATAAAGAAATACAGCACATAATGATACAAAAAAATTCATTTACAATAGCAACAAAGATTAAATACTTATAAGAGGAAAATTCTAAAACACTCCTGAAAGACACATAAAGTATGAACAACAGAAAAAATTTCATGTTCTTTAATAGAATTCAATATTATAAAGATGTTAGTTTTTACTAAGTTTAATTCATAGATTTAATGTAATTCCAATAAAAATACAAACAAGCTACTATATAAGGCTAGGAAGTTGATACTAAAGTTTATGTGGTAAAAACATATATGCAAGAAGAGCAAGAAAGACATGGAAAAGAAAAATTTTGCAGGGGATTATCCCAACAAAATGATAAAGCATACTACTAAAGCCTCTATAAATAAAACACTGTGGACCTGGTACAGGGGAATACAAAATCCAGACACAGACCCAAGCACACATGAAGTTTAGTATATGATAGAGGTAGCATCTCAAATCATTCAAATTTAACAAATGGTTCTGGGAAAGCTGGACAAAAACTGGGGAAAGAATTAGATCTCTATCTTACACCACACATAAGAATAAATTTCAAATAGATTATGAACCTAACTACAAAAATGAAGCCATACAAGTAAAAGAAAACATGTGTGAACTCCTCCAAAACCTTGGTGCAGGGAAATTATGACTCAAAATCCAGATGCAATAAAAAATAACTATGACTCGGGGCACCTAGATGGCTCAGTGGGATAAGCCTCTGCCTTCGAAAAGAAAAAAAAAGCCTCTGCCTTCGGCTCAGGTCATGATGATCCTGGGATCCAGTCCCGCGTAGGGCTCTCTGCTTCCTCCTCTCTCTCTGCCTGCCTCTCTGCCTACTTGTGATCTCTGTCTGTCAAATAAATAAATAAAATCTTAAAAAAAAAAAAAAGTATGACTCAAAACTGAGGCAATAAAAAAAAAAAAAAGACTGATAATTTAGGTTGAACAAAAATAAAAGTTTTTGCATGGCAAAAGCTACCATGAACAAATTCAAAAGACAACGGACAAACTGGAAAAAATATTTGTTATATATAGTACAGAGAAAGGTCTAATATAATATATTAAGAACGCTTGACATTTAAGGAACAAAGAACCAGAATCAAAACAACAAGAAGTATAAAAATGGCCTTCGAATATATGAAAAGAAAATGTTCAAACTCATTTATAATAAAAGAAAAAAAAGCAAATTAGAACATAGGAACACCATTTGTTACCAAAAAGATTAAAAAGTATGACAACACACTATGTTAGAAAAGCTGTGCTGAACAGTCTCTTATGTTTCTGGTTTTATATGAATATACATATAACTGTGTTTATATATGCACTATACCACATAGATGTACATGTATGTATATGCATACATACATGCACATATACCAAAATGCATATACAAACACACATACACATATACCATATATACAAACATAACATATATATATACATACCATACATAAAAATTGTTTTAGCCCTCTTGGAGGGAAATTTGACAAAATCTGTGTACTTACCTTTAAAAAAATTATTTTGAAATAAATTATAGACTCACAGGAATTTTCAAAATAGTACACAGTCCTGGTAGCCTTCATCCAGCTTCTTCCAATGATAATTTCTTACATAATTGTAGAAAAACATAAAAACTAGAAAACTGACATTGTTACAATACTGTTAATAGACTACAGATATTACCCAGTTTTCACCACTTTTTACATGCATTCATCTGTGTATGTGTGTGTAGTTCTGTGCAATTTTACATGTATAGATTTATGTAACTGTCACCACAATACAGATATAGAACTGTTCCATCACCAGAAAGGACTTCCTCATACTATCCATTTATACTCAACCCCCTAGTCCTGTCCCTAGGTATACTCTGTCATTTTGAGAATGTTATGTAAATGAAACCATGTAGCCTGTGGCCTTTGAAATCAGTTTTTTAATTCAACACAATGAGGTCAATACATTCCATGTTTCAACAGTTTGTTGATTTTTACTGCTAAGTAGTTTCCTTGGTATGGATATTCCACAATTGTCTTTCATTCACCTGTTAAAGAACATCCATATTCCCCCCTCCTCAGTTTTTGGCTACTACAAGTAAAGCTGCTACAAACATTTGTACACATTTTTAAGTGAATAAAAGTTTTCATTTAATTAGGATAAATGCCCAGTAGTTCAGTAACTGTACTTGATTTTTATATGTTTGGTTTTTAAAGAACTGCTGAACTATTTTCCAGAACAGCTATACAATTTTACATTCCCACCAATAACATATGAGACACTTTTTCCACAACCTTGCTAGCATTGGTATTGATACTGTATTCTCCAGTTACACAAGGCATGTTGACAAATAAAAACTGTATATATATATAAGATATATAACATGTTTTACTAGAGGCATATATTGTGAAATAATGATCACTATTGAGATAATTAATGTATCTATCGTGTGTGTGTGTGTATACACAGAACACAAGATCTACTTTCAGCAAATTTCAAGTACACAATACCTTATTATTAACTATAGTCATCATGCTGTAAAATAGGTCTCCAGAACTTAATAATATTATAACTGCAACTCTGTACCCTTTGGCTAACATCTCATTTGCCCCATTTTCCATCTCCTGGTAACAACCACTATTCTAATTTGTTGCTGAGTTAGACTTTTTTCGATTCCATATCTAAGTAAGATCATACAGATTTGCCTTTCTCCGTCTGCCTTATTTCATTTAGCATAATATACTCCAGGTTAATCCATGTTGTCACAGATGGTAGGGTAACATTTTTAAAGACTGAATAATATATATTCCATTGTATATATACACCACATCCTATTTTGTTCTTGCTACTCAAGATTGCTTTTGCCATTCAGGTTATGTTGTAGTTTCATATGCATTTTGAAATTGTTTTTTCTATTTCTGTAAAAAAATGTTAATAGAACTTTGATAGGAATTGAATTAAATCTATAGTTAGTTTGGGAAGCATGGATATTTTCACAATATTAATTCTTCCTATCCTTCCATTTATTTATTTATTTATTTATTTATTTTTAAAGATTTTATTTATTTACTTGACAGAGAGAGATCACAAGCAGGCAGAGAGGCAGGCAGAGAGAGAGGAGGAAGCAGGCTCCCGCTGAGCAGAGAGCCTGATGCGGGGCTCGATCCCAGGACTCCGAGATCATGACCCAAGCAGAAGGCAGCGGCTTAACCCACTGAGCCACCCAGGTGCCCCGTATCCTTCCATTTATTTTTTATTTCTTTTACCAATGTTTTATGGTTTTCAATTTACAGATCTTTTATCTCCTCAGTAAATTTATTTCTTAAGTATATTTTTTGATGTCATTGTAAATGAGATTTTCTTGATTTCTTTTTTTAATACTTCATTGTTAGTATATAGAGATGCAACTGGTCTTTTTTATTTTAATTTCATTTTAAGCATTTATTTAAATTCCAGTTAATATACACCATAATATTAGTTCCAGGTGTACAATTTAGCGATTCAACACTTCCACAAACACCTGGTGCTCATCAAAACAAATGATCCTTGATCCCTATCACCTATTTAACTCATCCCCTCATCTACTTCCCCTCTAGTAGCCATCAGTTTGTTCTCTATAGTTAAGAGTCTGTTTCTTAGTTTCTCTCTCTCCTTTTCCTCATTTGTTTTGTTTCTTAATGCTCATTTGTTTTGTTTCTTAAATTCTATATGAGTGAAATCATATGGTATTTGTCTTTCTCTGATTGACCTATTTCGCTTAGTATAATACACTCTAGCTCCAATCACATTATTGCAAATGGTGAGATTTCATTCTTTTCGAAGGCTGAGTAATATTCCATTATGTATATATAATATGTATGTAATATATTATATTATATATATTATGTATATTTACATACATATTATATATACATAATGGAATATTACTCAGCCATCGAAAAGAATGAAATGAATGAAGATGTGGTGTGTATATATATTATATATATTTACACATATATAATATGTAATATTACATGTAATATTATATGTAATATGTAATATTACATATATTATATATTACATATACATACATATAGTATTACAATATTACATATATGTAATATAATACGAATATGTGGTGTATATATTTACATATTATATATGCATACATATACATATTATATACATATATATAATATGTAAATATATAATATATATACACACCACATCTTCATTCATTCATCAGTCAATGGACATTTGTACTCTTTCCATAATTTCACTATTATTGATAATGCTGCTTTAAAGTCAGGGTTCATGTATCCTTTGAAAGAGTATTTTTTGTATCCTTGTTAGTACCTAGTAGGTACTATCCAGGCTACTGCTGGATTCTAGGGCAATTCTATTTTTAACTTTTTGGGGAAACTACAGTTTTTCAGAGTGGCTGCACCAGTTTGCATTCCCACAAACAGTGCAAGAGGGTTCTCCTTTCTCTGCATCCTCCCCAACATTTATTGTTTCTTGTATTGTTAACTTTAGCCATTCTCACAGGTGTGAGGTAGTATTTCATTGTAATTTTGATTTGCATTTCCTGGATGGTAAGTGATGTTGAGCATTTTTTTATGTATCTGTAGGCCATTTGTAGGTCTTCTGGAAAAATGTCTATTCATGTCTTTTGCCATTTCTTGCCTGGATTATTTATTTTGGGGTTCTTAAGTTTGATAAGTCCTTTATAGATTTTAGATAATAACCCTTTCTCAGATGTTATTTGCAAGAATCTTCTCCTATTCCATAGGCTGCTTTTTAGTTTTGTTGACTGTTTCCTTCACTGTACAGAAGCTTTTTATCTTAATGAAGTCCCAATAGTTCATGTTTGCTTTTGTTTCCCTTGCCTCAGGAGACATATCTAGTAAGAAGTTGTTATGACCAATGTCAAAGAGGTTACTGCATGTGTTTGCCTCTAAGATTTTAATGCTTTCCTATCTCACTTTTGTTTTATTTTATCTTATTTTATTTATTTGAGAGAGAGAGAGAGAGAGCACAAACAGAGGGAGAGGGAGAAGCAGACTCCCTGCTGTGGAGAGAGCCCAACAGAGGGGTTCAGTCCCAGAACCCTGGGCTCATGACCTGAGCCAAAGGCAGGCACTTTTAACAGACGGAGCCAACCAGGCATCCCTCCTGTCTCACATTTAGGTCTTTCATCCTTTTTTTTTTTTTTAATTTTTTTAACCAAGATCCCAATTCTGCCTTTTTACAATTTTTAAAATTTTATTACTTTTTTTTTTTTTAATGTCAAGTCAAAGTAATTTTTTCTTTCTGATCTGGCATTTATTTTTTTTATTTTTTATTTTTTATAAACATGTATTTTTATCCGCAGGGGTACAGGTCTGTGAATCAGCACTCACCAAAGCACTATTACTTATTTTTTTATATTATGTATTTATTTTTTTATATGGTGTAAGGAAGTGATCCAATTCCATTCTTTTGCATGTTGCTGTCCAGTCTTCCCAACACATTGATTTTATATCCTGTGAGTTTAATGAATATGGGTATGAGTTCTAGCCATTTTTTGATGGAGTCTTCTGGGTTTTCTACATACAGCATCATGTCATCTGCAAACAGTGAAAGTTTGACTTCTTCCTTGCCAATTTGGATGCCGTTTATTTGTTTTTGTTTTCTGATTGCTGTGACTAGGACTCCCAATACTGTGTTAAATAACAAAGATGAGAGTGGACATCCCTATCTTTTTCCTGACAGTAGAGGAATAGCTCTGTTTTTGCCCACTGAGGATGATATTAGGTGTGGGGTTTTTTGTATCTAGCCTTTATTATATTGAGGTACATTCCTTGTAGCCCTACTTTATGGAAGGTTTTCTTTAATCACAAATGGATATTATATTTTGTCCAATGCTTTTTCAAGATGCAACCAATTTTTTGTATGTCAATACTGTATCCTAAAACTTTATTAAAAATATTTCACTTACTAGATCTAACAGAGGTTTGGGTGGAGTCTTTAAAGTTTTCTGTATGTAGGATCATGTTATCTGCAGAGACTAATTTAATTCTTGCTTTCTAATTAGAATGTCTCTTATTTCTTGCCTATTTGCTCTGGCTAGGACTTCTGGCATTATGCTCAACACAAGTGGTGACAGTACGCATCATTTCTTTGTTCCTGAACTCAGAGAAAAATATTTCAGCTTTTTTACCATTAAGTATGATGTCAGCTATGGGCTTGTCAGAGATGGCCATTACTAGAGTGAGGTACATTCTTTCTATACCTAATGTGTTGAGAATTTTTATCACAAATGGGTGTTAAATTCTGATAAATGCTTTATCCGCATCTATTGAATCATTTGATATATATCCTCCATTCTGTTAATGTGCTAAATCATATTTATTGATTTGCACATGTTGAACCCTTACTGTATCCCAGGGATAAATCCCAGTTTATCTTGGTATATCATGTGTAGTTGAATTTGGTTTACTAATATTTTGTTGAGAATTTTTGTATCTATTTTATCAGGAATATCATCTTATGATTTTCAGTTTTTGTAGTATCCTTGTCTGACTTTGGTAACAGAGTAATGCTGGACTTGTAAAGGAGTCTGGGAGTGTTCCCTCATATTCAACTTTTTAGAAGGGTTTGAGAAGGATTTGTATTAATTCTTCCTTAACTGTTTGGTAAAATTCAGTAGTAAAGCCATCTATTCCTGGGCTTTTCTTTACAGGGAGTTGCTTTTTTGTTTTGTTTTACTAATTCAATCTCTGTACTCAAAATTGGTCTGTTCAATTTTTCCATTTCTTCATGATTCAAACTTAGTAGGTTATATATTTCTAGGAATTTATTCAATTCTTCTAGATTGTCCAATTATTTGGTGTGTAATTGTAAAGCTTTTGTATTTCTGTGCTATCAGTTGTAATGATGCCTCTTTCGTTTCGATTTATGTGAGTATGCTTTCTTTTTTCCTGTGTAGTTAAAGGTTTGTCAATTTTATCTTTTCAAAACCAACCAACCAGTTTTCTTTTCTCACCTATTGTTTTTTCAGTTCTAATCATTTCTCCTTGATCTTTATTCCTTCCATTAACCTGACTCAGTTTGTTCTTTTTCTAGTTCCTCGAGGTGTACATACAGTTAGGTTTGAGATCCCCTTTTTGTCTTAATGTAGGCATTTATCACTATCAATGTCCCTCTTAGAACTGCTTTAGCTATAATCCCATAGATTGTGGTATGTTGTGTTTCCATTTTCATTTGTCCAAGATATTTTTTTTATTTCACTTTTGATTTCTTCTTTGACTCACTGGTTGTTCAGGAGTATGTTGTTTAATTTCCACATATTTGTGGATTTTCCAGTTTTCCTCTTATTTTTGATTTCTAGCTCCATATTGATGAGGAAAGATAGTTGATTCCATATTCTTAAATTTTTTGACTTGTTTTGTGAACTAACGTATGATATATCCTGAGAATGGTCTGAGTGTGCTTGAGAAGAAATACACGCTGCTCCTGTTGGTTGGAATAGTTTTGTATATGTATATTAGGTCCATTTAGTGTAAAGTGCAGATCAAATCACATGTTTCTTTACTGATTTTCTGCTGGATGAAATATGCATTGTTGAAAATGGGTATTAATCCCCTATTTTTATTACACTGGTTTCTATTTCTCCCATTAGATCTATTAAGTCTTGCTTTCTGTGTTGGACTGCTCTGATATTGGGTATACATATATATTTATATTTGTGATATCCTCTTGACCTGACTCCTTTATCACAATATAATGAACATGTCTCTTGTTACTTAAAGTGTAGTTTTTCTGATAAAAGTACAGCCTGCCCTCATTTGGCTTCCATTTGTATGGAATAGCTTTTTCCATCCCTTCACTTTCAGCATAAATGTGTCTTTATAGTTGAAGTAAGTCTCTTGAAGGCAGTCTTGTTTTTTAATCCATCCAGACACTCCTCTAATTAGAGAATTTAATCTAGTCACATTAAAGTAATATTGATAAGCAAGGATTCAGTACTGGTATTCTGTTAAATTGTTTTCTATTTTTGCAGTTCCTTTGTTCCTTTCTTGCTATCTTCTTTGGTAATTTGATTTTATAGAGTCTCCAACTAAAGTTACAGATTTGTCTATTTTATCTGTTCAGTTCTATCAGTTTTGCTTCATATATTTTGAAGCTCTGTTGTCTGCTACATACACATTTAAGACTGCTAAGTCTCCTTAGTTGTTGCAAATGTTGGGACAGGGTAAACAGAAGATGAAACTTAAAACAACTTTGGGGCACCTGGGTGGCTCAGTGGGTTAAGCCGCTGCCTTTGGCTCAGGTCATGATCTCAGGGTCCTGGGATCGAGTCCCGCATCGGGCTCTCTGCTCAGCAGGGAGCCTGCTTCCTTCTCTCTCTGTCTGCCTCTCAGTGTACTTGTAATTTCTCTCTGTCAAATAAATAAATAAAATCTTTAAAAAAAAAAAAAAGAAAGAAACTTAAAACAACTCTGTGGCTCCAAAAAATTAGAAAATGGTAGAAAAATGAATAGTACATGATGAAAGGATATAGGAATAACCCTGAAGGACTTCCAAAGGTCAAATCTAGAAGAATTTGACCAAAAAAATAAATAATAATAGTATTAGATTATATATAACCCATAAGATAAAATAAAAACCCATGAGTTCATACTGATATAAATGAATAAATAAATAAATGGAGAAGGGAAAGCTCTTCTTTACTCAAAATTCCAATTAATAAATGTAGAATAGGGAAAATACAGAATTACAATTGGGCAAATACCACAGTAGTAACCTGTAGGAAAGATCCCCTGATGAATACTAAAATTAATGTATAAAGGTTTGAGAAGAAACAAAGTAATGTATAATGTTAAAGTCTTTTGCCCAAAATATTAGTTACAAAGGGACAAATAGTAACTTTACAGTGTGGAAAACTTGCAGATAGCATTTTTAACTAAGTTATCAAGGTTAACATAATCAGTAATAAGATATGTTGACCCTATGTACCTCCAGTTAGGATGCACTGAGATGTGCAGTTAATTGGATTTTATGGCTACTGATTTCTTGGTTTTGATAACTGCATTCTTACTATGTAGGAGGTTAACATGAAAGGAAGTTAGATGAAGGATGCATGGGAAGTCTCTATACTAATTTTTGCAACATTCTGTAAATCTAAAATTATTTCCAAATAAAAAAAATTTTAAAGTCATTAAATGTATATTAAACATCCTAGATTATAAACACACCTAAATTCTCATTGATATCCTGAATATGCTGGAATTCTTTATGAATGTGAAAGCCTTTCTTAATGAACTATAAACTACCTAATTAAAAACTATAATCAAAATCAAAGTATAAGTGTTCATTAAAACTCATTTCCCTAGCACAAAAAAGGGTAATTATTTCAAAGGGTGTCAGGAAAATTCAAACATAAAATGATAAATACTAAACTTTTTTTCCTTTTGCATTGAGGCCAGGTCCACATCCCTAGCCACAATCCATACCCCTTAACTACCCCCCACAGTTATTATCCTAGTCTGTCCTTCATCAAATAGGCCACCGATGTTAATTCCTCTTAAAAATACTAGATAATTCTTTTGAAGTGGGAGGAACAGGAAGAAGCAGAGTGTATATGTATACAATTTTCAGAATTAGGGGTTGTAAAATAAGCTACAAAAATTTTTGTGTAATCATGTCAATTTGAAAATTAGAAAACGAAGTCTGGTTGTGTAGCTGTACTGGATACAGGGTAGTGTTGCTCCTGTTGCATCTAGAAGTGCACACTTCCCTTGTGCCAGATGCTTCTCAGTCTGACAGAGACAAACATCTGCTAGCCATCTGAGCACTCTGTCATAGGTGTCACTGTCCAAAATGCCATATATATCAGGAGAATAATGACTTAATGTTTGGAAGAAAATATCAATGTACTTTTGTTATTATAAATTGATTATATCTTAGAAATCTGTGCTAGACAAATTGTATTTTTCTCACAAAAACTTATTTCTTAGGTAGTCCCAAAAATCTATTTAACCTAAATAGTATTATAATTTTTATAGACAACCTAAATATTAATTACCATTAGTTAAAGAAATGAAAAAACCCACAGAACTTGAAAAAGTCAAATATATCTTCAATACTGGTGCTTCAAAGGAAACAGCATCACTTAGCAGAATCACTGCAATTCCCTAGCTGTATACCATCCAGGACACTAAAGCAAATTCAGAGGAGTTCCACAGGTTATTTTAAATTTTCAAAGCACCTTCTGTCAGATACCATCAAATTGTTACTATCAACTTGTTTGGATCTAACTGCTTAATAAATAAGACCATTAATGTTCTTCTTTCGGCCTATGGACACAATGAACCAAGAAGTCTGAAAACCTCTCTATTAGAAGATAATGAGAAATGAGATGACACCAGTTGTAGCAGCTGTATGAAGGAGCTTTCTAGGCTTTCTCAAGGTCTTTGCTGGTTGATATTATTTGTATGTTATCAAATATGATTTCATTAAAAAGTCATGTTTCCTTTAAATACTTAAAATTAGTAACACTATGTATGTAACAGTTTAATTAAAATTTCTGTAAAAGTTATGGTTTTCCTTTTTCTCAATATAGGTATATTATGATGCTATTCATAATTATCATAGATTTCCAAATAAAAAGGCCTTGGGAGGTCCATAAGCCATATAGAGAGAGTGAGCAAGTGAGAGAAAGAATGAGAAAGAAGCATTAAGGTATTTTGTTTAGCTAACATGAAAAGAAACGAAAAAAAAAACAAAAGAATTAAGGTAATTTATACACATAAAAGAGAGTGCATTAAGTATAATTAAGTTAGTTCTGAAACAGAGAATAAGAGGTTCCTTTTACACTTAATGTGCCAGGCACTGAGATGAATCAAGTACTGAGAAAGATTTGGTGAGGCTGATCAGAAAGGCTGTCTAGAGGCAGCCCAACTAATGACAATGTGACTAGGACATATTCAAGAGATGGGAGAAAGGCTTATGGTGGGCCACTATCAAGATGTTACAAATATAAATAGTGATAAATAAGTGCTTTGCTTTCAACCTTTGTAAGTCCCTAGAAATATACATATACATTATATATGTATATCATATATATAATATGCATATATATTATACATATATGTGTGTATATATGATATATATCATTATATACATGATGTATACATATACATCATATATATGCATACATCATATATATACACACATACACCATATATACACACACACATACACACACACACACACACACACACACACACACACACATATATATGATGTAACCTTAATTATAATGACTTTTCTTACCTGGATTTCATTTCCAGAACTGCAGTTATTTCTTGTTGGGAAGCCTGTAGTTGGTATAAGAGCTTGACAATATAGTTAAAGTGTTCTGCATCAAATACCATCCCAGCTTCAACAAACTACAGAGGGGAAAAAAAAAAAAAGGAGTCATTCCTATACAAATATGAGAGCTTGAAAATCAGTAATGTAACAACTATAAGAATGGTGAAAAACGGGGTGCCTGGGTGCCTCAGTGGGTTAAAGCCTCTGCCTTCGGCTCAGGTCATGATCTCAGGGTCCTGGGATCAAGTCCTGAATCAGGCTCTCTGCTCGGCAGGGAGCCTGCTTCCCTCTCTCTCCGCCTATTTGTGATCTCTCTCTCTGCCTGCCTCTCTGCCTGCTTGTGATCTCTGTCAAATAAATAAATAAAACCTTAAAAAAAAAAAGAATGGTGGAAAAAAAATGAAACAAGGAGTCAAGTGGAATTAAAATTCACTAAAAAAACTCAAAGCATATTTTCTTCCAATATTTGAGAACCACAGTAAGACACCCTACTTCAAGAATTTAAAGTGAATGTGAAAATAATGTTTGAATTCAAAACGTGAATATTCTGTTTTCCAAGTTGTCTCACTGAATTTATCACCTGTACCTCCTGTCTGATACTCATTTTGTCTTTAGCTTACTAGCACTTGTGTTTATAGTTCATCCCAGATTGTAAACTTCCTGAGAAGTATCAAACTGAGATTTTCTAAAACTACTAGTGATGATCAGTAATTTCTACTTCAAAAAATTTCTAGGCAGGTAATTCTGTCAAGTTTTGTAATGTGGACCTAGAGGTGTTTACCGAAATACTTGTATATTCTGCTATAGTGGTTCTAATGCTGCTCCTCAAAGAAAATAAGAAGTTTTCTTGATATTAGCCTGTTCTGAAATGGATGGCTGGGCAATGCTAAATACCATTATGTATCCAAAAGCACAACTTTTAATATATCTTCAAAAAGCCATAAAAAAATTCTTTTATCTTTTTGTTTAGTGCCAAATATAAAATCAATTCCTAGAACCTCCATTTTCTCCCTATATACTTTCTTTGTTTTGGTCATGGTTTTCTATTTATATATTTATCTTTGTATTTATTTTTGTTAATAAATGAACTCATAACTTTTGGATAAAAGAGTTTTCTTTAATCATCTTTAAGGTATAGATATGACCTCATAAATCAGAAAGAAGTGCTTGGAATGATTTATCTAAGGGGAAGGCCTATCAGCCATTGGAATATGCTTATAAATCCTATTTCAAGAGAAAAAAAATTTCTGAAAATAGGATTCTTTGGCATCAAGAATGTGAGTAAGAGGTAGTTTAAGAGTATAAGTGGAAATAATTATTTTTAAGTTATTCACTATCAGAGAATAAAACAGATTAAAGTAAAGCATACCTTGCAAAATATATCAATTAAAGCAGGTACAGCATTCCTTAATTTCATAGTTGCCACGTGTTCAAATATTTTTAGTAATATTTTCAGAGAAGGCTGGATAAAACAAAAAATTTACTCATTTTAATGTCTTCTACCTTAAATTTCTCAAATTCATTTATGCTGAAATATAAAAGTGTTCTCTAGGAAGTATACAATAAACACAGAAGTTTAACTGCTAAATTACACAAATAAGAAATATAATAGAGAAATCTACTTATAATATTAAAAAGAATATATTTTCAGTTTACTTACCAGCATTTTAACCATTATGCTGAGGTTCACTACCTGAAATACTTCTTTCAATAAACAATGTTTGAGTAAAGAATTTAGAAGGTCATTTAGCACTTGTAAATCAAAGTGTATACCCGGTGGAAATTTTCGGTAGTAATCCATAAATGTGTTTACTAAAAATAAAAACATTTTAAAATCACTTGCTGATTTTAAGATATTTATCTTTCTTAAACGAGACAAATTTTCTATAGTTAAAGAAAGGTTAAGCAGTATAAATTCATCTTCTTGAAAGGTATATTTCCATATCAGCAATATTTGATGGAAGTAAAGCAAAAGTTAACAATAACATTTGAAATCAACCAAAGACAGCACACACTACACAGAGAGCTAACTCATGTGCTAACTACAAAAAAAAGGCCCAAGTCTCCTTATACAACATGGTCTCAATAGGCACTCTGAGGGAACCACATTCTCAGAGGTTCTTCAGGCCCAACTTGGTCAGGGATGAGAAGGTGTATAATTTAGGGATGGTTGTAGGTTATTCTCACACACACCTCTTCTTATTTTAACCCCACCAACATGTTGATCCTAAGGATGTTTTTTATTCCAATCTATGACTGTGAACATTCTACTACAAAGTACATGGACTAATTTACTTTGAGAAAGTGGTTTCTTAATGTCAGTTCAATTTCTTAATATATTTTCTATGTAACACTTAAACCACTTCTAATTTTCCCCATTAATTTTAGTAAAATTACTTTAACTTTAAGGGATCAATCAGTGATTATTTTCCCCATTCCAAAATTTTGCAGGTCAAAATCTCTATACCTTATCTGAAATTGCCTTAATAAAAATTACTTTGGGTTTTATTTTTGTGTAATTATTCCTGTCCAAAATACTTATTACTATCTGGATTACATGGTGCTGCTTGGGAATCAAGAGCTAGTGATAAAGTCAATAGTATAATAAGAAAAATTAGAGACCCACAAAAAGATGGCAGAGGACTGGGGGAGCCTATTTCAACCGGTCCCCTGAACTGAGCTGGATGTCTACCAGACCATTCTGAACACCCACGAAATCAGCCTGAGTTGTAAGAAGATATATCTGGCTTTCTACAAACAGAGTATCTCTAGGGGTTGGTCTCTAGGTATGAAGCAGGGAGCTGTGATTCTTTGGGCAAAGATAAACAGAAGGGGGTTGGAGCCTCCAGGATCCTGCATCACTGGAGTGCAAAAGCACCCAGCCTTACAGACCAATAGCCATGGGGAAAGGACCTTAAGGCAACTTCTCAGACAGAAACCTGGAGCTGTGCACACAGGCAAATCAGGGACGGCTTGTGATTTTGGAAGCACAAAGGTCAGAGACAAACCCAGACCAGTAAGCAAGGGCTGGGAGTGCTGCTGTGGGGCGCACAACTCAGGACACTGCAGCATTTAGCAGCACATACAGAAAAGGAGACAGTGGGGCCAGGAGGGCTCCTTGAAAGGCAGACTGCAATCTTGCTCTTCTGAGACTGAGGTTTGGATATGGTCACTTCGGCGCTCTCAGAAGAGACAAAGAAAACTGCCAGAGAAAGCCTCCAGAGAATAAAAGCTCTGCAAAACAGTTTTCACCAAGCCCCTCCCTGCCACAGGGGACAGGGCAACTCTGCCCAAACAGGGTTTTCTGAGTAACAGCACAGCAGGCCCCTTCCCCAGAAGACAGGGTGAAAGAACAAGAGGCCAACAACCCTAAGTTCTCTATAAAACGGGTATATCTTGCTTGTGTTGTGATCAATAATTTGGACTCTGTATATTCCCTCAACCACCTCTCAACAGAATGACTAGGAGGAGGAACCCCCCAAAAGGGAAAGATTCAGAGACTGTGGCCTCTGCCACAGAACTAATGAATATGTATATAACCAAGATGTCAGAAATTGATTTCAGAGTAGCAAATATAAAGATGATATCTAGGTTTAAGAAAAATATTAACGACAATGTAGAATCTCTAAGGGCAGAAATGAGATCGAATCAGGTTAAATGTAGAAATACAATGAATGAAATGCAGTCTAAGCTGGATACTCTGACTGACAGGGTAAATGAGGCAGAAGAATCAACTAGTGAGACAGATGATAAAATGAAAGAAAAGAAGAAAATCAAGGTGAAATAGGAACATCAAACTAAAATCCAAGGAATTAAACAGAGAGATTAGTGACTCAATGAAACATTCCAATATCAGAATTATTGTTAATCCTGAGGGGTTGCAGATAGAGGTCTAGAAGATATATTTGAGCAAATTGTAGATGAAAATTTCCCTAATCTGGGAAAGGAAATAAACATCCATGTCCAAGAGGCAGAAAAGAACCCTGCAAAAAATCAATGAGAAAAGACCAACGCCATGACATATAATAGTACAATTTGAAAATCTTAGATCCAAGGAAACAATCTTGAAAGCAGTAAGGGAAAGAGATTTCTTATGTACAGAGGAAGGAACATCAGAATGTCAGACCTGTCCACAGAGACCTGGTAAGCCAGAAAGGGCTGGCAAGATGTATTCAGGGTACCAAATGAGAAGAAAATACAAAGATATCCAGCAAGGCTACCATTCAGAATGGATGGAGAGACAAGGAGTTTCCAAGACCAGCAGAAACTGAAAGAATATGTGACCACAAGGCCAGCCCTGCAAGAAATATTAAGGGGGTCTTCTATAAAAGAAGAAAGAACCCAAGAGTGATATAGATCAGAAATTTACAGAGACACTCTGTAGAATCAAGTACTTCACAGGAACATGGTGACAATAAAATCGTTTATCTTTCAATAATCACTCTCACAATGAATGGCCTATAGGCTCCCATGAAAAGGCTCAGGGTTGCAGATTGGATAAAAAGACATGATCCACCCATATGCTGTCTACAAGAGATGCATTTTTAACCTAAACATACATCCACACTCAAAGTGAAGGGATGGAGAATCATTTTTCATGCCAACGGACCTCAAAAGAAAACTGGAATAGCAATTCTCACATCAGACAAATTACATTTTAAGCTAAAGGCTGCAGTTAGAGATACAGAAGGACATTATATCATGCTAAAAGAGTCTGTCCAACAAGAGAATCTAACAACTGTAAATATTTTGCCCCCAACATGGGAGCAGACAACTACATATGCCAACTGTTAACTAAAATAAAGAGAAATATTGATAATAATACAGTTATAGTAGGAGACCTCAACACTGCACTCTCAGCAATAGATCATCTCAGCAATATATCAATCAAGAAATAAGATCTTTGGAGGGAGGGGCAAGATGGTAGAAGAGTAGGAGACCCTATTTTAACCAGTCCCCTGAAGTGAGCTAATATCTATCAGAGCACTCTGAACACCCATGAAAACATACTGAGATGTAAGATAAACTCTTCTGGATCTCTACAGGAGCAGAGAATCATTAGTGGAGAGGTACAGAGGAGTTGGAAGTGCATAGACTGATATCAGAGGATACAAAGAAGGGGGAGGGAGTCACCAGAACCAACCCAGTGGAAAGTAATGCACCAATGAGAAAGTGCCCTGCATTTGGTGAACAGCATTAGCTTGGAGATCAGTGGCTGCCAGACAGAAAGGGATTAATAATAGCACTCAAACAGAACAAAGGGACTTAAGGGACAATTGATGGGACTGGGCAGCGGTAGGCATGGACCTAAGCCCACCATCCCAAGACAGCCACAGCCAGCACCCATCCACACATAAGAGAACCCAGCATGGGCTCCAGCTGACAGTCCCTGCCTGGGTCTGCGACCACCACAGCTGCCCCTGCTGCCTCCGCTGCCATGGGAGCTGAGCATACCCGGCGTGGCTGTGAGCTCCAGTCAGTGATCCCAGGACTGGCAGCCACCAGCAACAAGCTCACCCCGACCAATATCACTCTCAGTTTTGGTGGCATGGGGGTACAGAGACAAGCAGGTGCCTCGAGCGACCACTGAGATTGTGGCTGCCGTGTACACTGCTGTGGGAGGTTTCAGTGTTCAACGGAGTTTGCGGATGTGGGGTCGATGTGATCTGGACCATTCAGAGAGGAGCAGACTGTGGCTCCTCTCTGAGGCAGAGGTCTGGGGGCAGAGAGTTTCTTTGCTCTGACCCTATGAAAAGGAACAAAAAATCGCCAGAGAACAAAACCCTAAAAAACTGGTTTCCACCAAGCCCAGTCCCTTGGTAGGATGAAGGGCAACACGACTCAAACAGGACTGACTGAGAAACAATGCAGCAGGCCCCACCTCCAGAAGACAAGCAGAAAGAACAAGAGGACAATAACCATAGGGTGCCCATAGAACCGTAAAACCCCAACATCGGGGAAAACAATATATTAAGCTCCTGGTATTGCACCACAGCCTGTATATTTTGTAGTCACAATTTTTTTTCCTTTAAATTCATTCTCATAATTCTTGTTCTTATTTTTGTTTTACCTACTTACCATTTCAACTAGATGTTTAATACAACATACTACTTCGTAACTTTTTTTAAAGATTTTATTTATTTATTTGACAAAAAGAGATCACAAGTAGGCAAAGAGGCAGGCAGAGAGGAGGCAGGGGGAAGCAGGCTCCCTGCTGAGCAGAGAGCCCAATGTGGGGCTCAATCCTAGGACCCTGAGATCATGACCTGAGCCAAAGGCAGAGGCTTAACCCACTGAGCCACCCAGGCGCTCCTCTTAGTAACTTTTTAACTTGAACTTTTTCAAAACATATACTTTTTAAATATATAGATAGATAGATAGATAGATAGATAGATATAAGCTTCAAGTTAGTCCTTTTTTCCTATTCAATACTACCCCTATATATATACACCAGTTTTAATTTCCCTGTATCTCTGGAAAGTTGAGTCCTTTAAAAAGATATCAAGATACACCCAGGAAGAACCGAAATACCCTTCATCACCCACACTGAGGGATTATAACCACATTCCTGTCTTATTCTTTTGTCAGTGTTTCTGTGTGTTTTTCCTTTTGTACTTCATGAATCTTATTCTTGGGGTTCATTTTGGCTGGGTTTTTCTTTTTCTTTTTTCTTTTGTTGGTCTTTTTCTCTGTTCATTTTTGGTTTTGTACTTTATAAATCATACTCTTGGGGCTCATTTAAGCTGGTTTTTTTTCCCCTCTCTCTCTCGCTTTTTTCTTTCTTTTTGGTGGTGACTCCAATTACACCAAAACTTTCCAGGATGCACCTTGCTGGGATCGTGGTTGATATTTTCAGCTACATAGCCCCTCAACCGCCTCTCATCAGAATGACTAGGAGAAGGAACATGCAACAGAGGAAAAATTCAGACTGTGACCTCTGTCACAGAACTATTGGATATGGACATAAACAATATGTCAGAAATAGAATGCAGGGTAACAGTTATCCAGACAATGGCTAGGTTGGAGAAGACCATTAGTGGCAACCTAGAATCTCTAAGGGCGGAAGTGAGCACTGATCTGACAGAACTTAAAAATGCTATCAATGAGATCCAATCTAATCCAAATACTCTAACAGCTAGGGTAAATGAAACAGAAGATCAAATCAGTGACCTAAAAGACAAACTGACAGAGAGAAGGATCAGGAGTAGGCCTGGAACAAACAGCTTAGAAGCCAACAAAACAAAATTAGAGAAATAAATGATGCCATGAAAGGTTCTAATGTCAGAATTACTGGGATCCCTAAGGGGGTGGAAAGAGAGAGAAGACTAGAAGATAAAGTTGAACAAATACTAGATGAGAACTTCCCTAATCTGCAGAATGGAACAAGTGGTCATGTCCTAGAGGCAGAGAGGACACCTCCCAAGATCAGTGAGGGTAGAAAGACGTCCAGATGCAGAATTTGAAATTCTCAACTCCTAAATTCAGACAAAATGTCTTAAGGGCAGCTAGGGGGAAGAGATTCCTTACGTAAAGAGGGAGGTACATCAGAATAACATCATACATGTCCACAGAAACCTGGCATGCCAGGAAGGGCTGACAAGACATGTTCAGGGCACTGAATGAGAAGAACATGCAGCCAAGAATACTTTACCTGGATTCAGAATGGATGGAGAGATAAAGAACTTCCAAGACCAGCAAAGATTAAAAGATTTTGTGACCACCAAGCCAGCACTACAAAGGGGGGGGGGTCTATAAAAGAAGAAAGAACCCAAGAGTGATATAGAACAGAAATTTACAGACATTCTATAGGAACAAGGACTTCACAGGCAACATGATGACAATAAAAAGTATCTTTCAATAATCACTCTCAATGTGAAAGGCCTACATGCTCCCCTAAAATGGCACAGGGTAGCAGACTGGCTAAAAAGACGGGACACATCCACATGCTGTCTACAAGAGATTAATTTTGAAACTAAAGATACATCCAGACTGAAAGTGAAGGGCTGGAGAACTATCTTTCATGTCAATGGGACTCAAAAGAAAGGTGGGGTAGCAATTCTTATAAGAGACAAATTAGATTTTAAGCTAAAGATTTTAGTCAAAAGATACAGAAGGACACTACATCATGCTTAAAGGATCTATCCAACAAGAAGTTCTAACAATTACGAATATTTATGCTCCTAGCATGGGAACAACCAACTACAGAAGCCAACTGTTAATCAAAATAAAGAGACATATTGATAAGAATACATTAATTATAGGGGATCTTAACACACCACTCTCAGCAACAGACAGATCATCTAAGCAGAAAATCAACAAAGAAACAAGAGATTTGAATGACACATTGGACCGGATGGCCCTCACAGGTATAAAAAGAACATTCTACTCTAAAATAACAGAAAATTAACTTTTCTCAAGGGCACATGGATCTTTCTCCAGAAGAGACCACATACTGAGTCACAAATCAGGGCTCAACTGATTTGAGAGACTGAGATTATTCCCTGCATATTCTCAGACCACATTATTTTGAAACTGGAACTTAATCACAAGAAAAAGTTTGGAAGGAACTCAAACACTTGGAAGCTAAAGAGCATCCTGCTCAAGAATGTTTGGATTAACCAGGAACTCAAAGAAGCACTTAAACAATTCATGGAAACATATGAGAATAAAGACACATCGGTCTAAAAACCTATGGGATACTGCAAAGGTGGTCCTAAGGGGGAAATACGTAGCCATCCAAGCCTCACTCAAAAAAAAAAAAAAAAAAGAAAGAAAGAAAAATCCCGAATAAATAAACTCTCTTTACACCTTAAAGAACTGAAGAATCAACAAGTTAAGCCAACCCCATGCACAAGTAGGGAAATAATCAAGATTAGAGCAGAGATCAATGAATTAGAAATGCGAGATACAGTAGAACACATCAACGAAACCAGAAGCTAATTCTTTGAAAGAATTAATAAGATCAATAAACCACTGGCCAGACTTATTCAAAAGAAAAGAGAAAGGATCCAAATTAATAAAATTATGAATTAAAGGGGAGAGATCATGACTAACACCAAGGAAATAGAAACAATCATCAGCAATTATTATCAACAGCTATACGCCAATAAGATAAGCAACTTAAAAGAAATGGATTTATTCCTGGAAACCTATAAACTTCCAAGGCTGGAACAGGAAGAAATTGACAACCTGAATAGACCAATAACTAGTAACGAGATTGAAGCAGTGATCAAAAACCTATCAAGAAACAAGAGTCCAAGACCTAATGGATTCCCTGGGGAATTCTACCGAACATTCAAAGAAATACCTATTCTCCTGAAGCTGTTTCAAAAAAACAGAAACAGAAGGAAAACTTTCAGACTCTTTCTATGAGGTCAGCATTACCTTGATCCCCAAACCAAGAAAAGACCCCATAAAAAGGAGAATTTCGGACCAATATCTCTGATGAATATGGATGCTAAGATTCTCAACAAGATCCTAGTTATTAAGATCCAACAGATTAATAAAAGGATTATCCACCATGACCAGGTAGGATTTATCCCTGGGATGCAAGGGTTGATCAACATTTGCAAATCAATCAGTTTGAGAGAACACATTAATAAGAGAAAAGACAAGAACCATATGGTCCTCTCAATTCATGCAGAAAAAGAATTTGAGAAAATACAGAATCCTTTCCTGATTAAAACTCTTTAGAGTATAGGGATAGAGGGAACATTCCTTCAACTTCATAAAATCCATCTATGAAAAACCCACAGCAAATATCATTCACAATGAGGAAAAGCTGAGAGCCTTCCCATTGAGATCAGGACCATGACAAGGATGCCTACTCTCACCACCATTGTCCAACATAGTACTAGAAGTCCTAGCAACAGCAATCAGACAACAAAAAGAAAGAAAAGGTATCTGAATTGCCAAAGAAGAAGTCAAACTCTCTCTTGTTGCAGATGACATGATGTTTTATGTGGAAAACCCAAAAGACTCCAGCCCCAAATTATTAGAATTCATACAGCAATTCAGCAATCAATGCACAGAAATCAGTGGCATTGGGGCACCTGGGTGGCTCACTGGGTTAAAGCACCTGCCTTCGTTCAGGTCCTGATCCCAGGGTCCTGGGATTGAGCCCTGCATTGGGCTCTCTGCTCAGCAGGGAGCCTGCTTCCACCTCTCTCTCTCTCTGCCTGCCTCTCTACTTGTAATATCTGCCTGTCAAATAAATAAATAAAATCTTTAAAAAAAAAATCAGTGGCATTTCTATACACTAAAAATGTGACTAAGGTAAGAGAAATTAAGGAATAGACTCCACTTACAATAGCACCAAAAACCATAGATAACCCAGGAATAAAACTAACCAAAGAGGTAAAGAATCTATATTCTAGAAACTACAGAACACTTAAGAAACAAATTGAAGACACAAAAAGATAGAAAAATATTTCAACCTCATGGATCAGAGAATAAACACTGGGAAAATGTCTATGCTGTCCAGAGCAATCTATATTTCCAATGCCATCCCAATCAAAATACTATCAGCAATTTTCAAAGTACTGGAACAAACAATCCTGAAATTTGTATGGAATCAGAAAAGACCCCAAATCATCAAGGAAATGCTGAAAAAGAAAACCAAAGTTGGGGGCATCATGTTCCCTGATTTCAAGCTGTATTACAAAGCTGTGATCACCAAGACAGCATGGTACTTGCACAAAAACAGATACATAGACCAATGGAACAGAATAAAGAGCCCAGATATGGACACTCAACTCTATGGACAAATAATCTTTGACAAGGTAAGAAAGAATATCCAGTGGAGAAATAACACTCTTTTAAATAATGGTGCTGGGAAAATTGGACAGCTATGTATAGAAGAGTGAAACTGGACCATTCTCTTATACCATATACAAAGATAAACTCAAAATGGATGAAAAACCTCAATGTGAGACGGCAATCCATTAAAATCCTAGAGGAGAATATAGCCAGTAACCTCTTCAACATCAGCCACAGGAACTTTTTTCAAGATATGTCTCCAAAGGCAAAGGAAATAAAAGCGAAGATCAACTTCTGGGACTTCATCAAGATCAAGAGCTTCTGCACAGCAAAGGAAACAGTCAACAAAACAAAAAGGCAACCCATGTAATGGGAGAAGTTATTTGCAAATGACACCACAGATAAAGGCCTGTCATCCAAGAGCTATAGAGCACATCTCAAACTTAACACCCAAAACACAATCCAGTTAAAAAATGGGCAGAAGATGTGAATAGACACTTCTCCAAAGAAGACATACAAATGGTTAACAGACACAGGAAAAAAATGTTCAACATCATTAGCCATCAGGGAAATTCAAATCAAAACAACATTGAGGGAGGAGTCAAGATGGCGGAGAAGTAGCAAGCTGAGACTACTTCAGCTAGCAGGAGATCAGCTAGCTTATCTAAAGATTGCAAACTCCTGCAAATCCATCGGCAGATCGAAGAGAAGAACAGCAATTCTAGAAACAGAAAAACTAACCACTTTCTGAAAGGTAGGACTGGCGGAGAAGTGAATCCAAAGCCTCGGGAAGATAGACCCTGGGGGGAGGGGCCGGCTCCCGGCAAGCGGAGCAATGGAGCACAAAATCAGGACTTTTAGAAGTCTGTTCTGCTGAAGGACATCGCTCCAGAGGCTAAACCAGGGCGAAGCCCACACGGGGGCAGTGTGGCCTCAGGTCCCACAGGGTCACAGAAGGATCAGGGGTGTCTGAGTGTCGCAGAGATTGCTGGAAGTAGAACGGGAAACCCGGCTACAGAGACAGAGCCGACAGTAAGCTCACAGCTCGGGGTTACCTTGAACCAGCTGCAGGCTTGGTGAACTTGGAGCGCAGCCGGAGGTCAGGCAAACGGGAGTTACTGGGCGCTGTTCTCTGAGGGCGCACTGAGGAGTAGGGACCCGGGCTCTTGGCTCCTCCCGGCCAGAGACCAGGAGGCCGCCATTTGTATTCCCATCCTCTGGAACTCTACGGACAGCGCTCAAGGAACAAAAGCTCCTGAAAGCAAACCCAAGCGAATTACTCAGCCCCTGATAAGGGCAGTGCAATTCCGCCTGGGGCAAAGACACTTGAGAATCACTACACCAGGCCCCCTCCCCCTGAGATCAGCAAGAAATCCAGCCAAGACCAAGTTCACCTACCAAGGAATATGGTTTCAATACCAAGGAGAGCAGCAGAATTCCAGAGGAGGAGAAAGCAAAGCACGGAACTCATGGCTTTCTCCCTATGATTTTTTTTAGTCTTGCAGTTAATTGAATTTTTTTCTTTTTCACTTTTTTTTCTCTTCTTCTGTTAAAATTTTTTTTTAACTTTTACCCTTTTCTTTTTTTTTTTTTTAAAGATTTTATTTATTTATTTGACAAAGAGAGATCACAAGTAGGCAGAGAGAGAGAGGAGGAAGCAGGCTCTCCGCTGAGCAGAGAGCCCGATGTGGGACTCGATCCCAGGACCCTGAGATCATGACCTGAGCCGAAGGCAGTGGCCCAATCCACTGAGCCACCCAGGTACCCCTAACCTTTTCTTTTTTAACATTTTTAAACTGGTTTATCTAATATATATATTTTTTTCATTTTTATACTTTTCTTTGTTCATTTTCTTTTTTTAATTTTTTCCTTTTTCTTTTTTTTTTTCTTTCTTTCTTTTTGAACCTCTTTTAATCCCCTTTCTATCCAACACGATTTGGGATCTCTTCTGATTTGGTTAAAGCATATTTTCCTGGGGTTGTTGCCACCCTTTTAGCATTTTACTTGCTCCTTCAACACTCTTATCTGGACAAAATGACAAGGTGGAAAAAATCACCACAAAAAAAAGAACAAGAGGCAGTACCGAAGGCTAGGGACCTAATAAATACAGACATTGGTAATATGTCAGATCTAGAGTTCAGAATGACAATTCTCAAGGTTCTAGCCGGGCTCGAAAAAAGGCATGGAAGATATTAGAGACACCCTCTCAGGAGATATAAAAGCCCTTTCTGGAGAAATAAAAGAACTAAAATCTAACCAAGTTGAAATCCAAAAAGCTATTAATGAGGTGCAATCAAAAATGGAGGCTCTCACTGCTAGGATAAATGAGGCAGAAGAAAGAATTAGCGATATAGAAGACCAAATGACAGAGAATGAAGAAGCTGAGCAAAAGAGGGACAAACAGCTACTGGACCACGAGGGGAGAATTTGAGAGATAAGTGACACCATAAGACGAAACAACATTAGAATAATTGGGATTCCAGAAGAAGAAGAAAGAGAGAGGGGAGCAGAAGGTATACCGAAGAGAATTATTGGGGAGAATTTCTCCAATATGGCAAAGGGAACAAGCATCAAAATTCAGGAGGTTCAGAGAATGCCCCTCAAAATCAATAAGAATAAGCCCACACCCTGTCACCTAATAGTTAAATTTACAAGTTTTAGTGACAAAGAGAAAATCCGGAAAGCAGCCCGGGATAAGAGGTCCGTAACATACAATGGTAAAAATATTAGATTGGAAGCTGACTTATCCACAGAGACCTGGCAAGCCAGAAAGAGCTGGCATGATATTTTCAGAGCACTAAACGAGAAAAACATGCAGCCAAGAATACTATATCCAGCTAGGCTATCACTGAAAATAGAAGGAGAGATTAAAAGCTTCCAGGACAAACAAAAACTGAAAGAATTTGCAAACACCAAACCAGCTCTACAGGAAATATTGAAAGGGGTCCTCTAAGCAAAGAGAGAGCCTACAAGTGGTAGATCAGAAAGAAACAGAGACCATATACAGTAACAGTCACCTTACAGGCAATACAATGGCACTAAATTCATATCTTTCAATAGTTACCCTGAATGTTAATGGGCTAAATGCCCCTGTCAAAAGACACAGGGTATCAGAATGGATAAAAAAACAAAACCTATCTTTATGTTGCCTCCAAGAAACTCATTTTAAGCCCGAATACACCTCCAGATTTAAAGTGAGGGGGTGGAAAAGAATTTACCATGCTAATGGACATCAGAAGAAAGCAGGAGTGGCAATCCTTAGATCAATTAGATTTTAAGCCAAAAACTATAATAAGAGATGAGGAAGGACACTATATCATACTCAAAGGGTCTGTCCAACAAGAAGATCTAACAATTTTAAATATCTATGCCCCCAACGTGGGAGCAGCCAACTGTATAAACCAATTATAACAAAATCAAAGAAACACATCAACAATAATACAATAATAGTAGGGGACTTTAACTCTCCCCTCACTGAAATGGACAGATCATCCAAGCAAAAGATCAACAAGGAAATAAAGGTCATAAATGACACTGGACAAGATGGACATCACAGATATAATAAGAACATTTCATCCCAAAGCAACAGAATACACATTCTTCTCTAGTGCACATGGAACATTCTCCAGAATAGATCACATCCTCGGTCCTAAATCAGGACTCAGCTGGTATCAAAAGATTGGGATCATTCCCTGCATATTTTCAGACCACAATGCTCTGAAGCTAGAACTCAACCACAGGAGGAAGTTTGGAAGGAACCCAAATACATGGAGACTAAACAGCACCCTTCTAAAGAATGAATGGGTCAACCGGGAAATTAAAGAAGAATTGAAAAAAATCATGGAAACAAATGATAATGAAAATACAATGGTTCAAAATCTATGGGACATAACAAAGGCAGTCCTGAGAGGAGAATATATAGCGGTACAAGCCTTTCTCAAGAAACAAGAAAGGTCTCAGGTACACAACCTAACTCTACACCCAAAGGAGCTGGAGAAAGAACAAGAAAGAAACCCTAAGCCCAGCAGGAGAAGAGAAATCATAAAGATCAGAGCAGAAATCAATGAAATAGAAACCAAAAAAACAACAGAGCAAATCAATGAAACTAGGAGCTGGTTCTTTGAAAGAATTAATAAAATTGATAAACCCCTGGCCAGACTTATCAAAAAGAAAAGAGAAAGGACCCAAATAAATAAAATCATGAATGAAAGAGGAGAGATCACAACACCAAAGAAATACAAACTATTATAAAAACATACTATGAGCAACTCTACGCCAACAAATTTGACAATCTGGAAGAAATGGATGCATTCCTAGAAACATATAAACTACCACAACTGAACCAGGAAGAAATAGAAAGCCTGAACAGACCCATAACCACTAAGGAGATTGAAACAGTCATTAAAAATCTCCAAACTAACAAAAGCCCAGGGCCAGACGGCTTCCCGGGGGAATTCTACCAAATATTTAAAGAAGAACTAATTCCTATTCTCCTGAAACTGTTCCAAAAAATAGAAATGGAAGGAAAACTTCCAAACTCATTTTATGAGGCCAGCATCACCTTGATCCCAAAACCAGACAAGGATCCCATCAAAAAAGAGAGCTATGGACCAATATCCTTGATGAACACAGATGCGAAAATTCTCACCAAAATACTAGCCAATAGGATTCAACAGTACATTAAAAGGATTATTCACCACGACCAAGTGGGATTTATTCCAGGGCTGCAAGGTTGGTTCAACATCCGCAAATCAGTAAATGTGATACAACACATCAATAAAAGAAAGAACAAGAACCATATGATACTCTCAATAGACGCTGAAAAAGCATTTGACAAAGTACAGCATCCCTTCCTGATCAAAACTCTTCAAAGTGTAGGGATAGAGGGCACATACCTCAATATCATCAAAGCCATCTATGAAAAACCCACCGCAAATATCATTCTCAATGGAGAAAAACTGAAAGCTTTTCCGCTAAGGTCAGGAACATGGCAGGGATGTCCATTATCACCACTGCTATTCAACATAGTACTAGAAGCCCTAGCCTCAGCAATCAGACAACAAAAGGAAATTAAAGGCATCCAAATCGGCAAAGAAGAAGTCAAACTATCACTCTTCGCAGATGATGTGATACTATATGTGGAAAACCCAAAAGACTCCACTCCAAAACTGCTAGAACTTATACAGGAATTCAGTAAAGTGTCAGGATATAAAATCAATGCACAGAAATCAGTTGCATTTCTCTACACCAACAACAAGACAGAAGAAAGAGTAATTAAGGAGTCAATCCCATTTACAATTGCACCCCAAACCATAAGATACCTAGGAATAAACCTAACCAAAGAGGCACAGAATCAATACTCAGAAAACTATAAAGTACTCATGAAAGAAATTGAGGAGGACAGAAAGAAATGGAAAAATGTTCCATGCTCCTGGATTGGAAGAATAAATATTGTGAAAATGTCTATGCTACCTAAAGCAATCTACACATTTAATGCAATTCCTATCAAAGTACCATCCATCTTTTTCAAAGAAATGGAACAAATAATTCTAAAATATATATGGAACCAGAAAAGACCTCGAATAGCCAAAGGGATATTGAAAAAGAAAGCCAACGTTGGTGGCCTCACAATTCCGGACTTCAAGCTCTATTACAAAGCTGTCATCATCAAGACAGCATGGTACTGGCACAAAAACAGACACATAGATCAATGGAACAGAATAGAGAGCCCAGAAATAGACCCTCAACTCTATGGCCAACTAATCTTCGACAAAGCAGGAAAGAGTGTCCAATGGAAAAAAGACAGCCTCTTCAATAAATGGTGTTGGGAAATTGGACAGCTACATGCAGAAAAATGAAATTGGACCATTTCCTTACACCACACACAAAAATAGACTCAAAATGGATGAAGGACCTCAATGTGAGAAAGGAATCCATCAAAATCCTTGAAGAGAACACAGGCAGCAACCTCTTCGACCTCAACTGCAGCAATATCTTCCTAGGACATTGCCAAAGGCAAGGGCAACAAGGGCAAAAATGAACTATTGGGATTTCATCAAGATCAAAAGCTTTTGCACAGCAAAGGAAACAGTTAACAAAATCAAAAGACAACTGACAGAATGGGAGAAGATATTTGCAAATGACATATCAGATAAAGGAGTAGTGTCCAAAATCTATAAAGAACTTAGCAAACTCAACACCCAAAGAACAAATAATCCAATCAAGAAATGGGCAGAGGACATGAACAGACATTTCTGCAAAGAAGACATCCAGATGGCCAACAGACACATGAAAAAGTGCTCCATATCACTCGGCATCAGGGAAATACAAATCAAAACCACAATGAGATATCGCCTCACACCAGTCAGAATGGCTAAAATTCACAAGTCAGGAAAATACAGATGCTGGCAAGGATGTGGAGAAAGGGGAACCCTCCTACACTGTTGGTGGGAATGCAAGCTGGTACAACCACCCTGGAAAACAGCATGGAGGTTCCTCAAAATGTTGAAAATAGAACTACCCTATGACCCAGCAATTGCACTACTGGGTATTTACCCTAAAGATACAAACATAGTGATCCGAAGGGGCACGTGCACCCGAATGTTTATAGCAGCAATGTCCACAATAGCCAAACTATGGAAAGAATCTAGATGCCCATCAACAGATGAATGGATCAAGAACATGTGGTATATATACACAATGGAATACTATGCAGCCATCAAAAGAAATGAGATCTTGCAATTTGCAACAACGTGGATGGAATAGAGCATATCATGCTTAGTGAAATAAGTCAAGCGGAGAAAGACAACTATCATATGATCTCCCTGATATGAGGAATTGGTGATGCAACATGGGGGCTTAAGTGGGTAGGAGAAGAATCAATGAAACAAGATGGGATTGGGAGGGAGACAAACCATAAGTGACTCTTAATCTCACAAAACAAACTGAGGGTGGCAGGGGGGAGGGGGATGGGTAGAAGGGTGGTGGGGTTATAGACATTGGGGGGGGGTGTGCTTTGGTGAGTGCTGTGGGGTGTGTGAATCTGGCGATTCATGGACCTGTACCCCTGGGGCTAAGAATATATGTTTATAAAAAATAAATAAATAAATAAAATTTTAAAAAGAAAAAAAAAACACATTGAGATACCACCTTATACTAGTTAGAATGGCAAATGCTGACAAGACAGGAAAAAGCAAATGTCGGAGAGGTTATGGAGAAAGGGGTACCCTCTCACACTGTTGGTGAGAATGCAAATTGGTATAGTCACTTTGGGAAACTATGTGGATGTTCCTCAAACAGTTAAAAATAGAGCTACTAAATGGCCCCACAATTATACTACTGGGTATTTACCTCAAAGATACAGATGTAGTGAAAGGAAGGAGCACATGCTTGTGCCAATGTTCATAGCAGCAATGTTCACAACAGCCAATCTGTGGAAGGAGCTAAGATTCCCTTCCACAGACGAATGGATAAAGAAGATGTGGTCCATATATACAATGGAATATTACACAACCATCAGAAAGGATGAGTACCCAAAATTTGGATCAACATGGATGGAACCGAGGAGAAAGATAATTATCATATGGTTTCACCCATATGTGGAACATAAGGAACAGCATGGAGAACATTAGGAAAAGGAAGGGGAAAAGGAAGTGGGGGTGAATCAGAGTGAGAGATGAACCATGAGACTATGGGCTCCAGGAAACGAAATGAGGGTTTTAGAGGGGAGGTCCATGGGGGAATGTGTTAGCCAGGTGGTGGGTTTTAAGGAGGGCACATTATTGCATGGAGCACTGGGTTTTATATACAAACAATGAATCTTGAACACTACATGAAAAACTAATGATGTAGTATATGGTGATTAACATAATATAATTTAAAAATTTTTTTTAAATCTAAGAAAAAAGAAAAATTAATGTTGAAGTTATAATTACCTTATACAGCTTTAATAATACAAAATAATAACATTAAGTTTTATTTTAAAGCTCCTTTATGTACTATAATTGTTTTTCCTGGGCACATACAAATGAATTCTTCCTGCTATTCACTTTGTAGTATCTACATAGTTGCCATCTTAGCAGGTAACATGAGAAATTCAGTATCTGCTACTATAACTTATTAAACTGGAACTGCATATGTTTAAAGAAAGCAAGCATAGTCTGAAAAAATTTGTTAGTGTTTAAGTAGTCCATGGTAATTGACATGAAGCACTCCTTCTTTTGTCAGGAAATACTTTTAAAATTTAAAATATTAATATAGCCTCTCCTTTAAAATGATCTCCTTTGGTTAAACTGTTTGGAGAAAAAGGTTTGACTATTTTCATAGCTTTTGACATGAACTGCTACATTGCCCCCCCCCCAAGTTTCATTGTAATATAATGTACATAATAAAAAATTTACCATCTTAGGTGTACATTCAATGGTATTAAATATATTCAAAATGTTCATCCATTTCCATAATTCCTTTCACCTTATAAAACTGAAATTCTGTACCCTTTAAACAATCATTCTCCTTTCCCCCTTCCTCCCAGGTCCCATTAACCACCATTCTACTTTCTGTCTCTGTGATTTTGACTACTCTAAGTACTTCACATAAGTAGAATCATACAGTATTTGGCTTTTTGTGACTGACTGACTTCACTTAACATAATGACCTCAAGGTTCATCCATATTGTAACATATGTTGGACTTTTTCTTTTTTTTTTTTAATGATTATTTTCCTATTTTTTTTTTTAATTTATTTTCAGCATAACAGTATTCATTATTTTTGCACCATACCCAGTGCTCCATGCAATCCGTGCCTTCTCTAATACTCACCACCTGGTTCCCCCAACCTCCCACCCCCGCCACTTCAAACCCCTCAGATTGTTTTTCAGAGTCCATAGTCTCTCATGGTTCACCTCCCCTTCCAATTTCCCCCAACTCCCTTCTCCTCTCTAACTCCCCATGTCCTTCATGCTATTTGTTATGCTCCACAAATAAGTGAAACCATATGATAATTGACTCTCTCTGCTTGACTTATAAGGAAGATGTGGTCCATATACACTATGGAGTATTATGCCCTATCAGAAAGGATGAATACCCAACTTTTGTAGCAACATGGACAGGACTGGAAGAGATTACGCTGAGTGAAATAAGACTTTTTCTTTTTTTACGTTGAATAATATACTGTTTGTATATACCAAATTTTCCTAATCCATTCATGTCACTGAACATTTGGGATCTTCAGATTTCAGCTATTATAAATAATCCTGCTATGAACATGTGTCTACACATATCTTTCAAGACCCTGATGCCAATTCTTTTGTGTATATACCTAGAAGAATTGCTGGATCATATAGTAATTCTATTTTTAATTTTTTGAGGAACTGCCATACTGTTTTCCACAGTGTATGTAACATTTCACATTTCCACCAAAAGTGCCAAAGGTTCAAATTTCTCTGTATCCTTTTTGTTTTGATAGTAACCATCCTAATGGTGTTAGGTGGTATCACAGTGTAGTTTTATGTGCCTTTCCCTAATTATTAGTGATGTTGAGCATCTTTTTTATGAGCTTGTTGGCCATTTGTACATCTTGCAAAAAAAAAGGTCTACTCAAGTATTTTGCCTATTTTTGAATCAGATTGGTTTTCTTGCTGTTGAGTTTTAGGAGTTCTCTATATATTTTGGATATTAATCCATGATTAGATATATGATTTCCATATATTTTCTTCCATTCTGTGGGCTGAAGTTTTATTCTTTTGATACTGTCTCTTAATGGAGAAAATTTTTAAATTTTCATGAAATCCCATTTGTCTTTGTCTTTTGTTCTGTGTTTTTACTGTCACATCTGAGAAGTTCCTGCCAAACCAGTGTTGTAAATCTTTTGTTATGACTTCTAAGGCTTTTGTTTTAGGTCTTATATTAAATTACATTAAACTCTTTTTTGATCCATCCTGAATTAATGTTTTGTATATAGTATTAGGTAAAGATAGTATTAGGTAAAGGTTCTTTAGCATATGGATATCCAGTATTCTCACCATCACTTGTTGAAAGAACTATCCTTTCCCCATTGGATGGTCTTGGTACCATTGTCTAAAATCATTTGATCACATATAAGAGGGTTTTGTTTCGGCTCTTTATTCTATTCTATTGGTTTGTATGTCTGTCTGTATGTCAGTACTGTGGTTTTCTTTTACTGTAGCTTTGTAGGTAGTTTTCAAGTCAGGAAATATGATTCCTCCAGGTTATTCTTTTTTCAGCAATGCTTTGTAGATTTCACCACACATGATTTCCAGTTCCGTGGTCAATTCCTAAATATTTTATTATTTTTTATGCTATTGTAAACTGAAATGTTTCTGTTATTTCTTTCACTCATTAGCCTATCTCCCACCTGTCTTTAACCAACCCTCAATATGCTCTCTATTGTTAAGAGTCTTTTGTGGTTTGTTACCCTCTTTTTCTTTTCCCTTCCCCTATTTTCATCTGTTTTCTTAAATTCCACGTATGAGTGAAATCATATGGTATTTGTGTTTCTCTGACTTATTTTGCTTAGCATAGACACTCTAGCTCCATTCATATTGTTGCAAATGGCAAGATTTCATTCTTTTGATGGCTGCATAATATTCTGTTATATATATGTATGTGCGTACACACACACATATACACACACCCCACATCCTCTTTATCTATTCATCAGTCAATGGATATTTGGGTTCTTTTCGTATTTTGGCTATTGTTGATAATGTGCAAACAGAGATCATTTTACTTTTCCTTTTCCAAAATGGATGTATTTTATTGCCTTGCCTAATCACTCTGGCTAGAACTTCCAGTTCTCTATTGAACAGAAGTGATGAAAATGGGTATCCTTGCTTTCGTTCCTGATCTTAAAAGTTTTCAGTCATTCACCATGAAGTATGATTTCTAAGTAGGTTTTTCATATACAGGTTTCCCTTATTCTCTGGAAGCTTGCTTTATGCCACTTCATTTTTTTAAAGACCTATGTTAGTACAGGCCTACCTTGGTTTTATTGCACTTCATTTTATTGCACAGTGCAGATATTGCATTTTTTACAAATTAAAGGTTTGCAGGAACCCTACATCAAGTAAGCCTAGTGGTACCATTCTTCCTACAGCATTTGCTCATTTCATGTCTCTGTGTCACATTTGGTAATTCTTCAAATATTTTGAACTTTTTCATTCACTGATCTGTAATCAGTGTGATCAGTGATTGGGACGTGCTGAGGGCTTGGATGATGGCTAAAATTTTTAAAATTAAGTTTAACTAAGGTATACATTGTTTTTTTATTATTATTACACACAACAGACTACAGTACAGTATAAATAAATGTAACTTTTTAAATTTCAATTTTGTTAGTTAACACACAGTCAAATATTGGTTTCTGGAGTAGAATTCAATGACTCATCATTTACATACAACACCCAGTGCTCATCACAACAAGTACTCTCTTTAAGAGACATCACCCATCCAGCCCTTCCCCAACCCTTCTCCCTCCATCAACCCTGTTTGTTTTCTGTCATTAAGAGTCACTTGTTTCCCTCTTTTTTTTCTCTTTTCCCCCTTCCCATATGTTCACCTGTTCTCTTTCTTAAATTCCACATATGAATGAGATCATATGGTATTTGTCTTTCTCTGGCCAACTTATTTCACTTAGCATAATACACTCTAGCTCCATGCAATCACTGCAAATGGCAAGATTTCATTCTTTTTGATGGCTGAATAATATTCCATTGTATATATATATACACCACATCTTTTTTTAATCCATTCATCAGTCAATGGACATTTGGGCTCTCTCCAGAGTTTGGCTATTGTTGATAATGCTGCTATAAACATCAAGGTGCATGAACCCCTTAAAATCTATATTTTTGTATCTTTTGGATAAATACCTAGTAGTACAATGGCTAGGTCATAGGGTAGTTCTATTTTTAACTTTTTGAGGAACATCCAGAATGTTCTCCAGAGCGGCTGCACCAGTTTGGATTTCTACCAACCGTTCAAGAGGGTTCCCCTTTTTCTGCATCCTTACCACCTGTTGTTTATAGTCCTCTCAATGTGCTACGGACTTTGGTTTGTTAGTATTTTGTTGAGGATTTCTGTATCAATGTTCTTAAGGGATACTGATCTGTAGTTTTCTTTTCTCGCAGTGTTTATGCCTGGCTTTGGTATCAAAGCAGTGACTAACTCAACCTCATAGAATAAGTAATCAAGTGTTCCTTCCTCTTCAACTTTTTGGGAAAGATTGAGAATATCTGGTATTCTTTTTTTAAATGTTTGACAGAACTGACAAATGAAGCCATTGGGTGCAGGGCTTTTGTCAGAGACTTTGGATTACTGATTTAATCTCCTTACTAGTTACAGTTCTATTCAGAATTTCTATTCATCATTTAGTCTTGGCAGGTTTTATGTCTTTAGGAATTCATCCATTTCATTTGCTTTTGTGTACAATTATTCCATTGTATTCATAGTATTCTCTTATAATTGTGTTAATGTCTGACTTTCATTTTTTATTTAAGTAATGTGAATATTCCTTTTTTCTTAGTCTATTTAGCTAAACGTTTGTCATCTTGTTGGGCCTTTTTTAAGAACCAGTTTTTAGTTTCATTTTCTCACTGTTTTTCACTCTCTATTCCATTTATCTCTGCTCTAATTTTTATAATTTCCTTCCTTCTGCTAGCTTTGAGTTTTAGCTGCCCATCTCTTTGCACCTCTGTGATCAGAAGTAGTGAACAACAATCTGCTATTTCCTATGACTAAGACTTGAGAGATAAATAAGTCTTTGCTATGGGGTAGGAGGATGGAAGAAAGGCATCCCAGATAGCAGAAACAGTGGCTCT
Source organism: Mustela nivalis (assembly GCF_964662115.1). Taxonomy (NCBI): domain Eukaryota; kingdom Metazoa; phylum Chordata; class Mammalia; order Carnivora; family Mustelidae; genus Mustela; species Mustela nivalis. The sequence goes on from NC_139020.1 coordinate 148,321,840, forward strand.
GATATTATAACAGAGTCTGGCCTGTTTAGGGAATTGCAAGAACCCAGTATGGATGGTACATTTGCCTCTAAGGGTTAAGTGTTAAAACTGAAGGATAAAGAAGTAGGGAAGATCCAGTTTCTGAAACATCCCATCAGAAAGATTTTAAGCCAATTAACAATATTACTTTTTCTGTCTTAACACCTTTACATAAAATTTCTACATTATGCAAATATTAGTATGTAAGAGAACTGTAAAGTGTATACTGTAAAGTGGATTCTAATTTTTTAGTGACCAAAATGCCCCACTTATTTTTAATCCTTCTAAGACCATCAGAGCCATTCTAAGGCATTCAGTTTTCATACTTATAAGTATTAAATTTCCTTTCAAACTGTAAGACACAACAGCACATTGTCTGAAACACTCACATTCATGAATTTATAGTAATCATTCCATTGTCTCATACCTGCACGTTGTAGCAAACACAGTTCGTTGATACTTATATATTTCTTAAACATATCCATACAAACCTACAAGTAATAAAAACAAAACATTACCTTTTTATATTTCATTTAAAAAGACGCAAATTTCCATCCTATCTTTCTGTTTATTCTATATTTTTTAAGTGAACTTAAAGCAATGGCATAAAAAGTTGAAATTAGGTTAACTCACAGATTTGAAATGCATATTGAATTCACAACAGAAGCCTTATTTTAGAGATGCTTTGACAAAGAAATAATCAAGGAAATAAACAAGATTAGCAAGCAACTAGAGAAGGGAGGAAATCCTTGAATGTTCAAAATTTTAAAAACCTTATTTAGATCATTTAAAAAAATAACCATTTATTGGTCTAAGGATAAATACACTTACCAATAAATTGAACAGAGAGCCTACAAATAGACTCAATCATATATAATCAGTTAATTTATATGACATGGTGACCCAGCAGTACAGTGGGGGAAAGAGTGGTCTTTTTTTCGTAAATGTTGTTGGGTCACTTAGGGATCCACACGGGAAAAAAATATTTATCTTTACCTTTTTCTTCACATCATAAACAAAAATCAATACCCAGTGGCTTAATGTTCTAAATACAAAGATAAAACAATAAATCTTTTAAAGAAAAAACACAAGATCTTGGCAAAGATTTCTTCAACAGGATACAAAAAGTTAATATAAAAAATGGACAAGATTGGATTACATAAAAATTAAGAAATTAACTACATAAGAATTACATAAAAATTAAGAAATTAAAAGGGGAACTTATACACTAGTAAAAGTTACCTGCTATACACATACCCAACAAAGAACTTAGAATATATAAAGAATTCTTAAGATAAATAAGAAAAAGACAATCCCATAGTATATAGGTAAAAATATTTAGGTATTTCCCAAAAGAGGGTATCCAAATATCCAACAATGATTTTGAAAGCTGCTTAGCTTCATCAGTCATCATTAAGGAAGGCATCACTCCCCACCCATCAGAATGGCTAAAATTAAAAGGCTGATAAATATCAAGAGCTGGTAAGGCTATGAAGCAACCAGAACTCTCAGGCATTGCTGATGAGAGTGTAAATAGGCAGACTGCTTCGGAAATCTGTTTGGCAGTGCAGACTAAATTTGAACATATGCAGATCCTATGACCCAGCAACTCCAGTTTTAAGTATAACCCATCAGAAAGTGTATATATATTCACCAAAAGACATGCAGAAGAACACTGATAGCATTACTATTGTAATTACCATATTTAGAAACCACCCAAAGGAATCAAAAGTAATATTTATCAATAAATTTTGATATACTCACACAACAGAATATTCAATATTATACAGCAATGAGAAAGAAATGTTTAAAATTAAGTAAAAAACATAGATGAATATTGAGCGAAAAGAATGACTTCACTTATATAAAGCACAAAATCAGGCAAAGCTCATTTACGCTACTAGGAGTCAAAGAAAATCTGAGTGGGTTAAAGCCTCTGCCTTCGGCTCAGGTCATGATCCCAGGGTCCTGGGATCAAGCCCTGCATTGGGCTCTCTGCTCAGCAGGGAGCCTGCTGCTTCCTCTCTTTCTGCCTGCCTCTCTGCCTACTTGTGATCTCTGTCTGTCAAATAAATAAAATCTTAAAAAAAAAAAAAAAAAGCTTTAAAAACAAAAAAAAAAAATATATATGACTGAGAGAGGAGGGGCATGATGGCAGAGAAGTAGGAGACCTGTTTCAACCAGTCCCCTAAAGTGAGCTAAGTATCTACCAGAACACTCTGAACACCCATGAAATCAGCCCGAGATGTAGGATTATACACTGCTGGATCTCTATGGGGGCAAAAGACACTAATAGGTAAAGCAGAGTAGGAACTCTTGGATGGATATCGGAGGATAAACAGAAGAGGCAGGGAGCCACCAGAAGCAACACATTGGAAAGTGACACCCCAATATGAAAGTGCCCTGTGGTTGGGGACCAGCATTAACTTGGAATCTGGTTAAAAGCACTTAAAAAGAGCAAAAGATCTTAAGGGGTAACTGGTGGAATCTGGCAGTCATGGGCATAGGCCTAAATCCTTGGACCAAGGACTGCCACCGCTGGCAACCACCCTTGCAGGAGAGAGTGCAGCAGAACCTCCAGTTCCTGGTCCTAGCACTACCCAGCTGTGTGCTGCTTGCACCACCTCTCGGCAGGGTGCATTCCCACTCTTGGTGAAGCAGTCTGGTGGGCGCTCTCTAGAACTACAGCCTTTTACGTTCTGTGTGCATTGCATGACCAGGGTCTGACCACACAGTCCCCACTTGTGCCTGAGAGACCTTGATGTGGACACTAGCCAGTGGTCTCTAGAACCAGCCAAGGGTCTGACACTCCCAGCTTGCACCTAAAGGAACTCAGCATGATCTCTGACAGCATGGACCCAGTCCCCAGACAGCAGTCCTGGCAAAGGCAGGCTCCCTGGACCAAATTCACTCCCGGATTTAGTGGCACACACAGGGGTGCAGAGACAAACAGGCACTTCAAGCGACCCCTGAAACAGTGGCTGGGGACAAGCACTGCCTGTGGGACCTTGCGCTTCAGCTTGCAGAATTTGCAGAGGGGGAGTCTGTGTGTTCTGGACCATCCAGAGGGGAGCAGACTGAGGCTTCCCTCTGAGGCAGAGGTCTAAGTGGAGTTTCCTTAACACTAAACCTACAAAAAGCCACAAAGAGCAGCCAAAAACAAACAAATAAACTAACAAAAACCTCCAGAGAACAAAAGCCTGAAAAACTGGTTTCCAGAGCCCAGCCCCTTTATAGGCAGCAGGACAATTCAACCCAAGCAAGACTGACTGAAAGAAAACAACACAGCAGGTCCCTACCCCAAAAGGCAAGCCAAAAGAACAAGAGGACAACCACCACAGGGTCCCCATAAAACTGTAAAGCCCCAACATCAGGAGAAAACAATATATTAAGCTCCTGGTATTACCCTAAAACCTGTATATTTCATAGATACAGCTTTTTTGTTTGTTTTTAATTCATTTTCACAATTCTTGTTCTTTTAATCTCTTTACCCTACCTACCATTACAACTAGAGGTTCAATACAACATACTCCGTAATAACTTTTAACTTTAACTTTTTTCATACATACATCTGTGTTTTTTCTTGTTTTTTAAATACATATAGATATAAGCTTTAAGGTCATCCTTTTTCCCTATTCAATACTACCCTATATATAAACCAGTTTTATCTCTGGAAAGTTGAGTCCTTTAACAAAGATAACAAGATAAACCCAGGAAGAACAAAAATAACCTTCCTCATGTGGTCCATATACACTATGGAGTATTATGCCTCCATCAGAAAGGATGAATACCTAACTTCTGTAGCAACATGGACGGGACTGGAAGAGAGTATGCTGAGTGAAATAAGTCAAGCAGAGACAGTCAATTATCATATGGTTTCACTTATTTGTGGAGCATAACAAATATCATGGAGGACAAGGGGCGTTAGAGAGGAGAATGTAGTTGGGGTAAATTGGAAGGGGAGGTGAATCATGAGAGACTATGGACTCTGAAAAACAATCTGAGGGGTTTGAAGTGGTGGGGGGTGGGAGGTTGGGGTACCAGGTGGTGGGTATTATAGAGGGCACGGATTGCATGGAGCACTGGGTGTGGTGAAAAAATAATGAATACTGTTTTTCTGAAAATAAATAAATAAATTAAAAATAATAATAATAACCTTCCTCTCCCACTGCGAGGATTTATAACCACCCGCCCATCTTTTTCTTCTGTCAGTTTTTCTGTGTATTTGTTTTTGTTCTCGTATTATATAAACCTTATTCTTGGGGTTCATTTTGACTGGGTTCTTTTTTTTTTTCCTTCTTTCTTGTCATTTACTTTGTCGGTCTTTTTGTTTGTCTGTTTTTGTTTATATACCTTATAAATCTTACTTTTTGGCCTCATTCTGGCTGGGTTTTCTCTTTTTTTCTTCTCTTTCTCTCTCTCATTTTTCTCTTTTCCCTTTTTTCTTTTTTCTTTCTATTTGGGGGTGACTCCAATTGCTCCGAAGCATTCCAGGGTGCACCATGCCTGGATCGTGGTTGATATATTCAGCTATAAAACCCCTTAACCACATCTCACCAAAATGACTAGGAGGAGGAACATCCAACAGAGGAAAAATTCAGAGACTATGTCCTCTCGATCAGAACTATTGGATATAGAAATAAACAGTATGTCAAAAAGGGAATTCAGGGTAACAATTATCCAGGCAATAGCTAGGATGGAGAAAGCCATTAGTGACAACACAGAATCTCTAAAGGCAGGGAGAGCCATCAGGACAGAAGTTAAAATGCTATCAAGAAGATCCAATTTAATGTCAATATTCTAACAGCTAGGGTAACAGAGGCAAAAGAAAGAATTAGTGATCTAGAGGACAAAATGATAGAGAAAAATGATCAGGAGGAGGCATGGAACAAATAGCTTAGAAGACATGAAAACAGAATTAGGGAAATAAATGATGCCATGAAACGTTCCAACATCAGAATCACTGGAATCACTGAGAGGGTAGAAAAAGACAGAAGAATAGAAGATATAGTTGAACAAATTCTGGATGAAAATTTTTCCAGTCTGAGGAACAGAACAAGGGTTCCTGTCCTAGAGACAGAAAGGACACATGCCAATATCAATGAATCTAGAAAGACCTAAAGGCACATAATTGTGAAACTGACAAATCATAATTTTAGACAAGTGCTTCTGAGGGCAGCTAGGGGGAAGAGTTTCCTTACATACAGAGGAAGGTACACTAGAATAACGTCAGACCTGTCCACAGAAACCCAGCAAGCCAGAAAGGGCTGGCAAGATATATTCAGGGCACTAAATGAGAAGAACATGCAGCCAAGAATACTTTAGCCAGCAAGGCTGACAATCAAAATGCATGGAGAGATAAAGAGCTTCCAAGACCTGCAAGGTTTAAAAGAGTATGTGACCACCAAGCTGCCACTATAAGAAATATTAAGGGGGGTTCTATAAAAGAAGAAAGAACCCAAGAGTGACATAGAACAGAAATTTAGAGACAATGTATAGAAACAAGGACTTCACAGGCAACATGATGTCAATAAAAACTTATCTTTTAATAATTACTCCCAATGTGAACGGCCTAAATGCTCCCATAAAATGGCACAGGGTTGCAGATTGGATAAAACAATAGGCCCCATCCATATGCTGTCTACAAGAGACCCATTTGGAACCTAAAGATAACTAGACTGAAAGTGAAGGGATGGAAAACCATCTTTCATGCCAATGGGCTTCAAAAGAAATCTGGGGTACCAATTCTCATATCAGATAAATTACATATTTTTATAAAGATTTTATTTATTTATTTAAGAGAGAGAGAGATCACAAATAGGCAGAGAGGCAGGCAGAGAGAGGAGAGAAGCAGACTCCCCACTGAGCAGAGAGCCCAATGTGGAGCTCGAGCCCACAACCCTGAAATCAGGACCTGGGCAGAAGGCAGAGGCTTAACCCACTGAGCCACCTAGGCACCCCAGATAATTAGATCTTAAACTAAAGTCTTTAGGCAGAGATATAGAAGTACATCACATCATTCTTAAAGGGCCTATCCCCCAAGAAGATCTAAAAATTTTAAATAGTTATGCACCCAACATGGGAGCCGACAACTACATGAGCCAACTGTTAATCAAAATAAACAGCCATATTGATATGAATACATTAATAGTAGGGGATCTTAACACACTACTCTCAGTAATAGACATATCATCCAAGCAGAAAATCAATAAAAAAAAAAAAAAGCTTTTAATGACACATTGGACCAGATGGACCTCATAAATACATACAGAACATTCCATCCTAAAACAGCAGAATACTCATTCTTCTTGAGCACACAGGGAACTTTCTCCAGAATAGACCACATACTGGGTCACAAATCAGGCTCAACTGATACCAAAATAGAGATTATTCCCTGCATATTCTCAGGCCACAATGCTTTGAAACTGGAACTTAATCACAAGAAAAAGTTTGGAAGGAATTCAAACACTTGGAAGCTAAAGACCACCCTACTTAAGAATGTTTGGATCAACCAGGAGCTCAAGGAAGAACTTAAACAATTCATGGAAACCAATGAGAATGAAGATACTTCAGTCCAAAACCTATGGGACACAGCAAAGGCGGTCCTAAGGGGGAAATACATAGCCATCCAAGCCTCCCTCAAAAACCTGAAAAAGCCAGAATACACCAGCTGTCTCTACACCTTAAAGAACTGGAGAATCAACAACAAATTAAGCCAACCCCACATACAAGAAGGGAAAGAATCAAGATTAGAGCAGAGATCAATGAGATAGAAACTAGAGACAAGTAGAACACATCAATGAAACCAGAAGCTGGCTTTTTAAAAGAATCAATAAAATTGATAAACCACTGGCCAAACTAATCCAAAAGAAAAGAGAGAGGACCCAAATTAATCAAATTATAAATGAAAGGGGAGAGATCACGACTAACACCAAGGAATTAGAAACAATCATCAGAAATTATTACAAACAGTTACATGCCAATAAGTTAAGCAACGTAGAAGAAATGGATGTATTCCTGGAAACCTATAAACTTCCAAAACTGAATCAGGAAGAAACTAACAACCTGAATAGACCAAAATCGAGTAACAAGATTGAAGCAGTGATCAAAAACCTCCCAAAAAACAAGGCCCAGGACCTGATGGATTACCTGGAGAATTCTACCAAACATTCAAAGAAGAAATAATACCTATTCTCCTGAAGCTGTTTCAAAAAATTGAAAAAGAAGGAAAACTTCCAGACTCTTTCTATGAAGCCAGCATTACCCTGACCACCAAACCAGACAAAGACCCCATCAAAAAGGAGAATTTCAGATCAATATCCCTGATAAATATGGATGCCAAGATTCTCAACAAGATCCTAGCTAACAGGATCCAACATTATAATAAAAAGACTATCCACCATGTGCAGGTGGGATTTATTCCTGTGTTGTAAGGGTGGTTCAACATTTGCATATCAATCAAAGTAATAGAACATATCAATAAAAGAGAGAAGAAAACCACATAGTCCTCTCAATTGATGCAGAAAAAGCATTTGACAAGATACAGCATCTGTTCCTAATTAAAATGCTTCAAAGTATAGGGATAGAGGAAACATTCCTCAACTTCATAAAATCTATCTATGAAAAACCCACAGTGAATATCATTCTCAATGGGGAAAAGCTGACACCTTCCCTTTGAGATCAGGAACACAACACTCTCTCCACTCTTGTTCAACATAATACTAGAAGTCCTAGCAATCGGAACACAAAGCAATCAGAAAACAAAAAGAAACAAAAGGTATTCAAATTGGCAAAGAAGAAGTCAAACTCTCTCTCTTCACAGATGACATGATACTTTATATGGAAAACCCGAAAGACTCCAGCCCCAAACTATGAGAACTCATTCAGCAATTCAGTAATGTAGCAGGATACAAAAATCAATGCACAGAAATCAGCTGCTTTCTTAAACACTAGCAATGAAAATACAGAAAAGGAAATTAGAAAGTAGATTCCATTTACTGTAGCACCAAGAACCATAAGATACCTCTGAATAAACCTAACTAAAGAAGTAAAGGATCTGTACTTTCTGTAGTTCCTATCGAGGAACTACAGAACCACTTGTGAAAGAAATTGAAGAAGACACAAAGAAATGGAAGACCATTCCATGTTCATGGATCAGAAGAATAAACATTCTTAAAATGTCTATATTGCCTAGAACAATCTATACTTTCAGTGCCATCCTGATCCAAATTCCACCGGCATTTTTCAAAGAGCGGGAACAAACAATCCTAAAATTTGTATGGAACCAGAAGAGACCCTGAACTGCTAAGGAAATGTTGAAAAAGAAAAACAAAACTGGGAGCATCATGTTCCCTGATTTCAAGCTTTACTACAAAGCTGTGATCACCAAGACAGCATGGTACTGGCACAAAAACAGACACATAGACCAGTGGAACAGAATAGAGAGACCAGATATGGACCCACAACTCTGTGGTCAAATAATCTCTGACAGAGCAGGAAAAAATATACAGTATAAAAAAGACAGTCTCTTCAATAAATGCTGCTGGTAAAACTGGACAGCTATGTATAGAAGAATGAAGCTCAACCATTCTTTTCCACCATACACAAAGATAAACTCAAAATGGATAAAAGACCTCCACGTGAGGCAGGAATCTATCAAAATCCTAGAGGAGAACGTAAGTGGTAACCTCTTCGACATCGGTCATGGCAACTTCTTTCAAAACATGTCTCCAAAGACAAAGGAAATAAAAGCAAAAATGAACTTTTGGGACTTCTTCAAGATCAAAAGCCTCTGCAAAGCAAACGGAACAGTCAACAAAACAAAAAGGCAACCCACAGAATGGGAGAAGATATTCACTAATGACACTACAGACAAAGGGCTGATATCCAAGATCTATAAAGAAATTCCTCAAACTCAACCACACAAAACAGACTATCATGTCAAAAAATGGGCAGAAGACATGAACAGACACTTCTCCAAAGAAGACATACAAGTGGCTAACAGGCACATGAAAAAAATGTGCATCATCATTAGCCATCAGGGAGATTCAAATCAAAACCACATTGAGATACCACCTTATACCAGTTAGAATGGCCAAAATTAAGACAGGAAATAACAAGTGTTGGAGGGGATGTGAAGAAAGGGGAACCCTCTTACACTGTTGGTGGGAATGCAAGTTGGTGCAGCCACTTTGGAAAACAAACTGAGGGATTTGGAGAGGAGGAGGGTAGGGAGGTTGGGTGAGTCTGGTGGTGGGTGTTAAGGAGGACACATATTGTGTGGAGTGCTGGGTGTGGTGCATAAACAATGAATCTTGGAACACTGAAAAAAAATTAAATAAAAAAAAAATATGACTGAGATGATTATTAAAACAATCTCTTCTTCAAAGACTTTACATATTTTACCTTCTCATCCCCTTGCTCAGGCACATGAGCAAACTTGCATTGTGATCGTTCACAGCCACGTAACGTATTAAAATGAAATTTGCAGTATCTATGGGGTAGCATCAACCCTAAGGGCTTCTGGAACACCTAGAAAATTAGATAAATCCTTTATGTAATTGTAAAATACCATAATCAAGTTAGAAAGTATTTAAAGGAATCAGAAATATTATATACCCAAAACAGTATCAATCAAATTGTTTGCTGACCTGATAAAAAAAACTTTCAACCAATTTATATTTTCAAAAATAATGAAAAATAAAATGTAGAATGATTTGTCTGAATTTTTGCAATTTCCTTCAATGTAAAATATACCAAAGTTACTATTGCTTTACTTTACAATGTTTTTAAAAGTTTATTCATTCCCTCCCCTTTCTCATATATGTGCCCCTTATGCTTTTATAAAAGTTATTCTATTATAATATGCATATTTCAGATGCAGTTATTTATAACCTAAGTTCTCTGTAGCTTTTCTGATTAACAGAAAGAGAAATGTTAGAATCAAATATTTACAACAAACTTTTCTTATAAACTGCTTTAATTTAATCACTAGCTTTTTCTTCCATTACAGGGTACTATTCATCGTACATTTTCTGTTTTGAATATCCCCTCTCCACCCTACCCACTCGGCCTTCTGCTTTCAGTGTCTTATACTATTTGTGAATATCTGATGAATCACTACTCATTTTCTGCTTCTTACCACCAAATGCCATTCAAAATCTGTAAATGGCCAGAAGTGCTTAAAAAATGATAGCGCAATAACACCAAAATATGTGCTTTATAGGATTTTTTTTTAATATTGAGGACTTACCCCTAAATTTTTTTCCCTCTTAAATATTTCACAAGTTTCAGGATTTTGCAGTTTTAGGAGAGAATATTTTCCTGGAAATCTGAAATCTAGAAATGATTAAGAATGACATCACACACCAACATGTTATAACTTGTTCCCTTCATAACAATGAAACAGATTACCACTACTCTCTGCTTTAAAGTTTCACTTTGGACTAGTCATCTCAGTTCACAGACTATGATGCTACAGTGTGCCTGTGAAATAAAAAATGATTACATCTTAGCTGCTCCTTAGGTATTTCTAGGCCTAGATGTAAAATTTTAAACTCATTTTAAGTAGAAGATACTTTCTTAAAAGCCTTATACAGCAGCACTGAACACTGTATTCACATGACAGTCTCTGTATTAAACAGACATATATAATACACAATTAAAATTTCTAAGGAAAGAAAACCGACAAACCCAGGTATTACAAAATGAACTATGTAACCCCCACAAATTCATATGTTCAAGTCCTCACCCCCAAGGTGAATTTATTCGAAGATAGGGCCTTTTCGGGGCACATGGGTGGCTCAGTCAGTCAAGCTTTTGGCTCAGGTCATGATCCCAGGGTCCTGGGATCTAGGCCCGAATCTTTTATAGAGCTAATTAAGGACACATGGGGTCATAAAACTGAGACAATGAGAGGCTTCTGGGTGGCTCTCTCTCTAAGCCTTTGGCTCTGGTCATGATACCCGGGTCCTGGGATAGAATCCCCCGTTGGGTCTCCTGCTTGGCAGGAAGTCTGCTTCTCCCTCTCCACCTGCTTCTATTCCCTCTCTTGCTGTGTCTCTGTCAAATAAATAAATAAAATCTTTAAAAAAAAAAAAAAGAGTGAGACACTACTCTGATGGAATTAGTGTCTTCATAAGAAGAGACATCAGAGTGTTGCTCTCTCACTCCACATGTATGCATCAAGGGAAGGCCATGTGAGGACTTAGCAAGAAGGCAGCCATCTGCAAGTCAGGAAAAGAGCCAGAAACGGAATCCTGCCAGAAACCCGATCACAGCCTTCTAGCCTCCATAACTGTGTGAAATAAATTTCTGTCATTTAGGCCACCCGGTCTGTGGTATTTTGTTATGGCTGCCTGAGCTACTAATGCACCAGGCATTCTCTCCCTTAACATTGGTTAAATGAGAATTAAAATGAGAATTAAGACATTTAGAAGTGTTTTTCTCTAAAGATTAAAAAATAAACATGTTTATTTTGAATAATTTCATTTTTCACTTGGCAGCATTGAGATGAATTTGGTACAAGCTTAAGTTTCTGCTGCATAGCTTTGCTGTTAATTTTCATTATAAAAACTGTTAAGGCTTTTTAAGATAAAACACACAATCATCTGGGCATGCTGCTGTAGTATGCAACACCAACAGCACAAAGTAAATAACAGGAAAGTACGGAAGAATTAGATGTGGGCTACACAAAGAAATTTTATTGTTTCTAAATTCATCCTCCAGTCTAGTTTATTTTGTTCAAAGCATTATGGATTATCAAAAAAACTGATACAAATTCTAAAATACATTATGAAATTCTAAAATATTCAACAAAATATGAATATTTTAGGAATAACCTATAATTTATCTGTACTACCGCTATGACATAAATACAGATATTTAAAAAATTGTTCCATCAAAAGTTCTAAGCAAAGGTATACAAACTTTCCAATTTTAACATATTCTAGGCTTGGTTTGATTTTTATAAACCTTTTTGGTTTGGGTGAGAAAAAAAAAAAACCTCCTGTGCAGTTTCTATATTATCAAAAGCCAACAGATTTTTACTAAGAAAACAGTACCATTCATCCAGGGCTTCAGTAATATGTCTTCTTGATGACCACTTATATTCAAAGGTGGCACTGATAAGCATAGAGGTTTTGGGGCCAGTACTGCTAGCTGACTTTCACCAACCACAAGCTCTGCATTTTTAGAATCTTCACTGTGTGAGCACAAAAGCCAAAAGCAGAATTCAAATTACTCTACAAACATTAAAGTAATGAGAATCAAATAAATGGAAACACAACCTAACACACTATGTATATGTTATATACCATGTGGTATACTATGATTCTTCAGTATTTTCAGTAAGTGTTCTTGCCTTCTTAAATAGGAAACAAAAGCTTGGTAAATGGCCAGGATAGGGGTAGGAGTAAGGTGGTTGGGTTAAAACTAGAGCAGAATATTTTTGATCATGCCAGACAAAAAGGCTGAGAAGGAACTTAGCTAGCATTCTAATCCAGAAAAGAACATCCAATTATTCTATTGACAGTACAGTGAAATAAATGAATTATAAATTATTCTTCAGGACAAGTATATTTAATAAACTTATACATGTACTTGAGAGCCTCCTTTGGGAAGAAGGTATAAAAAATGTACTCTTCTTGGTTGCTTAGATTTAAACAGCTTTGACTTTATTTTAATACATGAGATCCTATATAACCAATTTTAGAAAAACTTAAAGAGTTTTCTGGAGTTTCACTTACCTAGAAAAAGAAATAAGCAAGGGGGAGAGTGGGAAGTATCTCGAAGCTGACTGATAGAAATGAATTCAGTTTTTAGGAGAAAAATCACTCAGATACTATATTTTACCTTAAAAACAATTCTAACAAGCTTTTTCAGCTGGGGTTCCCTGGGTCAGAGGAGAATAAAAATAGTAAGAAAAAAGAGGGTCTCACGCTTTTAACAGTTTCAACTTAGTAGCATTGACAGAGCTTAAAAATTACACAAAGGCGCCTAGGTGTCCAGTCAGGTAAGCAGTGAAGTGTCTGCCTCTGGCTCAGGTCATGATCCCAGGGTCCTGGGATCAAGCCCTGCATTAGGCTTCCCCTCTCAGTGGGGAGTCTCCTTCTCCCTCTGACCCTTCTTCTGCTCATGCATCTGCTCACATGCACACAACAGAAAATAAAGATAATCACTTCTCTTTCCAACTTGGGACATCACTAATATGTGCAACCAACATAACCTTTCTCAAAACAAAAGCAAAAATACAAAAGAAATAAATAAGAATTACGTAACTTTATAGATGTAAAAGATTAGCAAAATTCTTTTGTTTTTGATTGGATGACTGAAGCTTGACTTGTCCAGTGTCACACGCCTGGTCATTATGGTAGAATCAAACTGATGATAAAACTCTACAGGCTGCAGTGACCCTAGTTTGTAAGCAAAATGCTTTCAATAGAAGAAAAACAGTTAACTTTTGTCATTTTTTCCCTTTTAAAATTTCAAATGGTCATGGATCAAACTGGGTTTTTGTGCCAAGCTAATTCTTACCTAGGCTTTTCCTTCATACAAAGGTTCTCAAACTTGAGCACGTATTAGGATCAGCTGGTAGTCTTACTGAAACAGACTGATGGGCCCCATCTCCAGAGTTTCTAATTCAGCAGGTCAGGGACAGGACCAAATAATTTTTATTTCTGACATGCTCGTGTTTGATTCTACTGCTAAAAGGATCACACTTTGAAAACTACAGCCTTAATATAAAAGTACTTGAATACATTCGTCACCTGATCTGAGTATACCTTGCCTCAAGAGCAAAACTGGGGTGCAGGATGGGTCAGGTTATCTCCAAGGTGCCCTCTGATTCTAAGTTTGGTATTTGCATATGTACTAGTGAGTGTACTGTAACTATTAGTACTAATTACCACAACCACATCAGATACCTGCAAAATGCAATATTCATCGGATTTCTTGTCATTTTACTTCCATAAAAGTCACATACACATTTCACATTCTTTTTTCTTTTATCACTCTTCCTTATTCCTTCCTCAAAAAATATTTTAATGGCTCAAAAATCTTTGTCACAGCTTTAAGGTAACTAAAAGTATCCCTGACATCTGAGTATATCTGATAAACCAATTAATAATATCCATGTATGGCTTAAGGCATAGTAGCCCAAGTACATAGAGCAAAGAATGAAAAACACACATACAAAAATAAAAATACAAATTATATGACTATAGTAAAATTACATAATTAAAAATGGTACCGACCTTTTGCAAACTTCAAAAATATTTTCTTTTTCTTCTTTAATAATCACCTTTTCTGAAAATCTACACTGTGAAGAGATTATGGTTAAAAAGTGTAAGTGAATATTTCTGCATTCCATATTAAGCTATGAGGCTTACCAGATAATTTAAAATATATTAGATGTTATTTAAACCACTAGCTTATAGCCAACTGACAACTCTATATATTATTTGAAATACTGAACACTGACTTAAAAATTCCTCTGTTAAGAGAAACTAATAGAAATCATAAATTTACACAGCTTTTTTTTTTTTTTTAAGATTTTATTTATTTATTTGAGAGAGAGAGCGCGCATAAGAGTAGAGAGGTCAGCAGGAGAAGCAGACTCCCCACCGAGCAAGGAGCCTGATGCGGGACTCGATCCCAGGACTCTAGGATCATGACCTGAGCCGAAGGCAGCCACCCAACCAACCGAGCCACCCAGGCGCCCTTTACTCAGCTTTTGACATCACCTTCAGCTAGCCAACACTTAAAATTATTATGAGCAATTAAAGTTATACTTATTTTCGTTCAGATAAAAAGCTTTAAGTGATTTTTTATTTTCCAATGGTATTTTTGAACATAAATTTATTATTCTCATTAGAACTATTTATATATATTTCATATATCACTATACTTAAAACATGCCACATAAGTGTTCTGGAATTGTTACTTTTAATATTTAAACATGTATAAAGAAGTTATACATGCATAAATATTAAACTTTTGAAAACAGGCAGGCACCAAGAAAATAAACTCCCAAATCACCTATCATTTGAGCAGAGATAACCATTTAATACCTTACTTTATATCTTTCTTGTCTTTTTAATTTCAAAAAATTTAAATGTTTTAATTATCAAAATTTTTTCCAGTCTCACTGAGAATTGATATATATTACTGTATAAGTTTAAGGCATACAGCATGATGGTTAGATTTATATATATTGTAAAATGTTACACTAGATTCAGCTAACACCCATCTCACAAAGATGCAACCAAAAAAAGAAAAAAAAAATTTCTCCTTGTGATGAGAACTCTGAAAATGTACTCTCTTAACAACTATTTTTTTTTTTTTTTGAGAGAGTAAGCGAGCAAGCACGTGTGCGCGCGCGTGCAGGCATGCAGGGAGGGGCAGACAGAGAAAGAGAGAGAGAATTTCAAGCAGGAAATGGAGCTTAACTCTAGGCTCAATCTGGGCTCAATCACAATACCCTGAGACCATGACCTGAGCTGAAATCAAGAGTTGGACGCCTAACTAACTGAACCACCCAGGTACTCCCAACAACTATTCTTTTTTAAAGTACATAATCACATAGTACAATAATGATACATACTGCATATATTACTAACCCTTGCAAAGAAAATAATAAAAATTAACTGAGAAACCTAAAACATTCACAAATACAAAAATATACCATATTCCTGAATTAGAATATTAAATGTTAATTCTCCCCAAATTAATTTAAACTTTTTTATCATGTGAGTTTAAAGTGCTCTTAGAAGAATAGCCAAAAAATATTTTAAATTTATAATACAACCTTATGTCTTTTAAACCAAACTATCCTTGTTTTATTTTTATTTTGCTAGATATTTTTATTTTTCAAATAAACGATAGTATGGTATTCGTACAAGGACCTGAGCAATCAATGAAACAAAAGTGAAGGAATAGTTCCAAGATTAAAATTTGAAAATATTAAAGACAGGATTTGAAATTTGCGAGGAAATGATTCAATAAACAAATGGCAGTAGAAAAATGGGCTAGTTAACTGTATAGAAAATAAGTTCAGTACCAACTCACTCGCCATATGTCAAAATACGTTTTAGATTCATCAGACTTAAATATAAAAACTAAATATCAAAGTAGCAAAAATAAAATAAAGGTGGGTATTTGTATAATTTGGAGGGTGGAGAAAGCCTAAGCATGACACCAAAAGCAGAAACCATAAATTATGACATCAACAGGTGTGAATATAAATATTTTAGATATTTTCCTATCTTAGGAGAATACAAAGTACACAAAATCCATCCATCAAAAAAATTTTTATTCAGCATAATCTCTTCCAGTCCCTTCCATGTTGCTGCTGGGTATTCATCCTTTCTGATGGAGGCATAATACTCCATTGTATATATGGACATGTATATATGGAAGATATATGTATATCTTCTTTATCCATTCATCCATTAAAGGGCATCTTGGTTCTATCCACAGTTTGGCAACTGAGGCCATTGCTGCTATAAACACTGGGGTACAGGTGGCCCTTGTTTTCATTATATCTGTATCTTTGGGGTAAATACCCAGTAGTGCAATTGCAGGGTCATAGGGTAGCTCTATTTTTCATTTTTGAGGAATCTCCACACTGTTCTCCAAAGTGGCTGCACCAACTTGCATTCCCACCAACAGTGTAAGAGGGTTCCCCTTTCTCCACATCCCCTCCAACACTTGTTATTTCCTGTCTTAATTTTGGCCATTCTAACTGGTATAAGGTGGTATCTCAATGTGGTTTTGATTTGAATCTCCCTGATGGCTAATGATGATGCACATTTTTTTCATGTGCCTGTTAGCCACTTGTATGTCTTCTTTGGAGAAGTGTCTGTTCATGTCTTCTGCCCATTTTTTGACATGATAGTCTGTTTTGTGTGGTTGAGTTTGAGGAATTTCTTTATAGATCTTGGATATCAGCCCTTTGTCTGTAGTGTCATTAGTGAATATCTTCTCCCATTCTGTGGGTTGCCTTTTTGTTTTGTTGACTGTTCCGTTTGCTTTGCAGAGGCTTTTGATCTTGAAGAAGTCCCAAAAGTTCATTTTTGCTTTTATTTCCTTTGTCTTTGGAGACATGTTTTGAAAGAAGTTGCCATGACCGATGTCGAAGAGGTTACCACTTACGTTCTCCTCTAGGATTTTGATAGATTCCTGCCTCACGTGGAGGTCTTTTATCCATTTTGAGTTTATCTTTGTGTATGGTGGAAAAGAATGGTTGAGCTTCATTCTTCTATACATAGCTGTCCAGTTTTACCAGCAGCATTTATTGAAGAGACTGTCTTTTTTATACTGTATATTTTTTCCTGCTCTGTCAGAGATTATTTGACCACAGAGTTGTGGGTCCATATCTGGTCTCTCTATTCTGTTCCACTGGTCTATGTGTCTGTTTTTGTGCCAGTACCATGCTGTCTTGGTGATCACAGCTTTGTAGTAAAGCTTGAAATCAGGGAACATGATGCTCCCAGTTTTGTTTTTCTTTTTCAACATTTCCTTAGCAGTTCAGGGTCTCTTCTGGTTCCATACAAATTTTAGGATTGTTTGTTCCCGCTCTTTGAAAAATGCCGGTGGAATTTGGATCAGGATGGCACTGAAAGTATAGATTGTTCTAGGCAATATAGACATTTTAAGAATGTTTATTCTTCTGATCCATGAACATGGAATGGTCTTCCATCTCTTTGTGTCTTCTTCAATTTCTTTCACAAGTGGTTCTGTAGTTCCTCGATAGGAACTACAGAAAGTACAGATCCTTTACTTCTTTAGTTAGGTTTATTCAGAGGTATCTTATGGTTCTTGGTGCTACAGTAAATGGAATCTACTTTCTAATTTCCTTTTCTGTATTTTCATTGCTAGTGTTTAAGAAAGCAGCTGATTTCTGTGCATTGATTTTTGTATCCTGCCACATTACTGAATTGCTGAATGAGTTCTCGTAGTTTGGGGCTGGAGTCTTTCGGGTTTTCCATATAAAGTATCATGTCATCTGTGAAGAGGGAGAGTTTGACTTCTTCCTTGCCAATTTGAATACCTTTTGTTTCTTTTTGTTTTCTGATTGCTTTGTGTTCCGATTGCTAGGACTTCTAGTATTATGTTGAACAAGAGTGGAGAGAGTGTTGTGTTCCTGATCTCAAAGGGAAGGTGTCAGCTTTTCCCCATTGAGAATGATATTCACTGTGGGTTTTTCATAGTTAGATTTTATGAAGTTGAGGAATGTTTCCTCTATCCCTATACTTTGAAGCATTTTAATTAGGAACAGATGCTGTATCTTGTCAAATGCTTTTTCTGTATCAATTGAGAGGATCATATGGTTCTTCTCTAATCTCTTGATTTATTCTATCACATTGATTGATTTGCAAATGGAAGTCGGAGGGGAGACAAACCATGAAAGACTGTGGACTCTGAGAAACACACTGAGGGTTTTGGATGGGTGGTGGTGAGGGAATGGGTGAGCTTGGTGGTGGGTATTATGGAGGGCACGAATTGCATGGAGCACTGGGTGTGGTACATAAACAATGAATTCTGGAACACTGAAAAGAAATAAAATAAAATGGAAAAAAAAATTTTTAAGCGTACCTTGTCTCTATATTCTTTCTCCCGAAATAAAATTTAGATTCAGAAAGATAAAAATTCGAACATAATAAAAAACGGGGGAAAAAAAAAAACACCAGGAGAAAATACAGGACAAAATTTTAAATCCTGAAATGGGGAAGGGCTTCTCTAAATATGATTCAAATACCATAATAGAAAACTAACAGACTTGACTAAAAATAAAAACCTCCTTCAAGGTAAAGTCTCCTAAATCAAGTCAGAACAGTCAAAAAACAGGAAAAAATGTGGGCACATATGACAAAGAATATATTTTTTGTTTGTGTACTTTTGTACTTTCAAGTTTTCATTTAAATTCCAGTTCGTTGGGGCACCTGGGTGGCTCAGTTGGTTAAGCATCTGCCTTTGGCTCAGGTCATGATGTCAGGGACTTAGGATTCAACCCAACATCGGACTCCCTGCTCAATGGGGAGGCTGCATCTCCCTCTCACTCTGCTGCTCCCCCTGCTAGTGCTCTCTCTCTTTCTCTGTCAAATAAATAAATAAATTTTTTAAAAAAAAATTTAAAATTCCAGTTAGTTAACATATAGTATAATATTAACTTCAGGTGTAGAATTTTGGGGTTCATCACTTTTTATCACCAAGAGCTCATCAAAAGTGCTCTCCTTAATACCCATTGCCCATTTAACTCGTGCCTCTGACCATTTCTCCTCCATCAACCCTATTTGTTCTCTATAGTTAAGAGTCTGTTTTATGGTTTACCTCTCTTTTTTCCCCCAGGTTCAGCTGTTTTGTTTCTTAAATTCTACATGAGTGAAATCATATGGTATTTGTCTTTCTCTGACTTATTTCACTTAACATAATATTCTCTAGCTCCATTCATTTCACTGCAAAAAGCAAGAAATCATTAATTTTTATGGCTGAGTTATATTCCATTACAGACACACACACACACACACACACACTCACACACACACACAGCACATATATTTTTTTATCCATTCATCAGCTGATGGACATTTGGGCTCTTCCTACGATTTGACTATTGTTGATAATGTTGCTATAAATATAAGCATTGGGGTGAACATATCCCTTTGAACCAGTACTTTTGTATCCTTTGGGTAAATACCTAGCAGTTCAATGGCTAAATCAAGGGAAGTTCTAAATTTTTGAGGAACCTCCATACTGTCTTCCAAGTGATTGTACCAGCCTGCATTCCCACCAACAAGTGTAAGAGTGTTGCCTTTTCTCTGCAACCTTGGCAACATCTGTTGGTCTTGTGTGTGTTATTAATTTTAGCCATTTTGATAGGTATGAGATGGTGTTTCATTATAGTTTTTATTTCTATTTCCCTGACAATGTGTAAAGTAAGAATATGTTTAATAGATGAAAAGTTCCGGGATGCCTGGATGGCTCAGTTGGTTGGGCGGCTGCCTTCGGCTCGGGTCATGGTCCCAGCATCCTGGGATCGAGTCCCGCATTGGGCTCCTTGCTCAGCGGGGAGCCTGCTTCTCCCTCTGCCTCTGCCTGCCATTCTGTCTGCCTGTGCTCACTCTCACTCCCTCTGATAAATGAATAAAATCTTTAAAAAAAAAAAAAAGTTCCTACAAGTAAAAAAATAAAAAATAAAAATAAAAATCTCAGAAGAAAAATGGGCAAAAAAACATAAAAAGAAAGTTCATAAAAAAACATAAATGGCCTTTGAACATACTAAAAGATGCTTAGTCTAAGAGAAAAGCAAATTAAAACTAAAAGTCGGGGCACCTGGGTGGCTTAGTGGATTAAGCCTCTGCCTTCGGCTCAGGTCATGATCTCAGGGTCCTGGGATTGAGCCCCACATTGGGCTCTCTGCTCGGAGGGGAGCCTCTTCCCCCTCTCTCTGCCTGCCTCTCTGCCTACTTGTGATCTCTCTGTCAAATAAATAAATAAAATCTTAAAAAAAAAAAAAAACTAAAAGTCATTTGTAAAAATAGACAGATGGAACAAAAATTTTAATACTGAGTTGGTTAGTGTGTGGCGGAGAAAACTGGCATTCTTACCCAATGTTGTTGAAAGTATGAATCACAGCCATCTTTATGTAGGCCAATCTGACAATTTTACTTCTAAGAATTAATCCAAAAATGCCTGCATATATACAAAATGCCTTATGTTCAAGGATACATAATGCAGCAATATTTAAATGCAAAAAATGGGAACAAACCAAGTGTCCACCAACAGTGGAACTTGTTGAATAGAATATATCCATGCAGCAGATAATTATATAATTATAAAAAGGCATAATTATATACATTCAAAAGAAACTCTCCACTATATGTTAAGTTTAAAAAGCAAGAAAAAGAATGGTATGTTACCATTTGTATAAAATGCTCCAATTTGTATAAAATTTTAAATAATATACAATAGGACCACTTTGAGGAATGGTAGAGTATGTCTTACTGGGCTAATCCTCCTGCAGGTAAAAACTACAAATCCTAGATTAAATTTTTAAAAATCTCCGCCTGAAAACACTAGAAATATATGAATAGCTGGCAGAATCTGGAAAGAAGTCTACACTTGGAAAGAAGGAATAGCACTGGCTAATTCTTCTGCTTTCATAGCTTTATTCTTGAAGGCGGGTCCTAGTTGGAACTACTTGAGAAGGCCAAAAATTTGCCTTATTCAAACAACAAACAAGAACGCTAAGTTTAGGACAAAGTCAGAAACTGGGAAGTAAGGCTAGGAATCCACAAAAGGAGAGAGCCTAAGAAAGGAAACCCTGAAATCTTATAAACTCCATCCAAATTTCTTGCTGACCACTAAACTATGTTTTTCTAAGGTGACTCTTAAACAGCACAGCTAAATCTAAAAGAACTGAACAAAGATTTAAACTGCTACCACAAAAGAGTAATCTGGACGCTGAGTTAACCAAGTTTAAAACTTAGCATGCAATTACCATAAAGCCAGCAACTGCAGACATGAGCATCTATCCCAGAGAAGTTAAAAATTAGGTTCACCAAAAACCAGTACATAAATGTTTACAGAAGTTTATTTGTAATAGCCAAAAACTGTAAACAATGCAGATGTCCTTCAATGAGTGAAGAGCTTTCAAATAAACTGTGGTAACCCATCCCATGGAGTATTACTAAGCAATAAAAATGAATGAACTACTGATATATGCAACAAGCTTGATGAATATCCAGATTATTATGCTGGGTAAAAAAAAAAAAAAAAATCTGAAGAGGTAACACTCTGAATGATTCCATTTACGTAACGTTCTTGAAATGACAAAATTATAGAAATGGAGGACAGATTAGTGGTTATCAAGGGTTAAGGATTATTTAGGGGTAGCCAGGAAGAAAGTAGGTATGGCTATAAGGGCAACAAGAGGGATCCTTGATGTGATGGAAATGTTCTGTATCTCTGTCTGTATTAATGTCAATATCTTGGTTGTGATATTGTACTACAGTTTTGCAATGTTACCATTGGGGGAAACTGGATAAAGGATACATGAGATCTCTCTCTGTTATTTCTTACCAATGTATGTGAATCTATAACCGATTCAAAGTTTAAAAAATGTGGGATTTGCTAAAGCAGTATTCATGGATAAATTTATAGCACTAAATTGTCTCAGAAAGTAAGTTTTAAATCAATGACCTTAACTGCAACCTTACAAAACTACAAAAGGGAAAATTAAATCTAAAGTAAGCAGAAAAAAGGAGAAAAAATGATCAGTAGAAGTCAGTGAAATAGAAAACAGAGCAAGAGAAAAACAATCAGTCAATAAAAACAAAGCTGGCTCTTTTATAACAAAATTAATAATCTTCCAGCCAACCTCCAGCAAATCTGTATTTATTTCAAAATACCAAAATTACAGAGATGGAAAACAGATTAATGTTTGCTAAGGTTAGGAATTTAAGAAGTAGGGGGAAAGGTGTAACCAAGGAATAACATAAGGAAGATCTTTGTAGTGATGGAGTAATTCTTTATCTTGTTTGGAGAGATGGCTACAAAAATCTTCCCACTTAATAAAAGTATATATACTTACATTTAAAATCTGATTCCTGTTTCTGATATTGTACTTAAAGATATAATCATTGGGAAAGACTAGCTGAAGAGTACCTGGGTCCTCACTATACTACTTTTGCAATTTCCTGTGAATCTACAATTATTTCAAAATAAAAACCTTAAAAAAAAAAGTACACTAGCATTTAAACTATCTAGGGTTCAAAAACTAGATTCATTAACCAAATACTACAACCATGGTAAACCTAACAATTATTACATATGGATTCTGAGTATAACTGATATACAAGACAAAATAAAAACAAGGTTTCTGAAAAAACATAACATATATCTTTATTACATAATTATTATATAAATTAATATATATAAAATATCAATAAGGAACATTTCTAAAAATTCACAGAGAACTGTACATGAATGTAGAAAAGTGATAGGTCATACATATGTCCCAAAGTTAACCTATTTATCCCCTCAAACTCTTAAAATGTAAGGTGAGGGAGATGGATAAAGTTTAATTCCCAAACTTAATGGCCAGATATCTTGAAGACAAATATTACTGTCTGGTCATGGATTTTCTAAAGAGTTGGTACATTAAGGCCTACCGTGGTATTAGAAAAATGTATCATCCCCTTATCTTAAACAAAACCAAGAAAAATACCATCAGTTTTTCAAAGAAATGGAATAAATAATCTTAGAATTTATATGGAACCAGAAAAGACCCCGAATAGCCAGAGGAATGTTGAAAAAGAAAGCCAAAATTGGTAGAACACAATTCCAGACTTCAAGCTCTATTACAAAGCTGTCATCATCAAGACAGCATGGTACTGGCACAAAACAAACACATAGATCAATGGAACAGAATAGAGAGCCCAGAAATAGACCCTAAACTCCATGGTCCACTAATCTTTGACAAAGCAGGAAAGAATGTCTGATGGGAAAAAGACAATCTCTTCAATAAATGGTGTTGGGAAAACATGCAGAAAAATGAAACTGGACCATTTCCTTACACCACACACAAAAATAGATCACCACACACAAGAATAGAAACATTGCCAAAGGCAAGGGAAGTAAGGGCAACAAATGAACTATTGGGACTTCATCGAGATAAAAAAAAAAAAAAAGAAAAAGAAAACAGTCAACAAAACCAAAAGACAACTGACAGAATGGGAGAAGATACTTGCAAATGATGTATCAGATAAAAGATTAGTATCCGGGGCGCCTGGGTGGCTCAGTGGTTTGGGCTGCTGCCTTTGGCTTGGGTCATGATCTCGGGGTCCTGGGATCGAGCCCCGCATCGGGCTCCCTGCTCCGCAGGAGGCCTGCTTCCCTCTCTCTCTCTCTGCCTGCCTCTCTGCCTACTTGTGATCTCCGTCTTTCAAATAAATAAATAAAATCTTAAAAAAAAAAAAAAAGATTAGTATCCATAATCTATAAAGAATTTATCAAACTTAACACCCAAAGAACAAATAATCCAATCAAGAAATGGGCAGAGGACATGCACAGACATTTCTGCAAAGAAGACATCCAGATGGCCAACAGACACATGAAAAAGTGATCTACATCACTCGGCATCAGGGAAATACAAATCAAAACCACAGTGAGTTACCACCTCATACCAGTCAGAATGCCTAAAATTAACAAGTCAAGAAACAACAGATGTTGGAGAGGATGCGGAGAAAGGGGAAGAACCCTCCTACACTGCTGGTGGGAATGCAAGCTGGTGCAGCCACTCTGGATAACAGCATGGAGGTTCCTCAAAAAGTTGAAAATAGAATTACCCTATGACCCAGTGATTGCACTACTGGGTATTTACCTTAAAGATACAAATGTAGTGATCCGAAGGGGCATGTGCACCCGAATGTTTAGAGCAGCAATGTCCACAATAGCCAAACTATGGAAAGAACCTAGATGTCCATCAACAGATGAATGGGTAAGAAATATGTGGTGTATATATATACACAATGTAATACTATGCAGCCACCAAAAGAAATAAAATCTTGCCACTTGCAATGACTTGGATAGAACTAGAGGATATTATGCTGAGCAAATAAACCAATCAGAGAAAGACAATTATCATATGATCGCCCTGATATGAGGAAGTTGAGAGGCAGAGTAGAGGGTTTGGAGGGGTAGAGAAGGAAAAAAATGAAACAGGATGGGATCGGGAGGGAGACAAAGCATAAGAGACTCTTAATCTCACAAAACAAATGGAGGGTTGCTGGGGAGAGGTGGGGTGTGGACAGGGTGGTTGGGTTATAGACATTGGGGAGGGTATGTGATATGGTGAGTGCTGTGAAGTATGTAAGCCTGAAGATTCATAGACCTGTACCCCTGGGGCAAATAATATATTATATGTTAATAAAAATAATTGATATAAATAAAAAAAAAAAAAAACAAAAACAAGAAATCTTACTGTACTAGGAAGCAACTAAACAATTTTGTAGATTTTTTAAAGTTATGCCAAAAAATTGTCTACATCTTTAAAGTATTTACAGTGCTAAAAATTCAGTGAATTCTAGCAAACATCTCCTAATATCTATCCTTGCTGGAGTGAATGGATTAAGTCTTTTCCTCAGCTTTAAGTAGAATAGAGTACAAACTGTGTTTGTTTTTGTTGTTTTATTTTTTAATACTTCAGAGCAAGGGTTGGCAAGCTACAGCCTGCAGGCTGCCTGTTTTTGTAAGGATAGATTTACTTGAACATAGCAACCTCTACTTGTTTATATATATGAATAGTTGCTACATGCATCTAAATGACCCACAAAATCTTACAGGTATTTACTATTTAGCCCAATAAAAGAAAACTTTGCTGACTCTTGCTATAAAGTCAAGGAACTCTGCTGTGGGACCATGGAGAAGGCATGCCTCTAAAATCTCTTTCTTGGGCGCCTGGGTGGCTCAGTGGGTTAAGCCGCTGCCTTCGGCTCAGGTCATGATCTCAGGGTCCTGGGATCGAGTCCCGCATCGGGCTCTCTGCTTAGCAGTGAGCCTGCTTCCTCCTCTCTCTCTCTGCCTCTCTGCCTACTTGTGATCTCTGTCTGTCAAATAAATAAATAAATAAAATCTTTAAAAAAAAATAAAATAAAATCTCTTTCTTTATCTATAAAAGAAAGTAACAGTACATGCCCCATGTCCAGTAAAGAACTATCTCAGCAAGCCAGAGTTGTCTACATTATGTATACTGAAGGTTTGGTCTTTGACCTACTCCTCAGAGGTAACATTTAAGCCCTCGGAATATGCTACCTGATGAATGTGTCTTTGTTTAACTGCGGGTCTGGGACCAAACATTCACGGTAGGGGCCTTGTGCCACTCCAGATAGCCTAAACTAACAATGTGATTTATGGTGGGGACCTTGGGTTATTTAACTTCAGCTTGACCTTTGGAGAATCTGGAGAGACTGATAAAGGTCAGTCATGCAGGCAGCCAGCCAGCGATACCAACATGACTGACCCCAATAAAAACCCTAACCAGGGCTCAAGTAAATTCCCTTAGCTAGCAAAACTCTCTGTGCTGTCACGCATCACTGCTGGGAGAAGCAAGCAGCATCCATATGGCTCTACTAAGAAGAAGACAACTGGAAACTTGTGCCTGGTTTCTTGTGGACTCTGCCTTATGCGACTCTTTGTGGATTTTAACATGCATCCCTCGCTGTAATAAAGTACAATTTTGAGTATAACAGCTTTGCTGACCTCTCTGTAATTCTAGAAAATCACTAAATCTGAGGGTGGCCTTGGGAACTCCTGAATAACACCTCATTATATTATGTGAATAAAATGTGATAACTACTGGTAGGCTGGCTGGCATATAATAAAGGCTTAGTACATACTGGCTATTATCATCAAACCATTAAACAAGTACTTGGTGAGATTATTTATGTTACAGGACGCCTCTAGCACTTAAAGACTATTTTCAATTGGAGTTCACATTCCGTATGCATTCAACAATTATTTGTAATATTACCCTGTATCAGTTACTGCTCTAGGTGCTAGAGATGAAGTAGTAAGCAAAATGGATAAAAATCCTTGCTTTCGTGGATTTTTCACTCTAGTAGGAGGAGAATATATACAATGTTAAGTCAAAATGAATATAAGAAAAGGGAATATGAAATGCTGAGAAAAGAAGAACACTGAAGTTTTACACTGGATGGCCAGGTAAGTTATCTCTGAGAACCGAAATATGAATAAAGATGTGAAGGAAGTAAAAGAACCAGCTATACTCCTAATGTTTAGGAAACATTACACACAGATAAAATGGCATGGGTAAAGGCCCTGAAGTGGAAGAAAGCCTGGTATGTTCCAAGAACAGCAAGGAGGCTAGTATGGTCAGAGTGAAATTAATACAGCAGGAGTACAAGAGATCAGAGAGAAAACAAGGGGTATAAGGAAAAGATACAGGCACTGCAGGTGATACTAAGGGCTCTGGCTTTGAATCCAAATGTCATTAGAAACCAATGGAGAATTGGAAGCAGAAGAATGACATGATCTAACTTATGCTATATTGAGAATAAACTACAAGAGGGCAAAATTAGAAGCACATCTGTTAAAAGGTGACTGTAGTAATTCAGTTAAGAGATTACATTAGCTTGGGGCTATGTGGTGTTGGTGGGGAACGATGAAAAGTGGACAGTTTCTAGACATTATCTGAGGTAAAACCTGCAGGCTTTCCTTACAGACTGTATATGGACTGAGAAGAAAAAGTAAGGAAATCCAGGGTTTTGAGTCTGAGTAATTATAAAAGGATGGAGCTGCCATTAACAGAAAAAGAGATTATTGGAAAAACTGGTTTTTTGGTAGATGAGGAGATATGTAACAGGAGTTCAGTTTTTAAAAAATTTTTACAAATTATTTAATTTTTTATTGAGCTATAACTGACATAGGAAGTATTACTTTAATTTCAAGTATACATCATAGTACTTTGATACTTGTATACATTACAAAATGATCACAACAGGTTTAATTACCATCTGTCACAAAGTGAACATAGCATTGTTAACCATATCCCTTATGCCATATATTTATTTATTTTATAACTGGAAGTTTGTGTTTTTTGATCCCCTTCACCCATTTTTCCCCATCACAACCCCCCTTCTCTCTGGAACCACCAATCTGTTCTTTACCCACCAAAACCCACCAATCTGGGTTTTGATTCCACTTAAAAAGATCATGCAGTGGGGCACCTGGGTGGCTCAGTGGGTTAAGCCGCTGCCTTCGGCTCAGGTCATGATCTCAGAGTCCTGGGATTGAGCCCCGCATCGGGATCTCTGCTCAGCAGGGAGCCTGCTTCCTCCTCTCTCTCTGCCTGCCTCTCTGCCTGCTTGTGATCTCTCTCTGTCAAATAAATAAATAAAATCTTAAAAAAAAAAAAAAAAGATCATGCAGTATTTGTTTTCCTCTAGCTTAACTTAGTGTAATACTGATAAATAATACTGCAGTGAACACATGCATGCGTTTATCTTTTTGAGTTAATATTTTTTTATTTCTTTAGATACCCAGTAATGGAATTGCTAGACTGTATGGTAGTTCTATTTTTAGTATTTTGAGTAACTGCCAAACTTTTTTTCCATAGAAGTTATACCAGTTTATATACCTACCAACAGTACACAAAAGTTCCTTTTTCTCCACATCCTTAACAACATTTGTTATTTCTTGTCCTTTGGATAACAGTCATTCAGACAGGTGTAAGGTGGTATCTCACTGTGGTTTTGATTTACATTTCCCTGATGATGAGTGACTTTGAGCATCTTTTCATGTATCTGTTGGCCAACTGTACATCTTCTTTGGGAAAACACAATTTAGGTCCTCTGCCCATTTTTTAATTAGATTATGGTTTTCTTTGTTATTGAGTTGTAGGAGTTCTTCATGAATTTTGAACATTAACCCCTTAGGAGGTATAGGACATAAAAATGTCTTCTCCCATTAAGTTGCCTTTGCATTTTGTTGATAGTATCCTTCTCTGTGTAGAAGCTTGTTTCATGTAGTCCCATTTGCTTAGTTTTGCTTTGTTTCCCTTGCCTTGGAATCAGATGCAAAAAAACTCTGCTATGATTTATCTCAAGGAGATTATTGCCTATGTTTTCTTCTAGGCTTTATGGTTTCAGGTCTTACATTCAGTTTTTCCAACATCATTTATTGAAGATACTGTCCTTTCCCCCATTGTTATGTTGCCTTCTTTATCATAAATTAATTGACCATATATGTATGTGTTTACTTCTGAGCTCTCTAGTCTGTTTCATTGATCCATGTGTCTGTTTTCATGCCAATACCATACTGTTTGATTACTATAGTTTTGTAGTATAGTTTGAAATCAGGAGTGTGATACCTCAGGCCTTGTTCTTTGAATAACCAACTGCTTTCATTATTCAAGGTCTTTTGTGGTTCCATATAAATTTTATAATTATTTGTTCTAGTTCTGTGAAAAATGTCACTGGAATTTTGATAGAGATTATACTGAATATGTACATTGCTTTGGGTAGTTTGGTCATTTTTTTTTTTTTAATTTATTTTTTATTTAGTTTGGTCATTTTAATGATATTAATTCTTCCAATCCATGAGCATGGAATATATTTCCATTTGTCTATGTCTTCAAATTCTTTTATCAGTGTATTACAGTTTTCAATCTACAGGTCTTTCACCTCTTTCATTAAATTTATTCATAGGCATTTTACTCTCTTTGATGTGATTATAAATAGGATTTTTTGAATTTTTCTTTCTGATAGCTCATTATTACTATATAAAAACACAATAGATTTTTGTATATTAATTTTATATCCTGAAACTTTACTGAATCCAATTCATTAGTTCTAACAGTTTTTTTGGTGGTGTCTTAAAGGTTTTCTATAAATAATATCATGACATTGGAAAATAGTGAGTTTTATGTCTTCTTTTCCAATTTTGGTATCTTTTATTTTCTTTTTTCATGTCTAACTGCCCTTATTAGGACCTCCAATACTATGTTGAAAAGGAAAAGGATTCCTTATCTTGTTCCTGATCTCAGAGGAAAGCTTCTGCCCTTTCACTGTTGCATATGATATTAAACGTGGATTGGTCATAGATGGTTTTGATTATGTGGAGGTACTTTCTCTCTATATACTCACTTTGTTGAGAATTCTTACTATAAATGGATGTTGAATTTTGTCAAATGCTTTTCTGCATCTATTTAGATGATCATATGTTCTTATCTCTCATTTTGTTAATGTGGCATATCACAGGGATTGGTATGTGGATGTAGAATCATCCTTGCATTTGTGGAATATATCCCATAGATCATGGTGTAAGATTCTTTAAAAGTATTATTGAATTCACTTTGCTAATGTTGAAGGTTTCTACATCTGCGATCATTAGGGATTTTAGCTGGTAAGATTTTCTTTTCTTGTGGTGTCCATGTCTGATTTTGGTATCAGGATAATGCTGACCTTGTAAAATGAGTTTGGTAATGTTCCCTCCTCTTCAATTTTTGGGAAAAATCTGAGAAAAGTAGGTATTAAATTTTCTAAATTTATAGCAGAGCTCACCAGTGAAGCTGTCTGGTCCTGTTTTTATTTGTTGGGAGGTTTTTGACTACTGATTCAATCTCCTTACTGGGAATTGTTGCAATCAGAATTTCTATTTCTTCATAATTCACTCTTGGAAGATTTTAAGTTTCTAGGAATTTATCTATTTCTTCACAGTTGCCCAATTTGTTGTCCTATAATTAACTGTTCACAGTACTTCTGTGGTATCAGTTATAACCCCTTCTCCTCTTTCATTTCTAATTTTATATATTTAAGCCCCCTTTTTTTTTTTGGTTTGTCCAGCCAAAAGTTTGTGAATTTTCTCTTTTCAACGAAAGAGTTCTTAGGTTTCATTGATCTTTTCTATTGTCTTTTTATTCTCTATTTATTTCCATTCTGATCTTCACTATTTCCTTCTTTCTGTTAACTTTTGGCTTTGTTTATTCTTTCTCTAATTCTGTTAGGTATACAGATAAATTGTTTGACATCTCTCTTGTTTCTGGAGGTAGATCTGTATGCAATGAAATTTCCTCTAGAACTGCTTTTCTGGGGTGCCTGGGTGGCTCAGTCATTAAGCATCTGCCTTCGGCTCAGGTCATGATCCCAGAGTCCTGGGATTGAGCCCTGTGTCGGGCTCCCTGCTCAGTGGGGAGCCTGCTTCTCCCTCTCCCATTCCCCCTGTTTGTGTTGCTGCGCTTGCTGTGTCTCTCTCTGTCAAATAAAAAAAATCTTAAAAAAAAAAAAAAAAGAACTGCTTTTGCTGCATCCCACAGATTTTTGTATGCCCTATTTCTGTTTTCATTGTGTCCAGTTACTGTCTGGAGTTCTCTCTTGATTTCTTCTATGACTCTTCAATTGTTAATAGCATGTTGTTAAATCTTCAGATTATTTGTCATTTTTCTGATTTTGTTCTTATAATTTAATTCTAGTTTCATACAATTGTGTTAGGAAGAGATGCTTGATATGATTTAAATTTTCATGCATTTATTGAGACTTGCTTTGTGGCCTAACACATTATCTATCGTAAAGAATGTTCTGTGTGTACCTGAGAAGAATGTATATTCTGATGCTTTTAAATGGAATGTTCCATATATATGTATTAAGTTCATCTCGTCTTAAACATGCCACTTAATATGTTTCCTTAGTGATTTCCAATCGTGATGATTCATGTAAGTGAGATGTTAAAGTCCTCTACTATTATAGTATTGCTATAAGTCTGTTTTGTTTGATACATGTATAGCTACACTAGCTTTTTGTTTCCATTTGCATGGAACATCTTTTTCCATCTCTTTGCTCTCAGTCTTTATGTGCAGTTACATCTGAAATGAGTATCTGGTAGGCTGTATATAGATGTTTCAGGAATTCAGACTGAACATGTTAAGTTTGAGATGCCTAACTGGACATCTAAATGGACAAGTCCAGTAGGCAACTAAACATAAAGGTCTGTTCAGAGAAGCAGTTCAGAATGCAGTTATAAATTTGAGAGTCTTATCACAATGATGGCATTTAATGCAAATGAGGCTGGACGGGACCATTTAATGAGCCAATCTAGATAAGAAAGAACACATCGTGGTCTAGGCTCTGAGCCACTACAATATGTAGAGGTCAGGTATATCAAGAGAGATCAGCAAAATCAACTGGGAAGTTGCAGACAGAAAGGGAAAAAATAAACCAGGCATGTATGTTTATCCTGAAAGCCAGGGTTTCAAAGAAAGTGTGATCAACTGTGACAAATAATAATGATAGGTTAAGCAACATTGAGACTAAGATAATGTCCATTAGACCCAGCAACAAGGAGGTCACTGAAGAGTTTAAGGATAGTTTTGGTTGCAGTGAAGGCAAGTATCTTTGGAATGGGTTCAAGAGAACCAGAGGACAGAAAGTAGAGATGGTGAGTAAAGATAAGCATTTGAGAGATAGGATGACAGCTGAAAAGATAAATGGGACTATGAAACCATTTTGTTTGGTTTGGTTTGGTTTGGTTTGAAGATGGGAGAACCACATGTTTATATATTGATAAAAATAAGCCAATAATAAAAAGAAGAATTACTGGAGTAGTATTTTTAGAGAGGAAAGAGGTGGACTTTGGCACACAGGTGGAAGGAATAACCTTGGCTAGATCATCTACTGTAACTGAGGAGAAGCTGGAATTTCGGGAGCAGATGCAGGTTAGGTTGGCTAATATACTGGTAGGGAAGTAGGAAGTTCCTTTCCAGTTACTTCAATTTTTTTGGTGAAGTAGAAAAATAGATTGTCAGCTGTGAGGATGAATAAGAAGGAATAATGAGAAAAAAGAAAATATGAAATGGTTGCCTAGGAGTAAATTAAGTTATGCAAAAGGTTAAGACAATCACACACATTTTCTGGCAGAAAACAAGAATAAATTTGGTATCTGAATTTTTCCCTGTATCATATGCTAGTGGTATGTTCCACCATCAAGTTAGGTTTAGCTCCAACTCCTATGCCTTCTATATCTGTGGTTAAATAACTGCTGTATGCATTCATAGCCCTCGGATACTATGATATTCTTAAATTTCAAGATCAAATGATATTCAGTACTCTGTGTTTAATGAGGCAGGAAAATATGTAACAAGTTAGATTTATGTAGGTTTGAGATCAACTTAAGCATACTAAAAAAGAAAAGGCTAAATATATAATTAAACACCCCACTTTCCCAGACAAAGGAAACCTGTTAATAGTGTGCTTATACAAAGCATTAAACAATATATCCTAGGGCAGAATGATGCAATTCTTTTACTCAAAAAGTTATACTTATCACCTGACCATACTGTTATGATGAATCTGTATTACAACTATTCAGAACAAGAAATAAGAAAATGTAAAAGAATCTCTACAGCTTCAAAATACAGAAATGGAAGGAAACCTTCCAAACCTGTTCTATGGGGACAGCATTACCTTGACCCCCAAACCAGCCAAAGCCCCCACCAAAGAGAATTACAGATCAATATCCCTAATGAATATGGATGCCAAAATCCTCACCAAGATACTGGCCAATACAATCCAACAGGACATTAAAAGGATTATTCACCATGACCAAGTATACTTATTCCTGGGCAGCAAGGATGGTTCAACACTCACAAATCAATCGATGTGGTATGCCACATTAATAAAAAGAAAGGACAGATGATGTGAGATGAGGTAAAAAAATAAATAAATAAAAAGAAAGGACAAGAACAATATGACCCTCTCAAATGATGCAAAAAAAAAAAAAGCATTTGACAAAATACAGCATCCTTTCTTGATTAAAACTCTCCACAGTGTACAGATAGAGGGAACTAACCTCAATATCATAAAAACTATTTATGAAAAGCCTACAGCAAATATCATTCTCAATGGGGAAAAACTGATAGCATTTCCCCTAAGATCAAGAACACAACTGGAAGCCCACTCTAACTACTCAGTTCAACATAGTACTAGAAGTCCTAGCCACAGCAATCAGACAACAAAAAGAAATAAAAGGCATTCAAGTTGGCAAAGAAGTCAAACTCTCACTCTTTGCAAATAACATGATATTTTATGTGGAAAACCCAAAAGACTATCTATCCCAAAAGTAACAGAACTCATACAGCAATTCAGCAACATAGCAGGATACAAAATCAATGCACAGAAATTAGTTGCATTTCTATACACTAACAATGAGACTGAAGGAAGAGAAATTAAGGAATAGAATCCATTTACAATAGCACCAAAACCCATAGATACCTAGGAATAAAACCAGCCAAAGAGGTAAAGGACCTGTACTCAGGAAACTACAGAATACTTATGAAAGAAATTGAGGAAGACACAAACAAATGGAAAAACATTCCATGCTCATGGATTGGAAGAACAAATTTCATTAAAATGTCTATGCTACCCAGAGCAATCTATACGTACATCATATGCAGCAATGCAAACTCTATCAGAATACCATTAACATTTTTCACAGAGCTGGACAAAATAATCCTGAAATTAGTATGGAACCAGAAAAGACCCTGAATAGCCAGGGTAATGTTGAAAAAGAAAACCAAAACTAGTGGCATCACAATACCTGACTTCAAGCCCTATTACAAAGCTCTAATTGTCAAGACAGTATGGTACTGGCACAAAAACAGACACAGAGATCAGTGGAACAGAAAAGAGACCCCAGAAATGGACCCTATAGTCAACTAATCTTCCACAAAGCAGGAAAGAATATCCAATGGAAAAAAGACAATTTCTTCAATAAATGGTGCTGGGAAAACTGGACAGCCACATGCAGAATGAAACTGGACCATTCTCTTACAACATACCCAAAGATAAACTCAGAATGGATGAAAGACCTCAATATGAGACAAAAATCCATCAATATCCTAGAGGAGAACACAGGCAGCAGCTTCTTTGACCTTGTCTGCAGCAAAATCTGTCTGGTCACATCTCCAAAGGCAAGGGAAACAAAAGCAAACAAACTTTTGGGACTTCATCAAGATAAAAAGCTGCTGCACAGCAAAGGAAACAAACCTAAAAGGCAACCTACAAAATGGGAGAAGATATTTACAAATGACATATCAGATAAAGGGCTAGTATCCAAGATCTCTAAAGAACTTAACAAACTCAACACCCAAAAAAACAATCCAATCAAGAAATGGGCAGAAAACATGAACAAACATTCCTCTAAAGAAGATAGACATATGGCCAAGAGATATACGAACAAAAACTCCACATCACTTGGCATCAGCAAAATACAAATCAAAACCACAATGAGATACCACCTCACACCAATCAGGAATGGCTAAAATAAACAACTCAGGAAACAGCTGTGGTGAGGATGTGGCGAAAGGGGAACCCTCTTACACTGTTGGTTAGAACGCAAGCTGGTACAGCCACTCTGGAAAACAGCATGGAGGTTCCTCAAGAAGTTAAAAATAGAGCTACCCTATGACCCAACAATTGCACTACTAGGTATTTACTTCAAAGATACAAATGTAGTGGTGGCTCAGTGGGTTAAAGCCTCTGCCTTCGGCCCAGGTCATGATCCCAGGGTCCTGGGATCGAGCCCCGCATCGGGCTCTCTGCTCAGTGCAGAGCCTGCTTCTCTCTCTCTCTCTCTCTCTGCCTGCCTCTCTGCCTACTTGTGTTCTCTGTCAAATAAATAAATAAAATCTCTAAAAAAAAAAAAAAAAAAGATACAAATGTAGTGATCCAAAGGGTGAACACCAATGGTTATAGTAGCAATGCCTACAATAGCCAATCTATGGAAAAGAGCTTAGATGTCCATCGACAGATGAATGGATAAAGATGTAGTTCATATATAGAGTAGACTATTACTGAGCCATCAGAAAGGATGAATACGTATCATTCAGTCCAATGTAGATGGAATTGGAGGGTATTATGCTAAGTGAAATAAGTCAACCAGAGAAAGACAATTATCATAGGGTTTTACTCATAGGTGGAATATAAGAAACAATACAGAGGACATCAGAGGAAAGGAGGGAAAACAGAATGAGAAGTCATCAGAGAGGAAAAAAACCATGAGACTCTTAACTATAGGAAAGAAATTAAGGGTTGCTGGAGGGGAGGAAGAGTGGTGGAATGGGGTCATTGGTGATGGGCATTAAAGAGGGCACATGAGGGGTACCTAGGTGGCTCAGTGGGTTAAAGCCTCTGCCTCTGGCTCAGGTCATGATCCCAGAGTCCTGGGATCGAGCCCCACATTGGGTTCTCTGCTCAGCGGGGAGGCTGCTTCCCTTCCTCTCTCTCTGCCTGTCTCTCTGCCTACTTGTGATCTCTCTGTCAAATAAATAAATAAAATCTTAAAAAAAAAAAAAAGAACCTTTAAAAAAAAAAGAGGGGACATGATGTGATGAGCACTGGGTGTTATACACAACTGATGAATTACTGAACACATCTGAAACTAATAATGTACTATATGCAGGCTAATTGAATTTAAAGAAAAAAAGAAAAGAAAAGAAGATTCTCCACAACACCTTTTCATCCAAGTCTGACTACTGACAGCACTGTTAACGTGAATTTCTGCATTACCATGATTTAGACCAGGAAAAAACAAAATATAAATTCCCCAGTACCTTTTCATCCAAGTCTGAACATTTTACATGTTCAATGAAGTCTCTCAGCTTTTCACTTTCACAGGTCTCATTAGTAACTTTCCCTAAGGTAATGTTTCCACCTTCAGAATCACGTTTAATTTCATTTGCTGGAAAGAAATAATATTAAACTGTAGAAACTTTATGCAGCAAAATAACTAAATCACTGAAAGATTGTTCTGAAAACAAGTTAGAATTAAGCCTCTTTTAAAATCCAACGTGACAGGGACGCCTGGATGGTTCAGTTGGTTAAGCAACTGCCTTCGGCTCAGGTCATGGTCCCAGCGTCCTGGGATCGAGTCCCACATCGGGCTCCTTGCTCGGCAGGGAGCCTGCTTCTCCCTCTGTCTCTGCCTGCCATTCTGTCTGCCTGTGCTCGCTCTCTCTCCCTCTCTCTCTCTGACAAATAAATAAAATCTTTAAAAAAAAACAAAAAAAAATCCAACGTGACAAACGTTTTAGTTTCAGCAAACTACACAATTATTCCTCCCTCTCTTTCAAAATAACTCCATTACACGATATAAAAAGAATTAGCAGTAAAACAAAACTGACATATATCAAGACAAATGTAAGGATGTTTCCTATGTCCAGCTACATTCAATATATTTTTAAAACTTGAAAATGAAAATACAATTAACTTTCAAAATATTGCCTATGAAGTAAGGATCCAGGTATTTAAACTTATGATTAACTATTAATTATAAAATATTCTAGTAAGAATTCAGATTTAAAATGTGATAAAGCTAAACATATATTTCCATTTCAAAATAAGGCCACAAAAATCTCTAAGGTCAATGATCTATCTTTTATAGATAATGCCTAACAAAGTTACTTACTAACTAATCAAATGGAAAATTTCTCAAAATCTTATCTGCCAACCAAGCAACTAAAACTGAGGAAAACTGCCAAACCATAAAATATATAGCTAAGACTCTAAAATGAAGAGCTTCCTATGTAATGAATGAGTTTTGACTAGGCC
Organism: Mustela nivalis; assembly: GCF_964662115.1. Classification (NCBI taxonomy): domain Eukaryota; kingdom Metazoa; phylum Chordata; class Mammalia; order Carnivora; family Mustelidae; genus Mustela; species Mustela nivalis. The sequence continues at coordinate 148,358,976 of NC_139020.1, forward strand.
CGAATAGAGATATAAAAAGATACTTCAAAACTGTATATTTTGAAAATGTCAAATTTTACCTGCTGATAAGGAAGCACAGATTTCTGACTTCATCAATCCAGGATCCAGTATGGGAAGTTTTCTATTATAAAGTAAACAGAGCTTGAACATTATAATGGATTCTATACAGAATTACCTACTTCTCTAAACATTATATACTACCAGCTTTAGTAGCTGATGAATATCAGCTCAAGTCCTCCAAGGACAGAGTATTACACTGGAGCTCAGAACCCAGCATACCCAAGTAGATTCCTCATTTGGGTCTTTAAACACACACATATGCTACAACTGTCAGAGAGTGCTGCCATTCAAACTGTTACTCAGAGAGAACCTGATGATATATATCAAGCATTCAAAACAATTTTAAAGTATTATACCAATATAAGCTGATGCTTAACTTCTATTCTGAAGTGTGTGTGTGTGTGTGTGTGTGGTGTGTGTATATAACTGACAATGTAAAAGGAATATAGTTTGAGAGCAGTTTGACTCTTTTTTTTTTTTTTTTTTTTTTGTAGTCTCTGAAGACAACATGTGGTCTAAAGGTCAAGAGTATGGAGATCAGAGTTTAACCAACCTGGCTTCAAATACTGTTCTGCCACTTAACTCTGTGAACTATGGCAACATTATGTAATTTCTTTGAGTCTAACCATATCTGTAAAATGGGAATTTTCAACTATCCATGAAGTTATCATGAGGATTGAATGAGATAATATGTTTTTAAAGTCAATAATATAGGGATTCTTGGACGGTTCAGTTGGTTAAGTGACCCTTCAGCTCAAGTCATGATCCCAGGATCCTGAGATCAAGGTCTGCATTGGGCTCCTTGCTCAGCAGGGAGCCTGCTTCTCTCTCGCCAGCCTGTTTGTGCTCTCTCTCTCTCTTTCCCCTGACAAATAAATAAAATCTTAAAAAAAAAAACAAAAAACCCAATAGCATAGACTCAACAAATGAAAACTACATCTTTAGGAGCCACTCAAAAACAAATGGACTCTGAAAAACAATCTGAGGGTTTTGAAGGGGCGGGGGGGTGGGAGGTCGCGGTACCAGGTGGTGGGTATTATAGAGGGCACAGATTGCATGGAGCACTGGGTGTGGTGTAAAAATAATGAATACTCTTATGCTGAAAATAAAAAATAAATTTTAAAAAAATGGCCAAACATAATTCCATTTTTAAAAAATTAAAAATATGCAAAAGCAAACAGAATAAAATATAGTAAACACCCATAATCCCACCATTTTTATTCATTTAATAAATTAGTTTTATTAAACCTATCCAGGGACACCTGGGTGGCTCAATAGGTTAAGCTGCTGCCTTTGGCTCAGGTCATGATCCCAAGATCTTGGGATCAAGTCCCACATCAGGCTCCTTGCTCAGTAGGGAGCCTGCTTCTGCCTCTGCCTGCTGTTCTCCCTGCTTATGCTCAGTCTCTTGCTCTCTCTCTGAAAAATAAATAAATAAAATATTAAAAAAAAAAAAAACACCTATCCTACAGCTCTATGACTGTTCATTGGTTCAGGATTACTTCCTACCCATGAAAAAGAAAAACCAAAGAAAACATTTTATATACATCATTCTTTATAAAGTCTTTGGAAAACATGGAGTATTTGTTCCCTGACATAAAGCCCTAAAAACAATCAGAAAAATAACATTTTAAGGAATGAGAAGATAATAAATTCAAACAGAGACTCACAATATGCAAATCTCCTTCCTTAATTATTTCCCTCTTTTAGACTCTGTCTACTAAATAGCTCCATTTTAGTATTTCAATGGTCTCTCCAACTCAACATGTCTAAATTTCACATCATTACCAGAACACATCCCCAATCCTGCCCCTTCATGTCAGAGAATTGACTTTCTTTGAAATAAGAGAGAAACCAGGTATCATTCTTAATTCCTACTTCTGATTAATCTGTCAGATTAATTAATCTTCATGTCCTAAATCTCTCTCAAATACACTCCCATTTCTGTTTTAAGTCATCTTGTCCTTTAGCCTAATTATTATAATAGCTCCCTACCAATTTATTCTCCATGCCAGAGCTACAATGATTTTTAAAATGTAAATCTGGTCTATTTAAAAGTCCTTTAGTGAATCCCTATATGCTCTTGGGATAAAGTTCAAACTCACAATGACTTCTAGTGTATCTAGGCTGGTCTATTTATGCTTGTTGTCCTGGCATATCTTATTAAAAATTCCTCATTTCACTCCCAAAAGTTTTTTAGTTCAGAAGATAAATTATATGGTCATCCTGTTTGAAAGGCCCTTAATGACTTAGCTTTTTGCACATTTTGTAGCTTTATTTCTTGCCATACAAGCCCTAAGCCACGGGAACATTATTTCTATTTCTCAGTTATGACATGCCTTTCCCTGTGGGCCTTTACATTGGCTCTCTCTTCTATGACAAAATTCTAATTACTTTTCTTCACCAATCGGCTAATTCCTGCTAATCCTTTAGTGTTCATCTTACATGTTACTTTGACCAGGAAACCTTTAACATCTTGTACTTCTACTATCATATTTGATTGTACTTGCTTAATTATCTGTCTCTCCTGGTAGATGAAAATCTCAGTGAGGACAGGGCCCATGTGTATCTACTTGCTCTCCATATACTTAGCACCTAACATCTTCCTGGTCCAATAGGGAGACCCAAATGAAGATGCCTCTCTTCTATCTAGAAAATCCCAGTATAAGGAAGGCTCACATACAAACAGACATATTATACTGAGAGATATACCAAGAGGACTACTGGAACAAATTCTTAGAATAACAGCTCAGATGAAATTTGAGTAACTGAATAAAAAGAAAGGGACTTCCAGGTAATGAAACATGCAGGGGCTCCTGGGTGTCTCAGTCAGTTAAGCGTCTGCCTTCAGCTCAGGTCATGATTACAAAGGCCTGGAACTGAGCCCTGCATCTGACTTCCTGCTCAGTTAGGAGTCTGCTTCTCCCTCTTCCTCTGGTTCACCCCCCTCCCATCTGCTCATGCTCTCTAAACAAAAATCTTTTTAAAAAATTAAAAAAGAAGAAAAGAAACATGCAAAAGGATTCAAGTACATGATATATTGTGAAAACAGTGAGCAGCTTGTGCTTATCTTTCATTAGCCTTTCACTCCCCTTTCTCCCCACTAAAACCGTTGTCAAAGAGAATGAATGAAATCCACTAAGAGCCTTAAAAAAGACAAGCCAAGCAATTTAGACTCTATCCTCAGGTGGCTAAAAGCCACTGAAGCAATGTAGCAGTCACTGGCAGATCAATTTCTATTTCTGAATATCAATATGTGGAGGATAAACTAAAAGAATTCAGGAAGATTAACCAGGAGCTCATTACAATAATCTAGAAGAAAGATGAATAAGACAGTAGCAGTGAGAACTGAAAGGAAGGAAAAACTGTGAGAGATATTAAAGTAATAACATGAATACAATTAAGTGACTCAAATAGAGAAGAATTGAGGAATGTTTTTGCAGTTGCTAATTATTATGAAAGTTACATTTTTAAATAGGTATACCTCCACACACAAAGACAGTTATTCCTGCAAATAAAACAAAGCCATAAAAGGTACAGCAAGTGTACTGCTTTAATTTGAAAGTACTGTAGTAAAATAGTAGTTTTATTTCTGGCAAAGTTTAAAAGTGTGAGAAATTTTTACTATGAATAACTCACAAGGAAAGTAAAATTGCACATGTCACTCTTCTTAGAAGTAATTTAGTTTTGTTTTGAATTTGACAGTCAATCTGAGTTTAAAAAAAAATAATAAAGCAACATTATAATCCACACAAATTATTTTACAGTTTTGCACTGGTGGAGTAGAAAGGTATAGCTCTGCCTTGAGAGGGGGAAGGTTCAAAAATGAAGAGAAGGAAAAATAAAATAAGATATAATAAGAGAGGGAGGTAAATCATAAGAGACTCTTAATTTTAGGAAATAAACGGAAGGTTGCTGAAGGGGAAGTAGGTGGGAAGATGGGGTAACTGAGTTACGTGCATTAAGGAGGGCACTTGATGTAGTGAGCACTGGGTGTTACACACAACTGATGAGTCACTGAACTCGACCTCTGCAACTAATATGATAATGTTAATTAATTGAATGTCAATATAATAAAATTTTTTAAAAGTGAAAGGTAGGGGGAAGAAAGGAAACAAAAAAACAGACTTGGGTGAGGCTACAGAAGTACAGAGATGCAAAAGAGAAGATCTGAGCAAAAAAGAGAGAGTAGTAAAAGAGGCTTCTGAAGAACAACATGGATTACATTAGATTTATCCTCTAACCAGAGCATTTTACGAGGGGGATGATGAAGTTTAATCTGTTCCACCCAGGACTTTTTTTTTAAATAAAACAAAATAAAATACAAAATATGATACTACATCCCTTATAGTAAAGAAAATATTGTTTTTGTAAATCCACTGTTTCACATATTCTTAAATATACACTGGATTATAATACAATTATGTATCTTTACTAAGGTTAATTGACAAATAGGTGGAACAGGACTGCTCTAGAATAATTACTAGCAGAACAAGTCTGAAAAATATTGCCCAAGAAAAATTCAGAATGTTATTGCTTTTTTAAGAGTTAACTAGATGACTTGTGGTCAGTGCTCATTTATTTATACATTCACGTACTCTGTCTCTGAACAGGGCTGCCACAAATTTACTAGGGCAATTATTCTGCAAATAACAAGTGGCCAAAAGCAGAGAAATATTATCCAATTCATTGGCCAGAGGTTGCCTAACCTGATGCCACAGTGCTAGGTCCCCTAATACTACAAATAAATGATCACTCCACCAAGTACAATATATCCTGTCAAAGACAAAAAACAATGGTTTACATGGTCCAAGAGAAAAAAGTGAAGTCAAAATGACACTTTAAAGAGAAAGAGATGAGACAGAAAAGAGATCAAAAGTAAATTAATGTTTTGTGGCAATCTGTAGAATAATTGAATTAAAGCCATAAAAGTAACCAAAATGCCAATCTCCCAGCATTGTTTTGGGCTGGGGAGACAAACTTCAGAGCAGGTTACTCTGGGCTCAGATCTCAGCCCTTACTAACTTACCAGCTGTATGTCCTTTGCAGAGTTAAACACTTTGATTCAATTTTAAAGGGAGCTAGTTTTGGAGGACCTGAACATACATTTTTCCAAAGAAGACACACAGATGGACAATGGACACATGAAAAGATGCTCAGTATCACTAACCATCAGAAAAATGCAAATCAAAACCACAATGAAAGATCACTTTATACCTGTCAGAATGGTTAAAATCAAAAACACAAGAAATAACAAGTATTAGTGAGGATGTGGAGAAAAAGGAACCCTTGTGTACTGTTGGTGAGAATGCAAATTAGTACAGCCTCTGTGGAAAACAGTATGGAGGTTCCTCAAAAAATTAAAAATAGAACTGCCATTATGATCCAATAATGCTACTACTGAAAGAAAATGAAAACACTAATATATGCACCTCTGTTTACTGCAGCATTTACATTAGCCAAGATATGGAAGCAACCTAATAATATAATATAATAATATTATATTAGTTTCAGGTATATAGCATAGTGACTCAACATTGATAGATGAATGGATAAGAAAGATGTGGTGTACATACACACACACACACACACACACACAATAATACTTAGTACTAAAAAAGGATGATCATGCTATTGCAACAACATGGATGGGTATCATGTGACATCAGTTAGACTGAGAAAGACAAATTCTACACGATTTCACTCATATGTGGAATCTAATAAACAAATGAATAAACAAAAAGCAGAATCAGACCGATAGAGAATAACCTGATGGTTGCCAAAAGGACAGGGAGTAGGGGAATGGGACAAGTGGGTAAAGGGGAGCAAGAGATACAGGTTTCTCATTATGGAATGAGTAAGTCATGGGAATAAAAGGCACAGCACTAGAAAGTCAATGATTTTTAATAGCGTTGTATGGTGACAGATAGTAGCTATACTTGTGGGAAGCAAAGTATAGGGTATAGAGATGTTGAGTCACTATGCTATATACCTGAAACTAATATAATATTATAAGTCAACTGTACTCAAAAAAATTAAAATAAAAAGGGTCAGTTTCAAACTCATAATTACTTACTAAATAAATAAATAATTTACTAAATAAAATAATATAAATGATGTATCTATCATAGGGTGGACACTATATATTAGTTTTGACAATTGAGTGTAAAATTTTGCACTGTAGAATGTCTCAGATACTCAGTGGAAAGGGAGAATGGAGCAAGGTAAGCATCCTGAAAGGCTACAGTCCAAATATACAAGGGAGAGAAAGACTGCGCTTTGAGTCATTTGAATGACCTTGGTCCCAGGCATTTTCCCCTCTATAAGTTTGTGTTTATTATTATCAGCTCCAGAACGTACAATGTTCCTTATGGATTTAAATCCAATTTGCAAAGATGGTGTAACTGATCCTCACTGATCACCAGCATCAGTTCTGTACGGATGAGTTCCAATGCTGATGACCAACTTTCCAACCTTCTTAATCTGCCATCACCCTACTCATCCGGTCTTAGTTCCCATTATTCATCAACATTTATTTACTTTAGAAAGAAAGGATTCACTGTCTCCACTTATATATATTCAAATCTAGATGCCTGAGCAATAGCCTACTATAGAAGAAATTAAAAGTTTAATTCTCTCCCTTCCCTCAAAGTATGATGAATTGAACTTGCAAAGGTAAATGACACATGGACATTTCCTACACTCACGAAGTCCAAGAATTTAACAGATGAGATAGATGTGAATTATACTATCATAAAATCAGTGCCATACTATCAGACACATGAAAAAATGTTCATCACTAGCCATCAGGGAGATTCAAATTAAAACCACATTGAAATACCACCTTACACCAGTTAGAATGGCCAAAATTAGCAAGACAGGAAACATGTGTTGGAGGGGATGTGGAGAAAGGGGAACCCTCTTCCACTGTTGGTGGGAATGCAAGTTGGTGCAGCCACTTCAGAGAACAGTGTGGAGATTCCTCAAGAAATTAAAAATAGAGCTTCCCTATATCCCTGCCATTGCACTCCTGGGTATTGACCCCAAAGATATAGATGCAATGAAAAGAAGGGCCATCTGTACCCCAATGTTTATAGCAGCAATGGCCACGGTCACCAAACTGTGGATAGAACCAAGATGTCCTTCAACGGACGAGTGGATAAGGAAGATGTGGTCCATATACACTATGGAGTATTATGCCTCCATCAGAAAGGACAAATACCCAACTTTTGTAGCAACATGGACGGGACTGGAAGAGATTATGCTCAGTAAAATAAGTCAAGCAGAGAGAGTCAATTATCACATGGTTTCACTTATCTGTGGAGCATAACAAATAGCATGGAGGACAACGGGAGTTGGAGAGGAGAAGGGAGTTGAGGGAAATTGGAGGGGGAAGTGAACCATGAGAGACTATGGACTCTGAAAAACAACCTGAGGGTTTTGAAGGGGCGGGGGTGGGAGGTTGTGGTACCAGGTGGTGGGTATTGGAGAGGGCACAGATTGCATGGAGCACCAGGTGTGGTGCAAAAACAATGAATACTGTTACCCTGAAAAGAAATTTTAAAAAATTAAAAAAAAAAAAAAATCAGTGCCATAACCAAGGTAGCAAAAGGTGCTATGGGTACAGAAATGGCTCCTAACTCTGAGTCAGCAAATGGTTCATAATCTGCCCTACACAACCATATTCATATCTACCTTTATCTTCTGCCCACCTTTTTATTATGTTTCTTCCCCCACCAAACTTTTTAACTTCTTCCCCTTTGTTAAATCAATCCAAACTTCAAGAATCAGTAGAAATTTTGACTTTCCCAGGATGCATTTTCATCTCTTTTTTTCTAAACTACTAGTATTCTTAGTACTTTAGTTTGTATATTTTTATTTCAAACACACTGATTTTTCTTCCATGGCTACATAATAATTCCCTTAAATACTTGGCAGACTCTTAAAATCTCAATGATCCACTGAATAATATCATTCAACTGAAATTTTAGGATATAATAAAATTGTGATTGAAGATAATCCTATATTCTAAGTCCAGCACTATTATATTCTCTGATTTCCAACTGTATTTGCAGGCAACTTCAAAAATTTTACAAATTTCACAAATCATAGATTGCCAAGCTCATCAGTTCAAGTGTTTTAGTTCCAATACAATTCTAACAATCTGGATTTTAATATAGGCTTTACCCACTGCAGAGATCAACAATGAATAAGCATTCTAACATAACTTAAACATCTTAAAAATTCTCCCTAACATGTCTAAGAACACTTTACTCAATAATTGTATTAACTTGGGTTTTTCTACCTGTTTTAACAAAAGAGGAAGTCCAGAACTTCTAACAGTATTTGGGCCTAACCCTCCCACCTTTAATTTCTGTTCCTATAAAATGCAAACTCAAGTCTAACAGGCTTCAACCTCTTACTGTCTTAGCATGAGGAAAAAGTAATACATGAACTACCAACTGGTTGATAAAAGGGAAAGAAGTGAAATGTGAAATTATATTTTAAGCTTCATTTAGTTCTAGAACCATTAAGAACTTTCTGCAAAACTATTAGCAGATCCTCTCGTTATCAGACCTCAACTTTTCCCTGTTAAGTTTATCCTAGCACTGTAGATGATTATAAAACTGGTATTTCTATTGCAGAAAACATTTAAAATAACTAAGGAAATTTTCAAGTTTATTTGAAAACCAAAATTTCAGGAGGAGATATGAAAGAAAAGAAGCCAATAAAAGAATAATAATTGGTGCTTTTGAAATAAGGAGAAATGAAGTTCAAAGACAATCAGAAAAATCATCTGAAGTAAATTTGATACTGCAAATCAAACTGATTCACCTTGTCCAGGAGAAACAAGTGACAGCAGAGGAGGAAGAGGGAGCAGGAAAAGAAGACAATAATGGTGGAAGCAGTGGCAGCAGTTTAAAGGAGTGACAGAGAATTAGTTTGGCTTCAGACTTTTCCACAACACCACTCAAAGTGAGAAAACAGGTAGAAATGATTATATAGTTGTAAAAAGGAAAAACATAAATTGAAAATTTTATATCCAATTTGCATTGGATACATTCCCATGTATCCAAGATCTTAAAGAACAGAGCCATCATGAACTCTTCCCGGAAAAAAAAAAAAGCTTTAAAATATAGCCAACTAAATAGCCAATATTAGAGGAAAGTAAGTAAAAGGATTGGTGGTGGGGAACTGAATCAATTTAGAAAAGCAAATGCTGCTGGCTTCTATCTGAACTTAGAACACAATTTTTAAAAGTCATGATCAAATTCAAACTTTTAAATAATCTTATTAATTTAAAAGAGACACTTAGAAACTAATCTCCTGTGAAGGAGAAGTGTATTGTTTCAGCAATCCCTTTAGGTTTGCCTTAGTCCCCATACCCTCAATTAAGTTAATAAAAGTAAATGCTTTTACTAAAAAATGGCATGCTACAATTTTTCTAAAATTATATTTACCTATATGCCTAAATAAATACAAATTGTTGACAATTAATTTGTTATTTGTGGTCATAGTTTTAGGATTCCCCCTTTTACTGTAACAAACATCTATCACTTTTTCAAAAATGAGCCATTATACTAAAAACAAACAAACAAACAAAAAAGCAAACTTCCTGCCTAATTCACAGTTTTCTCTTTCTACCTTTGGTGGTAGAAACATCCTACTAGCTAACCGAGAAGTCTTCTCCTAAATAGCAGATTTGTTCTAATTTCCCTTATGAATTCCTCAAAGGAAGCATGGTATAACAAGAGTTAAAATCACGTTCAAAAACTACCTTCTATTGAACCCTTACTCCTCACCCAGTGCCATGCTAAAACCAAAATCCATTCTTTGATTTAACCTGTGAGGCAAGATCTTCCCTTTTTACAGATATGGTAAAATAATTTGCCTAAAAGGTCTCATAGCTGCTAGGTAGCAAGGAGATTAAAAAATTATAAGGAGTACAAAGGTCAAGTTCTTGACCACTAATCTTTTTTTTCTTAAGCCCTTAATTCTACAGTAAGATAGACCTAAATTAAATCCAGATTATGTTATAAGCAGTGTGACCTTGGACAAGTGACAACTTGTCATCTTTACTTTTTCCATCTTCAAAATGGGCAGATTATCAACCCTATCTCATTACATCACTAAAAATAAATAATAAAGCTCTTAGTCCTTCATTTAGCAGATAGAAAGGATTCTATTTGGTGATAAGTAACAAGTTCTTAAAACGCTAAGAACATCAAGAAGAATATGATATCACAAAAGTAACCAAACAAAATTTATAAATACCAGAGAGATTTAAGTAATGTAGCAGTGAATCTTAGCAGAAAATGTTTTCATGTTTCTGTTCACAAAACATTCCTTTATTCAAGTATTGTAACATATAAATCAGAGTTTAAAGAATCATAAAAGTTTAGTAAAATGTGACATAATATAAAATTTGGACCAACCAGAATGGATCAAATTCCTGAGCACAAAAGTTACCACTTGGTTTCATTTTTAAGTTGCCTCAGGCAAACTTGCCCTCTTTGGGGGCTAAATCATCATTTAGAACCATCACCTTAAAAAGCAGAACCCTGAGAAAATGCTACTTTCCTCTGAAAACTAGTTTAACTTTTGATTCTACTCTCGAGTCCTAAATACATCAAATAAACTTTCTAAGGCTTCTACATTCCTTAAAAAACTAATTTTTTATCTAAGAAGGAAATCACAGAAGATGGGTTAAAATATAAGCTTCTTAATAAGTAACTTGTCAGAAATAAAAGTGTAACTGGGGCGCCTGGGTGGCTCAGTGGGTTAAAGCCTCTGCCTTCCGTTCAGGTCATGATCCCAGGGTCCTGGAATCGAGCATGATCCCAGGGTCCTGGAATCGAGCCCCACATCGGGCTCTCTGCTCAGCAGGGAGCTACTTCTGCCTCTCTCTCTCTCTACCTACTTGTGATCTCTGTCAAATAAATAAATAAAATCTTTTTTTAAAAAGTATATCTATATTTGTTGTAATAATAGGAAAACAAATACACTTTTGAAAGAAGCAATGTTAGTAGTTTTAAAAGCCACTTTACAAACCATCTTTTTAAATTCTGAACAGCTAATCTGCCCCATTATAATTTCTAAGAAGTGTGTAATTGTTTTATTTTCACTAATTTTAGCATAATGACATGTCCAGGTCTCAGCAGTAATGTGCTGTATTACATTTAGTAAATAAGGGAGTTTAAAAAAATAATGGAGCTTCAGTGATGACTGAATAAATTAGTGATACTTAAGAGCAGAAAATGCTTTTGAAACCAACAATAATCTGCACCAAAAGGCATACTGGAACATGCATACCTCAAGTCATCGCTTGGTTCTTTTTTTTCTGGAAGTTCCATGTGCTTAGAGTCTGTTGACTGGTGCTCTTCAGCAACATTGGGTTCCTGGTTTATCATAGGGAACTCTGAAGTGAATGAGAGCTCCCCTTCACTGGAGACCCCAAAGAGGTCTGGGTCATCTTGAATGACATCAATTAAGAGGACATCATCTTCATATGCTTTAAGAATATCTGGAAACCCCATTTTAATTTCTGAAAAGTTCTTAGTCATTTCTCTACCACTAACTTCAGAGAAAACTGGTTTGAATGTTTCTTGTTCATTAGAGCAGAAAGCAGGACTTTTCTCAATACACCCAAGATCACAAGAAAAAGTATTTCTTTCAACTGTGAGAGAAACAGCTTCCTTGTTTGAAATAATATTGCCTGGTTCAGAGATGTGGTTGGATGGTTTATTACCATTACCTTGCTTTAAAAAACTTGAAGAAATACTACAGGAATGCTTGCAGCTGCATGAGTCAGAATTAGCTTGCACTGGAGTTACACTATTTTGTATTCTCAAAGACTGAGGACCTGAAGTTACTGTAGAAATATTTTCTTTATTCCTATTTTGTCTTACCTCGGCTCCAGATAAATTGTCAAGAAGTTCTAAGGGACTATATGCTTCTCTCTCTGATGACCTTGCATTTATTTCTTTCTTTTTTTCTGTTTTATTCTTAAGTAATGGAATTTTAAAATTAGTCAGCCGGCCTGTGTTCAGTATTTTCACTAAGTCTGGAACCACAAGGGTTTGCTTAGCAATGCATGCTTTTCGATGAATAGTTTTGCCTATAGAGTTATTTGCTTCCTGGACATCCTGGGAAGCCACTGTCAAATTAAATTTTGTTAAATTCCCTCTATCTTTTTTTTTACTTCCTGTTAAGTTTTGAGGCACATTAGTTAGCTGAGTATCTTCAGTAGTATTAGAAACTACCTCCGAACCACTTCTGCTTGGTTCCTCTGACTGTATCTTTTTATCATCAATTATGGGTTCCTTTATAATCATTAAAGTAGGTTCTATTGTGGAGACTAAAGACAAACAATTTAAATTAGAATCCAATTTTTCTTTACTTGAAGATTCACTGTTTGTTTCTGTTATGGTACTTTGTAATGATAATTTAGAATCAGTTAAGTGAGTTTGATTTGTTTGGTGTTTAAGAAAATCATCTTGCTTAAAACTTTCCCGAGACCCAGGAAGACAGTTATTTGAATCTGGCAAGGAAGACTTTTTCCAACACTGGGCAGATATTCTAGCACAGGAATAACAAGGCCAAGTTCTTTTACCAGTCATCGGTATTGTTCTGTGACAGCCTAACTTCAATTCTTCAGCTTCATTTCTCAATTCTTCCCATGAAGATCTCTTTTCAAAATTACTGCAATCACTAGGTAATTTCACTATTGAGCTTTGCACCAACTTAATATACTCTTCTGGCTCCATGCTTTTAAATCCTAAGTGCTCTGAATCATTTTTTATTTCTTCTTCCAAAAGTGGCTCAAGGGTTTTCTGAAACATAGCATTTACATGATGTCCAGGACTTGGTTTTTTCCCTGCTGTTTCTGGAAGACTTAATAAATGACCCACTGGCGAGAGTGTATTGTGGTTTATTTTTCTCAAAACTTTTAAAGGACTTTTTTTAGCCTCTAAAGTCTCTGCTCCTTTATCCTCAGCACCTGTTTGGTTTTCTTGTAATGCCAACTCAGACTTGCTATACATATTAGAGAAGTTCATCTCAATAATCATTTCATCTCCTTTTTCAGACACCTTCATCCTTTTCCTGGGTTTTCTCCCAACATTGCTCTCCTCTATTGAGTATTTACTGTTTTCATTCTGAAGGCAGGAAAACAAGCCATTACTTTTACTTTGGTATAAATCAGTTTTTTCAAGCAATAACTTATTTACTCCCATTAAGTTTTCTTCAGTTTGTAAAAGCTGAGGAGCATTATTTGTGTCACTCTTATCTGCAAGACTCCTAAAGTTTTCTTTCTTTAACTTTCAGGAATTTTCTGGTACATGCATACGTCCACCATCACGTTTATATGAAAGGCTATTTTCATCATTACAACCCTTGGAATGGGGGAAACAACTGCAATCATGTAATTTTAAAATGGAATTACTTTCTACTACAGGTGACAAGCTGTTACAAGAATATTTTGAAGTATTCCTGTACAGTTCATCTTGGAATTCAACCTTAATATTTTGTGTAGCCTTATTTTCAGTTATTTTGAGAAGGACTTTTTAAGGGCTTTCTAAGCCCTTAAGTTTTTTAATTCAAATTCTTCTTTTAATACCTTCTACCAAACCTTCCTTACCCAAAGACCGCAAGAAAGCCATACTTTGAAATTCACTGCACTCCACTGTTTGGAAAGATTCCAAATTGGTTAATGATTCCTTTCTTACCAGGTCAGTCCCTGGCTGTGGATCATCACTTGAGGCTTCAGTAACTTTTCTTTTTTCCTTGGCTGATCAAAACAACAAAACATACCAGAAAAGATTTTATATTGAGGAGGAAAAAGCAATACCACTTAAAATTTAAAAATTGTGAAGCCATCCACTTTTATTTCCCTGAATAGCTGTATGGGAACACACAAATGCTTTTAAATGAAAAACCTAATTTCTGTTAAGGAACTACATACAAATCTGCATAAGTTTCAAGGCAGCTGAATAACCTCTAGCATCAGTATCACTTCACACTACCCAAAATGGATCACTAGTAGGAATTCCTCTTACCGTAATTCTGATCAAGGGCTCCTAACAGGGCAAACACCTTCTAAGAGAATTCCTGTTCTTCCCCCTCCTGGTCAACCACGTGCATCGGTAAAGCCCACACAAACTCAAGTTAAACACTAGTGTGAAACAATGATGGGGCAGGCTGAGGTGCAAATGCAAAAATGGGAGCAACCCCTGAGCGCTTTCTTGCTGTCTGCCCAAATGCAAGGGGAGCTCCGCCTCCTTTGCTGCTTCTAATCCCTGAGGATCTGAGGGGTCCAAAGGGCTCCCCTGGCCCCCAGACCCTCCTCTCAGCCGCCTCACAGCAGCCTTCCCAGCCCGGACTCCTCACCCGACTTGTCACTTTCCACCTCTTCTCTCCCAGACGCCCGGGCCACCATTCTCCTCTTTTGCCTGCTCTCCTCGCGTTCCCAGACCTCAGGGCCGCAGCCTCCCGCTTCGCCTGGCCCTGGCCGCCGGCCTCGCTTCCTCGAGCCTCGCGCGTCGCCTTCACGCCCGTGGGCCGCCGTGGGGCCCGAGGGCAGCAGCCGCCGCATCAGCCCCGGGCGGCCCGCCCTGCCCGCGATGCCCGCTGATGCCCTCCGAGGCCGGCCGCACCCGCTCACAGGCGGCCACCCGCCACGCAAAAGCTGCTTCCGCTGCCAAGACCCCAGCCTTGGCCCAGCTCCGCGCTGCCTGCCGTCTGGCTCGGGGCCGGAAGCGGAAGTGGGGTCTGGGCGCTGCAGACCTAGGCAGGCTGGGCGGGGCCCAACGGGCAGAAGGGCCCAAGCCAGTGCAAGCCCTGATTGCGGGCTTCACTGATTGCGACGGTGGCCCGTGGCGCCTTTCTAGGCCAGAGTCTCCTGGAAACTTTCAGGGCTCTTTCTCTCACTTACTGCCCCTTCCGCTTGGCCGCTGGTAGAGATGACTGCTGGCCAGTGGCTTCTAACCATCCCCAAACCACGTGGGGTCCCTTTCTATCAGCCCTCTTAATTTATTTACCCACATATCCTATAGGCACCTCAAGCTCTTGTACGGTTGCAACACTGAGCTTATCTTCCCTCACAGGCTTGCTCCTGTGTTGGTGGATGTACCACCATCCACTTACTTGTCTTAAGAAATTCAGAAACCTTTAAACACAGCTTCTTTCCACATCATCCCTCTCAGCCACATTCATTATGTCTGCTTGATTCTACTTTCTGTGTTTGTCAGCCACTCTCCCCTTTGCTATTTGGTTCTGGCTCCCGGAATCTGACTGATCTACTGCATCAGCCTCCTAAATTGTATTCATGCTTCTGTCCTGTGTAATCGAACCAACCTTGAGTTTGCTCCTTGGTGAGTCAGAAATTGCACCAGACTGAGTTGTGGCACAAAGAAACTTCATTTGCAGCAAATAAGGAGATGATGGGTAATAACTTCCAAAGCCGTGACTCCCTAGCAGGGGTGAATGGGTTCCTTTTATTTAGGGCTAGGATGAATATTTAGATAGAGAAGCCTTGTTATCATATGTAGAGGCAGGCATAGGATCCTGCACGTGTCTTAAGAAAATATTCCTATACATGACATTGTATGTTATGTAAACGAGGCTCAGGCTTCTTCTTGGCTGGAGATTTTAGTATTATAATGAGGTAAAAGTAGTCTTCAATCATTCCACAGGCCACTCTGTGGTCCAAC
Organism: Mustela nivalis; assembly: GCF_964662115.1. Taxonomy (NCBI): domain Eukaryota; kingdom Metazoa; phylum Chordata; class Mammalia; order Carnivora; family Mustelidae; genus Mustela; species Mustela nivalis. The sequence goes on from NC_139020.1 coordinate 148,374,746, forward strand.
TGTGCAAGCGTGAGTCAGGGGTTAAGTTCAAACCAGTGTGGGTTGTCTGGGTGGGCAGAGGCAGTAGTTACTGCTCCAGGGAGATTTCACTTTCATTTGCCTGAGTTAAGGTATAAGCAGGAAAAAAGAGCTTAAGGAAAAATGTGGGACAAAGGTCAGTGAGTACAAGCAGGTGGGCAGTACAGTCAGATCTTGGGGTCTAGCTGGTGATATTTGTCTTGTTCCAAAGAAGCTTCTACCTGCTGCCAGCCTTGCCCCTCCCCTCCCATGAAAGGAGATGCTGGCATTTCTCAGCTTGGCTCCTCATGAATTTTCTTTACTCAGAGACTACAACTAGCAGAAAGAAGTCCAAACTCTTCAGTTTGGTATTTGTGGCCCTCTCTGATGTGGCCACTAGATATTTAACGAATTTTGTCTCTCACTGTCACTGTATGGGAAAAGTTGAGCTTCAGTGGAAAATTATGTGAAGGAGTCACCCTTCTGCGTTATCTGATTCTGATTCTATGGGAGCTATCTTACAGCTCTAAGTTTTAAATAAGTAGTAGCAATGCATAAGATGGTCTGTAGACATGTGAATTCTGTCATATAGATGTTCAGTTGACTAGAACTATAGATGTTCTCCTCTCACTGGTGGAAGAACCCAGTTTTGCCTCAATTTGCATTCTCTTTAAAATCCCTGATCTATAAATGGGTCTGTTCTTCGGACTTGTCTTCTCAACTGGTAATTATAAATCTGCCTGATGATAGAAAGTCATTAACACACTTTCATTTTAACATCTTTATGAAAATCATGACTTTATCTTTTGGAGGAAAAAACGATCTTCTAACAATACATATCTCCTGCACTTTGTATACTGTGTCAGGCCTGTGCCTCTCTACATGCTAGTCCTGGAAATTGTTTTTTGCTTTTCTGCCTGGTGAACTACATGTTCCCCTTCAAGATACAGTGTGAGAATCACCTCTCAAGGAAGCTTCCCTGCTATCTTTCTCCCTACACTTGTGTGTGCGCGTGTGTGTGTGTGTGTGTGTGTGTGTGTGTGTTGGGAGCAAGGAGTGTCAGGTATTCCTGCCTGCCTGCTAACACATTACCTTCAGCTCTTTTCTTGTGGATCTCTTTCAACGCAGATACCTTCTGTTAGTCTTTGCATTTTGTATGTTTTAAGAAAAACTTGGTGATTTTTTAACACAATGGGTGTGGACATTAAAAGATGGTATGATTGGGGTCACCTGGGTGGCTCAGTGGGTTAAGGCCTCTGCCTTCGGCTCAGGTCATGATCTCAGGGTCCTGGGATCAAGTCTAGTGTCAGGCTCTCTCCTCAGCAGGGAACCTGCTTCCTCCTCTCTCTCTGCCTGCCTCTCTGCCTACTTGTGATCGTTAAAAAAAAAAAAGATGGTATGATGCACAGAGTAGCCTTGTAGGTTGGATAAGCAGTTTAAAAGGAGTATTCTTAGGATCTTCTATAACTAGAACTTAGGTAAGGGAGGTGTAGAGGATCTAGAAACTTCTCTTGTTTCTTTCTGCTTGTGAAAAACTCAGTAAAGGGAAACCAGTTTAAGAATTACAGAATAGAAAAAGCTATTTAAGGGGTTTCAGGCTACATGTTCGTTCACAAAGAGGCACTTTGTGCCTCAGTTTTCTCATCTGAAAATGAAATAATAATAGTGTCTCTGGAAGGAATATGTCACCCCAAAATATGACTTTTTGACATAAACATTGTTTTGAGCTGACAACAATTAGGAAGCAACAAATACAGGAAAAACTCTCTCAACTTCCCCACCCTTTCTGCTTAAAGGCAGGATATAAATTTTGCTTTACTGGAGATGACTCTAGACTTCTATCAGCATAGAGATAGAATCTACAGCATAGAGATAGAAACTACAGCAATCTGCAAATTAACCTTACTCCATTAGATTCTTCCTATATATCAATCTTCCTGCAGTTTGTCACTCTAGGAAGCCTAAAATAGTTTTCCTTTGTGGTACCACTTCTAAACAAATTTAGTGTTCACTGTTGAAGATGATAGCACTTTATAGGCCAGAGTTCTAAGCCACCACTTGATGTTAACTCTTTGTTGAGGTTTCTCCTGCATGATGTACCCCGTATGCATTAAACTGTTTTTCTCTTGTTAACCTGTCTTTTTGTTAAAGAACACTTCAACAAAGGGCTTTAACAAATGGAGAACTTAAGATGGGTAGAGTTTGTGTGCAAATATTTGTAAGGTACTTAGAACAATGCCTAGCAGATTGTAAATATTACGTAGATATGTTAAATAAAAACCTCAACATATCAAAAGAGAAACTCTTTATAATTTTGACTTTTACTATTTATAAGATAAATATTGTTACTAAGATCTTAGTAAAATAAAAGATAAAAATTCAAGAGCCCAGCTTCTTTGGTCTGAATAAAAACAGAGGAGATAAATATAGCTATAGACCCAAGAATTTAAAACTTTTATGACCCATAACTGTTTAGCAATGCATAAAAGAAGAATGGGAAGAGTTTAGTAGCATAGGAAATTGAAAAATGAAGCACACTGAGTGTATTCAATAAGGAAATTCTCATCTTTGTTACAGATTTCAAGTTCTTCATACCAAACTGCTTTCATGGAAAACCTGAGGAAATTAGGTGTGTTCATACAAGTTTTTATGGATCTTCTGCTCTCTTCTGTGACATGATTATCATAATCCTAGTGGGCTTGGTAATTTCTGGAAAGGGCAGGCAGAGCTGTTTACCAAAAATACTCAATCTTCCTAGTAGTAGATCTCCTACACTTCAGAGTTCAGAAGATGGAGCAGAATATTTACCCATATCTATTGGGTTGCATCTCAATCTGCATAAAGTTGGCCCTCTTGCTAGAGTCAGGGGGTCCCTTCTCTTCTATTCCCTTCCCTTTTTCTATTAACCCTCTCCCTTTGCCCTGGATTCTCACTGACACTACTGTTGAGCCTTCAAAGTCAACTTCAGCATCACTGCTTCTTGAATGTCCTTTGCGTCTCTAACCTGAAAGATAACATCACAGCCACATTCTCTCTATATTCCACAACTGCAGCTGTAGATTATTAATGCACAAGACAGGCTACATAATTCATGGGGCCTGTGCAACTATACAGATCATGTGCCCATGAAGCCAGTCCTACAGATCCATGATACAGATCCATCTACTTGTACAAACATCCAGAAGGCTACCAAACCTCTCTATTGTTAGGATCTATCAGCTTTGACAGTGTTATTCTGTATCATGCCTGTCCAGTTTGCACTCAGGGCAATCCCATACCCTTCTACTGCCTGCTTTGAATCACAGGGGCCAGCCTCTGCAGTCTGTGTTTTCCATTCCCCTAGGTGAGCTGGCTTTGGGTGAGATTTGGCTATGGAGGACACTGGTAGGAGGACACTGGTAGGAGAAGGGATACTTTTGTCTTCCTTAGGCTGCCTATCAGACACAGATGTGTCTCCGTTGAGACTCCAACTCTTGCTGGTAAGGCTCACTGTGATGCAGCTTTCATCAGATACCTTGAAATCTCTTTGCTTCAAGAAGAGGCAGTGTCTTTCTATTGTTATGAACCTCTGGAACCTTCTGGAAACCATGAAACCCTGTTCATTTTCTCTGCTCATTCAGCCCAACTCCTGCATTACATTCCTTTGTTTAAAATACTTAATTTCTTTTCCTTTAAGAATCCTCCCTCCCCTTTGGTGAGTGCTGTGAAGTGTGTAAACCTGGCGATTCACAGACCTGTACCCCTGGGGATAAAAATATATTATCTGTTTATAAAAAATAAAAAATTAAAAAATTAAAAAATAAAAGAATCCCCCCCCCAAATCCCCAGTAACTAAGGATTATGGTGGAAGGAGCAAAGGGGATGAAAGGAAAGACTTCTGTTCTGACACAAGTGTCCTGACAAGTGTCAGGAAGCGTTCTTTCACAATCTTAAAATGAATGTCTAAATAACGTGATATTCTCCCAAGAAATGGTCATTTTTATTTCTCTTAAGTATTTCTAATACTTTCTTCAGGGTTAGCTTCTTGTTGAGTTTTAGATTGTAAATGTTCTGTCCAGGAATATCACACAATCAATCTGGTGTTCAGCAAATAATAACATATTGGAAACTTTAAAATGTTTTTTAAATCAATGATACTATTTTACCTCTTGAAAAAAAAAAAATCAAAGGCTGTTGGGCTCCCCGCCGAGGGGAGGAGGTGCCCGGGCCAGCCGGAGGCCTCTCCTTGGGGCTGAGTGGGATGGCGAGTGTTGCGAACCCGGAACGCACCCACAGAAGACACCGGGCTCGGGGGATCTGTCGAAGCAGGATCTCACTTTATTGTGCGGGGGCACACCTTATATAGAGCAGCAGAAGGGAAATGAGAACAGAGGGAGAAGAGCCAATAAGATTATGCCAAGTAGCAGTTGCTGGGTAAGGCGTGTCGGGCGAGAGGAGGAAGTGCCATAGGTTTCAGGAACCGAAACTGTGAAATTGGTGCCTTGTTGGCCGGAAGAGACGGCAAGCCGGCGCCATCTTTATTCTGGGCCGCACCCTGTGGAGGCACCTCTAGTTATGTGCCTTACATTTCCCCCTTTTGTTTTTGTAGGCATGACTTCTGTCTTAGGTTGCCAGTGACAAGACAACAGGCTTACCTGTCATTGAGGGTCATACAGCGTAGGTATGTCCTCTGTCTTAGGTTGCTAGGTGTCTTTCATTGGTCTTACCCGTCACTGAATATCACGCTGCTACGAGGGGCATCTCTTTTAAGGCCTGTCTTAGGTCGCTCCAACCGGTATGGAGTCTTACCCGTCATTGGCCAAAAGAGATTAGTGATATATCTCTTCATCGCGGGTGGCCGGGCTTTGGTAATGTACTTGAACGCTCATAAGCTGAATGGCTTCCATCCTCTTTTGTATAAATTGAGTTAGCTTATTGATAAAGCAGGGGCCAAAGGAAACGACAAGGAGCAGAATAAAGAGGGGGCCCAGAAGAGGGAGGAAGTATGGGAGAAGGCCACCGAAGCCGGTCCCGAACGGACTGTTCCACATCTCGTGACGCCTCTTTTCCAGGTCTTCTTGTAGTTTTCTAATTTTATCTTGAACTATGCCCGATTTGTTGGCATAGAAGCAGCACTCTTCCTGTAAAAACAAATAGATGCCTCCCTTTTCGGCAGTTAAAAGATCAAGACCTCTGCGGTTTTGGAGTACTACAGCGGCTAAGGAGTCTAATTGTTCCTGGAGGTTTAAGATGGTTCCCGCTATTGTTTGGAGATCATCAATCATTTGTTGGGAGAGTGTTTTATAAAAATGGAGAGAGGTGCCCAAACCGGCTGACCCAGTGGCTACCCCGACAGTGATGCCGAGCCCCAATAAGAGAGGGATGGCGGGATTGGCTCGAGCATTTCTCTCTGCAATTAGTTGGCATTCCTCCTTGTATAGGGCTGTCCACTTTATATATAAGGCCCCTGGAAGAACGGCCCTAGCAAGCGACCGCCAGTCAGCTGCTGTACATGGGGCATGGGCCAGACCTCAGAGGATGGTTTCTGTCCATGGGGCATTGGGCCCGTCCTCTAATACTGCCTTTTTGAGCTCCTTAAGGTCCCCAGGTTCCCATGGGTACCAAGGAGCCGGACGGTTGCCTCCTGGGTTAACGTTTACGGGGAAAAGAGAGCAGCTGGAAGGCTCAGGGGAGGTATGCTCCGGGGGGGGGGGGGGGCAATAAGGAGGCGGAGGAGTGGGCGCTGATGGTTGGAGGAAGGGGTTAGTAGAAGGGGGGCGCGTAGGAGGGCCTTCAGCCCGAGATTTGGGTTGGAGATCCGGGGGCCAAGGAGCTGCATCAAAGGGATCTAGCGAGGGATAGAGCCTCTTTGGTTTAACAGGGGGGTTTCCAGTGGTGTTTGAGACGGTGGAGGCGGGCTCCTTTGAGGGCTGGTGGGATTCATTTGGGGCAGCTGCTTCGGGAGGGTTCTTAGTGGCCTCAGGTTGTGTGGGGAGAGGAGTTTGGGATCTAGGGGGGCAGGATGTCTCCTTTGACCCCTTGGGAGGTCGGGGAGGAAAGCAACTTTTTAATGCTGCAAGGGTAGGGTATGTACCCAGGGGGGGGACTTCACCCCTGTTGACATGGGCTTTGCGAACTAATTGTTCGATACGGTCCCAGGTGTCCCAGTCAAAGAAATTACTTTCAGGCAGCCAAGGGGCGGCTTTAATAAGGGTTTCCCATGTTTTGAGAGCCTGGGAATTGGTGAGGGAAAGACCGCGGCTCTTCAGAAGGAAGCGTAGGGATTCTAAGGAAGGGTCATTTTTAGAAGAGGACTGCCCCATAGCTTATGGGGGTACACTCACCCGTAGACCGATTGGCCCGTCAGCAAGAAGAGCGAGGTTCCTCACACGGGGCACCAGTTGTTGGGCTCCCCGCCAAGGGGAGGAGGCGCCCGGGCCAGCCGGAGGCCTCTCCTTGGGGCTGAGCGGGATGGCGAGTGTCGCGAACCCGGAACGCACCCACAGAAGACACCGGGCTCGGGGGGTCTGTCGAAGCAGGATCTCACTTTATTGTGCGGGGGCACACCTTATATAGAGCAGCAGAAGGGAAGTGAGGACAGAGGGGGAAGAGCCAATAAGATTATGCCAAGTAGCAGTTGCTGGGTAAGGCGTGTCGGGCGGGAGGAGGAAGTGCCATAGGTTTCAGGAACCGAAACTGTGAAATTGGCGCCTTGTTGGCCGGAAGAGATGGCAAGCCGGCGCCATCTTTATTCTGGGCCGCACCCTGTGGAGGCACCTCTAGTTATGTGCCTTACAAAAGGCCAATATTTTACTTCAGATATTGAAGTCCAGACATGAGACTCTCAATTAACTCTCTACCTACTACAGGTCTTTAGAACCAAAGCAACCAAGGATGAGTCATCACTCTTTCCTCCTGCTCTATGCTGTTGGATCATAAGAACTTTTTTTTTTAATTTATTTTTTTAAGATTTTATTTATTTATTTGACAGAGATCACAAGTAGGCAGAGAGGCAAGCAGAGAGAGAGGAGGAAGCAGGCTCCCTGCTGAGCAGAGAGCCCAATGCAGGGCTCGATCCCAGGACCCTGAGATCATGACCTGAGCCGAAGGCAGAGGCTTTAATCCACTGAGCTACCCAGGTGCCCCTGATCATAAGAATTTTTTATTGTGTTACTGAGTCTGAAGAACTCAATCAGTCAATGTATTAAGTCCAAAATGGAAAACAATGAAAATCTGTGAGGAAAGCAGGACCTTAGAAATTGTCTAGTCTAAGCTCTTCATTTTACCACTTAGAGGCGCAGGAAGCTAAGTAATTTAAAAGTGCTGTGAATCAATCATTTCCTAACTGTTTCTTCTGGTTGCTGTACTCCCAAGAGATCATTCTTCAGGAGACAACCACCTTTGGTCTGAGTGGGAGATTGAAGCAAGCACATACCTATTGTAAGAATGACTATTTTACAGGTACAAGCACACTAGCATCTCTGTAAGGGATCTTATATTTATGCCTCTCAAATTTCCATTTGAATTAGGGTCATTATTGCAGTCTTTTATCTTGTTTTTGGAGGAGCGATTTGCCACTTCACTATCCAATACAGGATAACCTCAGCTAGGAGGGGACTATGCTAGTGGCTACAATGTCAGAATCAAGCTTACCAGTAGGTAGAGTGGATGTCTGCTTAGATGGTTTGATTTGAATTGTGATAGGGAAAATTTCCTTCTATTTAGTCAATTTTCCACTCAAAAGGACATTATATACACATTGATGACTTCTAAAGTTATATATCTCTAGCACCACGTCCTGCTTTGTAGTCTCCTCCCCATGTTTTTTATCCAAGTGGCCGAGTTAAAGTTTTTTTCTGGCTTTGACTCACTTAGCAGAGAACATTAATCAAGAATTTTCCTTTTGGGGTGATGCTACTGCTCCTGCCGCCTCAACTGCTGATGTTCTAGTGAGGCTGGAAGCATGGTTCCTCTTACAACCATTGCCAACCAGAAAGTGAGGGAACAAAATCCCAGCAGCAGCTACTGATGTTGGGTTTGGAGGTTGCATCCAAAAGAGTCACAAGGAAAATGAATTCAATTTGCATCTTTCCTTCCTTTCAATAGCTTCTCTGGGTCTTAGCGTGATGGCGGAGAGTAGCAGATGGAAATGACATCAGGTCACAGGAGTTCAGCTAGATAGTTGTCAAACCATTCTGAACACCTACAAACTCAACAGGAGATCGAAGAGAAGAAGAGCAGCAATTCTAGGAACAGAAAATCAACCACTTTCTGAAAGGTAGGACATGTGGAAAAGTGAATCCAAAGCCACAGGAAGAGAGACCAAGGGGGGAGGGGCCAGCTTCCAGCAAATGACAGAGTAGTGGAGCACAAAATCAGAACTTTTAAACGTCTGCTCCACTGGAGGATATCACTCTAGGAGCTAAGCAGGGGTGGAGCCATGCAGGGACAGTGTGGACTCAGGACCCTCGGGGTCACAGAAAGACTGGGGGTGTCTGAGTGTGGCAGAGTTCCCAGATATCAGAGCGGAGAAGCTGACTATGGAGGCAGAGCTGAGGAGTGAGCTCTCAGCTTGGGGTTACCTTAAACCATGATCTGCAGCACAGTCGGGCCCCTACTTTTTGAGCAGGGACTCCATAAGTGGCAGATCCAGAGAGACACACCTTCCTCCTCTGGAGGCAGGAATCTGCTGGGTTTGGAGACTCCAAACAGGGCTGTGAGCCAGAGACAGAAATGCTCAGTCACAGGGTGGGTGAGTCCAGAGTGTGGCTTGAGACCGGGGAGACTGGAGTGATTGACCCCTTTTCTCTGAGGGCACACTGAGGAATAGGGCCCCGAGCCCTCGGCAACTCTGGGTTGGAGATTGGAAGGCTGCCATTTTCAATCCCATCCTCCAAAGCTCTGTGGAAAGCATTCAGGAAACAAAAACTCCCAAGAGTGATCTCGAGCAGATTTCTTAGCCTGACCCCTGGCAAGGGCGGTACAATTCCGCCTTGGGCAAAGACATTTGAGAATCATTACAACAGGCCCCTGCCCCAGAAGATCAGCAAAAACATCCAGCCAGGACCAAGTTCACTGATCAGGAGAACAGTGGAACTCCAGAGCTAGGGGAAAACAATGCATGCAATTCATGGCTTTCTCCCCATGATCCTTTAGTCTTGCAAAGTTAAATTAAATTTTTTCAATTTTATTTTTTTTCTTATTCTATTTTTTTAACTTTTCCTCTTTCCTCTTCTAATGTTTTTAACTAGTTTATCTGCACAATACTACCTAAAATATTTTTAAACCTTCATTATTATAGTCATATTTTATCCTTCATTGCATTTAGCCTTATTTTTTGAATATATATAAGGTTTTCTGTTTTCTAAAAAATTTTGGGATACAGTTTCTTCTAATACATCAAAATATACCCTAAATATAACACAGCGCTTTGTTCTAGTCTCCAGCCTGAGCACATTCTCTCCCCCCTTTTTTTCTTCTTTCTTTTTCCAACCAACTTATCTTATTGATCCCTTTTTTAGAATTTTTTTAAAATTTTCATCTTTACAGTTATATTCCATCCCTTTATGATGTTTACCCTTATTTTTGTATATATATGTTTTCTTTCTATAAAATTTTGGGAGGTAGTTTCTTCTAAGAGATCAAAACACACCCAAAATCAAGTGGGTGGCTCTATTCTATTCACCAATCTAATACATATACATACATATATTTTTTAAATTTATTCTTATCCCCTTTCTTCTCCCCCCCAGTTTGGGGTCTCCTCTGACTTGGTAAGCATACATTTTTCTGGGGACTTTGCCACCCTTTTAGTATTATATTCTCTCCTTCATATATTCTATCTGGATAAAATGACAAGGCTGTAAAACTCACCACAAAAAAAAAAAAAAAAAAAAAAAAAAAACAAAAAACGACAATAGGCAGTACCGACAGCTAGGGACCTAATCAATACAGACATTGGTAATATGTCAGGTCTAGAGTTCAGAATGATGATTCTCAAGATGCTATCTGGACTCAAAAAAAGCATGGAGGATATTAGAGAAACACTGTGTGGAGAAATAAAAGCCCTTTCTGGAGGAATAAAAGAACTAAAATCTAATCTAGCTGAAATCAAAAAAGGTATTAATGAGATACAATTAAGAATGCAGGCTATTACTGCTAGGATATATGAGGCAGAAGAGAGAATTAGTGATATAGAAGACCAAATGATGGAATAAAGAAGCTGAGCAAAAGAGAGACAAACAACTACTGGACCATGAGGGGAGAATTTGAAAGATAAGTGATACCATAAGATGAAATAATAGTAGAATAATTGGGATTCCAGAGGAAGAAGAAAGAGAGAGGGGGGCAGAAGGTATATTGGAGCAAATTATAACCCTGATACAAGAAGGGAACAATAATTAAAATCCAGGAGGCACAGAGAACCCCCCTCAAAATCAATAAGGTCCACACCCCATCATTTAATAGTAAAACTTACTAGTCTTATTGACAAAGAGAAAATCCTGAAAGAAGTTCGGGACAAGAAGTCTGTAACATACAATGGTAGAAATATTAGATTGGCAGCAGACTTATCCATAGAGACCTGGTAGGCCAGAAAGAACTGGCATGAAATATTCAGAGCACTGATTGAGAAAAATACACAGCCAAGTATATTATATCCAGCTAAGCTATCATTAAAAATAGAAGGAGAGATAAGAATCTTCCAGGACAAACAAAAATTTAAAGAATTTGAAAACACCAAACCAGCCTTACAGGAAATATTGAAAGGGGTCCTCTAAGCAAAGAGATAGCCTAAAAGTAGTACATCAGAAAGGAATAGAGACAATATACAGAAGCAGTCACCTTAAAGGCAATTCAATGGCACTAAATTCATATCTTTCAATAGTTACTCTGAATGTAAATGGACTAAATGCCCCAATCAAAAGATACAGGTATCAGAATGGATAAAAAAAACAAAAAACCATCAATACGCTGTCTACAAGAAACTCATTTTAGACCTAAAGACACCTCCAGATTTAAAGTGAGGGTGTGGAAAACAATTTACCATGCTAATGGACATCAAAAGAAAGCTGGGGTGGCAATCCTTATATCAGATAAATTATATTTTAAGCAAAGACTACAATAAGAGACGAAGAAGGATGCTATAACATACTCAAAGGGTCTGTTCAACAAGAAGATCTAACAATTTTAAGTAACATTGCCTCTAACATGGGAGCAGCCAACTATATAAACCAATTAATAACAAAATCAAAGAAACACATCGACAATAATACAATAATAGTAGGGAACTTTAACATCCCCTCACTGAAGTGGATAGATCATCCAAGCAAAAGATCAACAATCAACAAGGAAATAAAGGCCTTAAATGACAAACTAGCCTACCACTTCCTGAAGGCACATGGAAGAAGAATGAGGCACAAACAACTCAGCTGCAAGAGAAAGGGAACAGGGAACAAAAATAGAAAAGACTGTTGCCCCAAACAACTCCTCAGTCCCATTTTTGTTAGGTGTAGACAGTAATCAACAGAAGAGCTGAAGAAGGCTAAACATTAATCGTATGCCTTGTAGATAAACAAGAAGGAAGACAAAATATGTGTGGTCAAGTAGTATAAAGTTTATAGTTGAGCAAACACATTCAAAGGACTTATCTAATTAGCTACAGTTGCTCTGGGGAGGAGGGGACAGATAACGGAAAAATGAAGCAGGTGGCGTTCCACCCTGAACGACCTGGGCATCCCCAGCTGCTCAGGTTCTAGGCCGTATATCGTCCTCTCCTCCAGAGGCCTGTTGCCAGTATGTTTTTCTTAAGGCTATATCTAAATATACTTGGTAACTAGTAAAATTTCCCATGGGTTATATTTTAAGTAATACATTGTTCTGAGGGACAGTTACACTGGACCAGATGGACATCACAGATATATTCAGAACATTCCATCTCAAAGCAACAGAATACACATTTTTCTCTAGTGCACATGGAACATTCTCCAGAATAGATCACATCCTGGGTCACAAATCAGGTCTCAAGTGGTACCAAAAGATTGGGATCATTCCCTGCATATTTTCAGACCACAATGCTCTCAAACTTGAACTCAATCACAAGAGAATAGTTGGAAGGAACTCAAATACATGTAGGCTAAAGAGCATTATCCTTCAAAGAATGAATGGGTCAACCAGAAAATTAAAAAAGAATTGAAAAAATTCATGGAAACAAATGATAATGAAAGAACAACTGTTCAAAATCTGTGGAACACAGCAAAGGCAGTCCTGAGAGGAAAGTATATAGAGATATAAGCCTTTCTCAAGAAACAAGAAAGGTCTCAAATACACAACCTAAGCCTACACCTAAAACATCTGGAGAAGGAACAGCAAAGAAAGTCTAAAGCCAGCTGGAGAAGAGAAATAATGAAAATCAGAACAGAAACCAAAAGAAGAGTGGAACAAATCAATGAAACTAGGAGCTGGTTCTTTGAAAAAAATTAATAAGATTAATAAACCACTGGCCAGACTTATCAAAACAAAAAGAGAAAGGACCCAAATAAATAAAATCATGAATGAAAGAGGAGAGATCACAACCAACACCAAAGAAATACAAACAATTATAAGAACATATTATGAGCAACTATATGCCAGCAAATTTGACAGTCTGGAAGAAATGGATGCATTCCTAGAGATATATAAATTACCAAAACTGAACCAGGAAGAAATATAAAACCTGAACAGACCCATAACCAGTAAGGAGATTGAAGCAGTCATCAAAAATCTCCCAACAAATAAGAGCCCAGGGCCAGACAGTTTCCCATGGGAATTCTACCAAACATTTAAAGAAGAACTAATACCTACTCTCCTGAAACTGTTCCAAAAAAATAGAAAAGGAAAGAAAACTTCCAAACTCATTTTATGAGGCCAGCATTATCTTGATCCCAAAACCAGACAAAGACCCCATCAAAAAATAGAATTATAGACCAATATCCTGGATGAACACAGATGCAAAAATTCTCACCAAAATGCTAGCCAATAGGACCCAAAAGTACATTAAAAGGATTATTCACCACAGTCAAGTGGGATTTATCCCTGGGCTGCAAGATTGGTTCAACATCCACAAATCAATTGATGTGATACAATACATTAATAAAAGAAAGAACAAGAACCATATCATATTCTCAATAGAAGCCAAAAAAGCATTTGACAAAATATAGCATTCTTTCTTTATCAAAACTCTTCAAAGTGTAGGATGGAAGGATATTCCTTAATATCATCAAAGCCATCTATGAAAAACCCACAGCAAACATCATTCTCAATGGGGAAAAACTGAGTTTTTCCACTAAGATCAGGCAGGAACATGTCCATTATCACCACTCCTATTCAACATAGTACTAGAAGTCCTAGCCTCAGCAATCAGACGACAAAAAGAAATTAAAGGTATCCAAATCGGTAAAGAAGTCAAACTCATTCTTTGCAGATGATATGATACTTTATGTGGAAAACCCAAAAGACTCCACTCCAAAACTTTTAGAACTTATACAGGAATTCAGTGAAGTGTCAGGATATAAAATCAATGCAAAGAAATCAGTTGCATTTCTATATACCAACAACAAGACAGAAGAAAGAGAAATCAAGGAGTCAATCCCATTTACAATTGCACCCAAAATCATAAAATACCTAGGAATAAACCTAACCAAAGAGGCAATGAATCTATACTCAGAAAACTATAAAGTACTCATGCAAGAAATTGAGGAAGTCACAAAGAAATGGAAAAGCATTTCATTATCATGGATTAGAAGAACAAATATTGTAAAACTGTCTATGCTACCTAAAAGCAATCTACACATTTAATGCAATCCCTATCAAAACACCATCCATTTTTTTCAAAGAAATGGAAGAAATAATCTCAAAATTTCTTTGGAACCAGAAAGGACCCCAAATAGCCAGAGGAATGTTGAAAAAGAAAGTCAAAATTGGTAGAACACAATTCCAGACTTCAAGCTCTATTACAAAGCTGTCATCATCAAGACAGTATGGTACTGGCACAAAGGCAGACACATAGATCAATGGAACAGAAGAGAGAGCCCAGAAATAGGCCTTCAACTCTATGATCAACTAATCTTCAACAAAGCAGGAAAGAATGTCCAATAGAAAAGACAGTCTCCCCAACAAATGGTATTAGGAAAATTGGACAGCCACATGCAGAAAAATGAAACTGAACCATTTCCTTACACCACACACAAAAATAGACTCAAAATGGATGAAAGACCTCAATGTGAGACAGAAATTCATCAAAATTCTTGAGGAGAACACAGGCAGCAACCTCTTCAACCTCAGCCACAGCATCTTCTTCCAAGGGAAGAAGGCAAGGGAAACAAGGGAAAAAATGAACTATTGGGACTTCATCAAGATCAAAAGCTTTTGCACAGCAAAGGAAACAGTCAACAAAACCAAAAGATAACTGACAGAATGGGAGAAGATATTCTCAAACGACACATCAGATAAAAGGCTAGTATCCATAATCTATAAAGAACTTATCAAACTCAACACCCGAAGAATAAATAATCCAATCAATAAATGGGCAGAGGACATGAAAAGACATTTCTGCAAAGAAGACATCCAGATGGCCAACAGACTCATGAAAAAGTGCTCAACATTACACAGCATCAGGGAAATACAAATCAAAACCACAGTGAGATACCACCTCACACCAGCCAGAATGGCTAAAACTAACAAGTCAGGAAACAACAGATATTGGAGAGGATGTGGAGAAAGGAGAACCCTCCTACACTGTTGGTGGGAATGCAAGCTAGTGCAGCCACTCTGGAAAACAGCATGGAGGTTCCTCAAAAAGTTGAAAACAGAACTACCCTATGACCCAGTGATCACACTACTGGGTATTTACCCTAAAGATACAAATGTAGTGATCCGAAGGTGCACGTGCACCTGAATGTTCAGAGCAGCAATGTCCACAATAGCCAAACTATGGAAAGACTCTATATGTCCATCAACAGATGAATGGGTAAAGAAGATGTGGTATATATATACAATGGAATACTATGCAGCCATCAAAAGAAATGAAATCTTGCCATTTGCGATGACGTGGATGGAACTAGAGGGTATTATGCTGAGTAAATAAATCAATCAGAAAGGCAATTATCATATGATCTCCCTGAATGAGGAAGTTGAGAGGCAGAGTGGGGGGTTTGGGAGTAGGGAAGGAAGAAATGAAATAGGATGGGATTGGGAAGGAGACAAAGCATAAGAGACTCTTAATCTCACAAAACAAACTGAGGGTTGCTGGGAAGAGGTGGGGTGTGGAGAGGGTGGTTGGATTATGGACATTGGGGAGGATATGTGATATGGTGAGTGCTGTGAAGTGCGTAAGCCCATGATTCACAGCCTGTACCCTTGGGGCAAATAATACATTATATGTTAATAAAAATAATTAATAAAAAAAAGAATTTTCCTTTTCTTCCCCCTGGGACTTCCTCCAATGCCCCAGAACAGACAGCTGGATCTGTTCAGAGCATAGGCAACTAAAAGGTTAATGATGTTAACAAGCCTGGAGAAACTATTGACCAGCAATGGTGGGGAGCTAGTGAATAAGGGCTCCTGCCCCCTGCCCTTCAGACAGACAATCCTGGAGGCATTTTGTATATTTTCTCAGGTACTTTTGAGGATTTGAGTTTTCATTGCACATGGCAGCAACCTTAATATCAAACTTTTTTTTTTTTCCATTTAAGACAGGGAATACTTTATTCAAACCCATCAGAGAAATGGACAGCTTGGGTCTGTAACAAAGCATTGTGTTTTAAAGCATAGGTCAGTAATTGTATATGAGAGTCTACACTGCTACATACAAATTAACTGATCAGAGCACTTTTCAATATTCAAAACAGAATAAGCTTCCCTGTAAAAGCAGCACCTTTGTGACATTTTTAACTTTAGTATTCCTCTCCTTCTTCTTCACCCTCTCCTTCAACAGAATCCACACCAACCTCCTCATAATCCTTCTCAAGGGCAGCCATGTCCTCACGGGCCTCAGAAAACTCTCCTTCCTCCATGCCTTCCCCCACATACCAGTGAACAAAGGCACGCTTGGCATACATCAGGTCAAACTTGTGATCCAGGCGAGCCCAGGCCTCAGCGATGGCTGTGGTGTTGCTCAGCATGCACACAGCTCGCTGGATTTTGGCCAGGTCTCCACCGGGCACCACAGTGGGAGGCTGGTAATTAATGCCCACTTTGAAGCCAGTGGGGCACCAGTCCACAAACTGGATGGTACGCTTGGTCTTGATGGTGGCAATGGCGGCATTGACATCTTTGGGAACCACATCGCCACGGTACAACAGGCAGCAAGCCATGTATTTACCATGGCGAGGGTCACATTTCACCATCTGGTTGGCTGGCTCAAAGCACGCGTTGGTGATCTCTGCTACAGAAAGCTGTTCATGGTAGGCTTTCTCAGCAGAGATGACAGGGGCGTAGGTGGCCAGAGGGAAGTGGATACGGGGATAGGGCACCAGGTTGGTCTGGAATTCTGTCAGATCAACGTTCAGGGCTCCATCAAATCTGAGGGAAGCGGTGATGGAGGACACGACCTGGCCTATCAACCTATTTAGATTAGTGTAGGTTGGGCGTTCAATATCAAGGTTTCTATGACAGATGTCATAGATGGCCTCCTTGTCTACCATGAAGGCACAATCAGAGTGCTCCAGGGTGGTGTGGGTAGTGAGGATGGAGTTGTAGGGCTCAACTACAGCTGTGGAAACCTGAGGGGCTGGGTAGATGGAGAACTCCAGCTTGGACTTCTTGCCATAATCGACAGGGAGACGTTCCATCAGCAGGGAGGTGAACCCGGAACCAGTTCCCCCTCCAAAGCTGTGGAAAACCAAGAAGCCCTGAAGACCTGTGCACTGGTCAGCCAGCTTCCGAATTCGGTCCAAGACAAGGTTAATGATCTCTTTGCCAATGGTGTAGTGCCCTCGGGCGTAGTTGTTGGCAGCATCTTCCTTGCCTGTGATGAGCTGCTCAGGGTGGAAGAGCTGGCGGTAGGTGCCAGTGCAAACTTCATCAATGACTGTGGGTTCCAGGTCTACAAACACGGCCCAGGGCACATGCTTGCCAGCGCCAGTCTCACTGAAGAAGGTGTTGAAGGAGTCGTCTCCTCCCCCGATGGTCTTGTCACTTGGCATCTGGCCATCGGGCTGAATGCCATGCTCCAGGCAATAGAGCTCCCAGCAGGCATTGCCAATCTGGACACCAGCCTGGCCAACGTGGATGGAGATACACTCATGCATGGTTGCTGCTTTGCGTCTGCCGAGCAGATGGCGGAGAGGAAGAGGAGAGCAATATCAAACCTTTTGATTGGCCTTTCTTCATTCCTGTTCCCTTTTCTTTTTTTTTTTTTTTTTAAGATTTTATTTATTTATCAGAGAGAGGGGGGGAGAGAGCGAGCATAGGCAGACAGAATGGCAGGCAGAGGCAGAGGGAGAAGCAGGCTCCCTGCCGAGCAAGGAGCCCGATGCGGGACTCGATCCCAGGACGCTGGGATCATGACCTGAGCCGAAGGCAGCTGCCTAACCAACTGAGCCACCCAGGCGTCCCATCCTGTTCCCTTTTCTTATTGCTGGCCCCTGTACCTCCTAAAGAAACTACTGGCTCCAATAGGCCTTGGGCTCTGCCAAGCTAAGACAATACCTAATTGATGCTTTAAATTTCTGTACCCAAAAGATAACTCTTGATCCTTCCATAGTTTTTTTCTCCTCTAGTTCTCTCAGGTCAGTTAGCTATAACTCCATAAGTACAGTTACTTAAGTCAAAAACTTGAGATTCATTCTGGAATCCTCTCTCTCACTGCCCTGCTCTGCCACTCTCATTTAATCCATCAGCAAACTGCTCTGTCTCAAAAACAAATCCAGAATCTCAGCATTTCTCATGATGTGCACCACTTCTGCCCCTTGGTTAGGCCACCATCCTTTCTTGCCTGGAGTATTGTAAAAACCTGTTTTCCCATTTCTAGCTTTAGCCATACATTTGTCAAGTGACTTCATTAAAATCAAGTTGTCTCTATCCAGAAACCCTCCAATTGCTACCCATCCCATTTAAAATAAAATCCAGGTTCCGATGGTTCATAGGCCCAATATAATCATATTCCCAGTATCTCTTCATCCTAATATTCTATGGTTTTCATCCTTATGGTAATCCAGCCCACTGGCCTTCTCACTTGCCACTTGAATATGATAAGCATGATTGCTCCTTGTGTCTTGCATTTGTTGTTCCCTTACGTGGAATCTTTCTTCCCACCAGAATCAGTATTCTAGGGGGTATAGCTCAGGGGTAGAGCATTTGACTGCAGAATCAATATGCTCCCTTCCCTAACTTCCTTTAGGCTTCTGCTCAAATGTTGCTCTAAAGAGAGACCTTCACTGACTAATATCAAATATAAAGCAAATCTGGACTTAGTAAGGAGAGACTTCTGTTTAAAAGGGTTATGACAATAGTTGCGGGGGGAAGACTATTTCAATAGGGAGAGTACCATGACCATGGGATCTACATCCATTTCCAGGGTAAGGCAAAAAGAATTTTTATTTTATAGGTAGTTAAAAATAAAGCTAGAATGAACCAGGTATGGGATAGTATAATCACGGCTTATTATAATTGGATAGTAGAACAGAGAATGTTTGACCCTGAGGCCAGCCTATTCTTGGGCATGGGGGATGGGGGGGGCCTTGCTGACTCAGGGTAAGGATGGACCAAAGTTCAGGATCATGGAGGAAGAAGAGAAGTTTAACCAAAGTTTGGTTAACAAAGATGCTGTTCCAATTGATCCATGGGGACAAGCAGTTCAGCTAATCATTTATGAAGCAGGAAAGGGAATTTTGAGGATCCTGGTCTGGCCTTGTCACAGGAAAGTAAGAGAGGTATCTACAGGTCTCACCTCTGCTATATGGTAAAAGGTGGTCCTTTTCAGTAAGTGGATTTTTTGGAATACAAAGGATTTCTTAACCTTCCCTGTTTTTTAGGATCACAGGACTCAGGTAATACTCAAAAGTTGTCACCACTTGAATATAGAAGATTCCTCCTATCGAACTTTTATCGTGAGCCAGATGGCATACTTGTTCATTAAGTCTTTCCCAACCTCCAGCTACAGTAGGGCCCTGCTGGATCTCTACCACTGAAAAGAGTGTCTGGCATAGAGCAAGTGCTGAGTACCCATTTATTGGATACGAGGAGTCTGAAAAACAAAATTTTTTGAGGAGTTCTGGAAAAGCAGACAGTGGGTTGAGGTTCAGGAAGGCTGATCTGGAAGGGCTGTGCAGGACTGTAGGAAGGAGGAGGCCAACTAAAGAGCCCTCTCCTTAGTCCCTAGGTTATAGGAAAACGCTGGAAAAGCAAGTGACAGATTCAAGAGACCCCAAGGAAGGAAAATTCCCCCCTGAGAGCCAAGAGAGCATCTTACTGATATCTCTTCTCCCAGCACTGAATATGATGCCTGGCACTGGTCAATCCTTAGAAAGAACGTCATTTAATATTTATGATGGCTCCATGGATATTCAAGGGAGAGTTGGGAAGAGTTTTTGTCCATTCTTATATTGAAGAACATCCAGTAAATACAACTTTTAGATAACTAATAAATACTTTTTCTTAGTTCAAGTATGTCTCATGCAATATTTGGGATACACTTATCCTAAAAATGTTTGCTGTTATCTGAAATTCAAATTTGGTTGTGTTTTATCTGGTAATTCTGTCTCTAATGCATTAGCAGTTGAAGTCCCCTAATCACTGGGCTCATATTTTAGAGTTGCATCTTTTTGCAGAACTTCGCCTCTGTAATCTTCACTAGGTTGGTAGATCTTTGATGGTTCTAAGAAGTTAATTTTTATATTTAACAGGGTTTTTCTAGTTATCATCCAAGGAGGAGTTATGTTGAGCCATCTAGTCAACTATTAATGGATGTATAAGTCACCATCTCCAGTCTTTTCCCTTCTTGTCCACCCTCACTCCACAACTTCTAATATCCACTGCTAAGGCAAATGTGATAAATATCAAAGTCAATTTCTCACATTAATAGAATAATTTGATTATGTTACTATTGGATACTTATTCTCAAGAAACAATCTTGTCTATGAGTAAAAACACCCAAGGCAAGGGAAAACGTAAATCACTTAAAAGGAAAAACAATCCTGAATTTGTAGCTAAAAATGCCTAAGTGTAAAGCCAGTTAATCAACAATTGAAATATTTAAGTGCAAACTATATTCCAGGCACTGTTTTATACCCTGGAAATGGAGCAGAAAAAACTACCTGCTTTCAAGTATTGCATTCCTGTGGGCAAGGACATTAAGCAAAATAGGCAGTACCTAAAATGGTAATAAAAATGCATGGGGAGGGGGGGAGGAGTCAAGATGGTGGAGAAGTGGCAGGCTGAGACTACTTCAGCTAGCTGGAGATCAGCTAGATAGCTTATCTAAAGATTGCAAACACCTGAAAATCCATCGGCAGATCGAAGAGAAGAAGAACAGCAATTCTGGAAACAGAAAAACAACCACGTTGTGAAAGGTAGGACCGGCGGAGAAGTGAATCCAAAGCGACGGGAAGCTAGACCCCGGGGGGAGGGGCCGGCTCCCGGCAAGCGGAGGAGCAACCACGCACAAAATCAGGACTTTAAAAGTCTGTTCCACTGAGGGACATCGCTCCAGAGGCTAAACCGGGGCGAAGCCCACGCGGGGTCAGCGTGGCCTCAGGTCCCGCAGGGTCACAGAAGGATCGGGGGTGTCTGAGTGTCGCAGAGCTTGCGGGTATTGGAACGGGAAAGCCGGCTACAGACAGAGATGACAGTAAGCTCGCAGCTCGGGGTTACCTTGAACCGGTCGCAGGCTCAGTGAGCTCGGAGCGCGGCCAGAGGTCAGGCAGATGGGAGTAACTGGGCGCTGTTCTCTGAGGGCGCACTGAGGAAGGTGGCCCTGGGCTCTCGGCTCCTGCGGGCCGGAGACCAGGAGGCCGCCATTTGTATTCCCGTCCTCCGGAACTCTACGGAAAGCACTCAGGGAACAAAAGCTCCTGAAAGCAAACCCTAGCAGATTACTCACCCCGGCCCTGGGTAAGGGCGGTGTAATTCCGCCTGGGGCAAAGACACTTGAGAATCACTACAACAGGCCCCTCCCCCAGAACATCAAAAAGAAATCCAGCCGAGACCAAGTTCACCTACCAAGGAGTGCAGTTTCAATACCAAGGAGAGCAGCAGAATTCCAGAGGAGGAGAAAGCCAAGCACGGAACTCATGGCTTTTTCCTTGTGATTTTTTTTAGTCTTGCAGTTAATTTAATTTTTTTCTTTTTCATTTCTTTTTCTTGCCTTCGGGTAAAATTTTTTTTTTAACTGTTACCTTTTTCTTTTTTAATGATTTTTTACTAATTTATCTAATATATATATTTTTTTCTTTTTTACATTTTTCTTA
Source organism: Mustela nivalis (assembly GCF_964662115.1). Taxonomy (NCBI): domain Eukaryota; kingdom Metazoa; phylum Chordata; class Mammalia; order Carnivora; family Mustelidae; genus Mustela; species Mustela nivalis. The sequence goes on from NC_139020.1 coordinate 148,396,165, forward strand.
GGTGTTTTCTTTTTTTTAATTCTTTTCTTTTTTTTTCTGTTTTCTTTTTTTTTTCTTTCTTCCTTTTTGAACCTCTTTTTATCCCCTTTCTCCCCCCTCACGATTTTGGATCTCTTCTAATTTGGTTACAGCACATTTTCCTGGGGTTGTTGCCACCCTTTTAGTATTTTACTTCCCCTTCATATACTCTTATCTGGATAAAATGACAAGACGTAAAAATTCAACACAAAAAAAAGAACAAGAGGCAGTACCGAAGGCTAGGGACCTAATCAATACAGACATGTCAGATCTAGAGTTCAGAATGACAATTCTCAAGATTCTAGCTGGGCTCGAAAAAGGCATGGAAGATATTAGAGAAACCCTCTCGGGAGATATAAAAGCCCTTTCTGGAGAAATAAAAGAACTAAAATCTAACCAAGTTGAAATCCAAAAAGCTATTAATGAGGTGCAATCAAAAATGGAGGCTCTCACTGCTAGGATAAATGAGGCAGAAGAAAGAATTAGCGATATAGAAGACCAAATGACAGAGAATGAAGAAGCTGAGCAAAAGAGGGACAAACAGCTACTGGACCACGAGGGGAGAATTCGAGAGATAAGTGACACCATAAGACGAAACAACATTAGAATAATTGGGATTCCAGAAGAAGAAGAAAGAGAGAGGGGAGCAGAAGGTATACTGGAGAGAATTATTGGGGAGAATTTCCCCAATATGGCAAAGGGAACGAGATCAAAATTCAGGAGGTTCAGAGAATGCCCCTCAAAATCAATAAGAATAGGCCCACACCCCGTCACCTAATAGTAAAATTTACAAGTCTCAGTGACAAAGAGAAAATCCTGAAAGCAGCCACGGAAAAAGAAGTCTGTAACATACAATGGTAAAGATATTAGATTGGCAGCTGACTTTTCCACAGAGACCTGGCAAGCCAGAAAGAGCTGGCATGATATTTTCAGAGCACTAAACGAGAAAAACATGCAGCCAAGAATACTATATCCAGCTAGGCTATCACTGAAAATAGAAGGAGAGATTAAAAGCTTCCAGGACAAACAAAAACGGAAAGAATTTGCAAACACCAAACCAGCTCTACAGGAAATATTGAAAGGGGTCCTCTAAGCAAAGAGAGAGCCTACAAGTGGTAGATCAGAAAGAAACAGAGACCATATACAGTAACAGTCACCTTATAGGCAATACAATGGCACTAAATTCATATCTCTCAATAGTTACCCTGAATGTTAATGGGCTAAATGCCCCTGTCAAAAGACACAGGGTATCAGAATGGATAAAAAAACAAAACCCATCTATATGTTGCCTCCAAGAAACTCATTTTAAGCCCAAAGACACCTCCAGATTTAAAGTGAGGGGGTGGAAAAGAATTTACCATGCTAATGGACATCAGAAGAAAGCAGGAGTGGCAATCCTTATATCAGATCAATTAGATTTTAAGCCAAAGACTATAATAAGAGATGAGGAAGGACACTATATCATACTCAAAGGGTCTATCCAACAAGAAGATCTAACAATTTTATATATCTATGCCCCCAACGTGGGAGCAGCCAACTACATAAACCAATTAATAACAAAATCAAAGAAACACATCAACAATAATACAATAATAGTAGGGGACTTTAACACTCCCCTCACTGAAATGGACAGATCATCCAAGCAAAACATCAGCAAGGAAATAAAGGCCTTAAACGACACACTGGACCAGATGGACATCACAGATATAATAAGAACATTTCATCCCAAAGCAACAGAATACACATTCTTCTCTAGTGCACATGGAACATTCTCCAGAATAGATCATATCCTCGGTCCTAAATCAGGACTCAACCGGTATCAAAAGATTGGGATCATTCCCTGCATATTTTCAGACCACAATGCTCTAAAGCTAGAACTCAACCACAAAAGGAAGTTTGGAAAGAACCCAAATACATGGAGACTAAACAGCATCCTTCTAAAGAATGAATGGGTCAACCGGGAAATTAAAGAAGAATTGAAAAAAATCATGGAAGCAAATGATAATGAAAATACAACGGTTCAAAATCTGTGGGACACAACAAAGACAGTCCTGAGAGGAAAATATATAGTGGTACAGGCCTTTCTCAAGAAACAAGAAAGGTCTCAGGTACACAACCTAACCCTACACCTAAAGGAGCTGGAGAAAGAACAAGAAAGAAACCCTAAGCCCAGCAGGAGAAGAGAAATCATAAAGATCAGAGCAGAAATCAATGAAATAGAAACCAAAAAAACAACAGAGCAAATCAATGAAACTAGGAGCTGGTTCTTTGAAAGAATTAATAAAATTGATAAACCCCTGGCCCGACTTATCAAAAAGAAAAGAGAAAGGACCCAAATAAATAAAATCATGAATGAAAAAGGAGAGATCACAACTCACACCAAAGAAAAACAAACTATTATAAGAACATACTATGAGCAACTCTACGCCAACAAATTTGACAATCTGGAAGAAATGGATGCATTCCTAGAAACATATAAACTACCACAACTGAACCAGGAAGAAATAGAAAGCCTGAACAGACCCATAACCAGTAAGGAGATTGCAACAGTCATTAAAAATCTCCAAACAAACAAAAGCCCAGGGCCAGACGGCTTCCTAGGGGAATTCTTCCAAATATTTAAAGAAGAACTAATTCCTATTCTCCTGAAACTGTTCCAAAAATAGAAATGGAAGGAAAACTTCCAAACTCATTTTATGAGGCCAGCATCACCTTGATCCCAAAACCAGACAAGGATCCCACCAAAAAAGAGAGCTATGGACCAATATCCTTGATGAACACAGATGCGAAAATTCTCACCAAAATACTAGCCAATAGGATTCAACAGTACATTAAAAGGATTATTCACCACGACCAAGTGGGATTTATTCCAGGGCTGCAAGGTTGGTTCAACATCCACAAATCAGTCAATGTGATACAACACATCAATAAAAGAAAGAACAAGAACCATATGATACTCTCAATAGACGCTGAAAAAGCATTTGACAAAGTACAGCATCCCTTCCTGATCAAAACTCTTCAAAGTGTAGAGATAGAGGGCACATACCTCAATATCATCAAAGCCATCTATGAAAAACCCACCGCAAATATCATTCTCAATGGAGAAAAACTGAAAGCTTTTCCGCTAAGGTCAGGAACATGGCAGGGATGTCCATTATCACCACTGCTATTCAACATAGTACTAGAGGTCCTAGCCTCAGCAATCAGACAACAAAAGGAAATTAAAGGCATCCAAATCGGCAAAGAAGAAGTCAAATTATCACTCTTCGCAGATGATATGATACTATATGTGGAAAACCCAAAAGACTCCACTCCAAAACTGCTAGAACTTATACAGGAATTCAGTAAAGTGTCAGGATATAAAATCAATGCACAGAAATCAGTTGCATTTCTCTACACCAACAGCAAGACAGAAGAAAGAGAAATTAAGGAGTCAATCCCATTTACAATTGCATCCAAAACCATAAGATACCTAGGAATAAACCTAACCAAAGAGACACAGAATCTATACTCAGAAAACTATAAAGTACTCATGAAAGAAATTGAGGAAGACACAAAGAAATGGAAAAATGTTCCATGCTCCTGGATTGGAAGAATAAATATTGTGAAAATGTCTATGCTACCTAAAGCAATCTACACATTTAATGCAATTTCTATCAAAGTACCATCCATCTTTTTCAAAGAAATGGAACAGATAATGCTAAAATTTATATGGAACCAGAAAAGACCTCGAATAGCCAAAGGGATATTGAAAAAGAAAGCCAACGTTGGTGGCCTCACTATTCCGGACTTCAAGCTCTATTACAAAGCTGTCATCATCAAGACAGCATGGTACTGGCACAAAAACAGACACATAGATCAATGGAACAGAATAGAGAGCCCAGAAATAGACCCTCAACTCTATGGCCAACTAATCTTCGACAAAGCAGGAAAGAATGTCCAATGGAAAAAAGACAGCCTCCTCAATAAATGGTGCTGGGAAAATTGGACAGCCACATGCAGAAAAATGAAATTGGACCATTTCCTTACACCACACACAAAAATAGACTCAAAATGGATGAAGGACCTCAATGTGTGAAAGGAATCCTTCAAAATCCTTGAGGAGAACACAGGCAGCAACCTCTTCGACCTCTGCCGCAGCAACATCTTCCTAGGAACAACACAAAAGGCAAGGGAAGCAAGGGCAAAAATGAACTATTGGGATTTCATCAAGATCAAAAGCTTTTGCACAGCAAAGGAAACAGTTAATAAAATCAAAATACAACTGACAGAATGGGAGAAGATATTTGCAAACGACATATCAGATAAAGGACTAGTGTCCAGAATCTATAAAGAACTTAGCAATCTCAACACCCAAAGAACAAATAATCCAATCAAGAAATGGGCAGAGGACATGAACCGACATTTCTGCAAAGAAGACATCCAGATGGCCAACAGACACATGAAAAAGTGCTCCATATCACTCGGCATCAGGGAAATACAAATCAAAACCACAATGAGCTATCACCTCACACCAGTCAGAATGGCTAAAATCAACAAGTCAGGAAATGACAGATGCTGCCAAGGATGTGGAGAAAGGGGAACCCTCCTCCACTGTTGGTGGGAATGCAAGCTGGTGCAGCCACTCTGGAAAACAGCATGGAGGTTCCTCAAAATGTTGAAAATAAAACTGCCCTATGACCCAGCAATTGCACTATTGGGTATTTACCCTAAAGATACTAACGTAGTGATCCAAAGGGGCACGTGCACCTGAATGTTTATAGCAGCAATGTCCACAATAGCCAAACTATGGAAAGAACCTAGATGTCCATCAACAGATGAATGGATCAAGAAGATGTGGTATATATACACAATGGAATACTATGTAGCCATCAAAAGAAATGAAATCTTGCCATTTGCGACAACATGGATGGAACTACAGTGTATCATGCTTAGCGAAATAAGTCAAGCAGAGAAAGACAACTATCATATGATCTCCCTGATATGAGGAAGTGGTGATGCAACATGGGGGCTTAAGTGGGTAGGAGAAGAATCAATGAAACAAGATGGGATTGGGAGGGAGACAAAACATAAGTGACTCTTAATCTCAGAAAACAAACTGAGGGTTGCTGGGGGGAGGGGGTTTGGGAGAAGGGGGTGGGATTATGGACATTGGGGAGGGTGAGTGCTGTGAAGTGTGTAAACCTGGTGATTCACAGACCTGTACCCCTGGGGATAAAAATATATGTTTATAAAAAATAAAAAATTAAAAAAAAATACATGAGGATAGGTGATAAGGTGATAAATAGGGAGTAAGAGAAGAGTGCCAGGGAATGCTATTGGAGATGCTGCAATTTAAAATAGAGTAGTCAGTGTGACTAGAAGAGTGAGGAGAGCAATAAGAAAAAGGCTCAGAGTATTAGAGGATGAATTAACAACAACAGGCATCAGTGTATCCTTCAGTTCATTCTCTGAAGCCTCAAGCAAATGAATGTACAACAACAAAACTAATAGAATGTTTTATATCTTATTTTTATTTTATTTTATTTTTTGATAATTTTTATTATGTTATGTTAGTCATCATGCAGTGCATCATTAGGTTTTTTATTAAATTTTTAAATTAACATATAATGTATTATTAGCCCCAGGTACATCATTAGTTTTTGATGTAGTGTTCAATGATACATTGTTTGCATATAATACCCAGTGCTCCATATTATATATTCCCTCTTTAAGACCCATCATCAGGCTTGTCCATCCTTTACCCCCCTCTCTTCTAAAACCCTCAGTTTGATTCCTAGAGTCCATAGTCTCTCATGGTTTGTCTTGACCTCTGATTTCTCCCCTTTCATTTTTCCCTTCCTTCTCCTAATATCTTCCATGCTATTCCTTATGTTCCACAAATAAGTGAAACCATACAATAACTGTCTTTCTCTGTTTGACTTATTTCACTTACCATAATCTCCTCCAGTTCCATCCATGTTGAGGTAAATATTGTATATTCAACCTTTCTGATGGCTGAGTAATATTCCATTGTATAAATAGACCATATCTTCTTTATCCATTTGTCTGTTGGAGTGCATCTTGGCTCCTTCCACAGTTTGGCTATTGTGGACATTGCTGCTATGAACATTGGGGTGCCTATGGCCCTTGTTTGACTTTATCTGTATCTCTGAGGTAAATACCCAGTAGTACAATTGCTGGATCATTGATCTTATTTTTTTAAATCACAGTATTTGCTAACATTTAAACAAACAAAAAATTCTATAAAATTCTATATTTCTAGTTTCTCTTTAAAATTGAGCATCTGGCACCATTACACCTTCAGAAGCACACAGGTCCAATCAGTGGGAGCTGAATAGCTGCTCCCCCTTTCATGTGCGGCATGTTCTGTAGCTGGAGACAGACTCCACTATTCCCTGTGGTCCTTAGCCAAGTTTGTTTGCTTATGCTTCCTGCCTGGCCCCTGTCACCTTCCAAGTTTGACTCTAAATTTATACATTTCAGTTTATAGGATACGTGTAGTCCCACCATCTGGCTGCTCAAAAAATTACCCTACCATATCCCTTTCATATTATTAATTCCCTACTCTGTTCTCTACATCATCCCCCCTGAACCTTCTCCATCTTCTCAAGCTGTGTCCAGCTCCACACTCTTGGCTCCAAGGGTGAAACTATCTCCTTTTGTGTTATGTTCTTGGTCATATTGAGACTCTCATTTCCTCTGTATCACTAAGTCTCTGTCTTTATCTGCTCCCTCTCCTGAAGGAAATAAACAAAGAACAGCCAAGTGAGAAAAGCAAAGGCTACTTGTTCAGAGTTTGTGATAGCAAGGGTGTCAGCTACCATCACTCATATTTTGGCAGAAACTCAAAGGTGGGGAGAGCAGTGGGAATGCTTTTTAGTTGAAAAAAAAAAGAAGAAGAGGATGAAGGAGAAGAAGGAAAGAAAGAAAGAAAAGAAAGAAAGAAAGAAAGAAAGAAAGAAAGAGGAAGGAAGGGAGAAAGAAAGAAAGAAAGAAAGAAAGAAAGAAAGAAAGAAAGAAAGAAAGAAAGAAAGAAAGAAAAAAAAAGAAAGGTTTCAGGCATGCCCTGTTTGGAGGTTATTGGCCTGGGGAAACTACAGGTGGGCTATCAATGTGATTGGTTAGGGATGCATACTGTCTTTCTTTGGTGTTCCTAAGTTGGAAACAAGGACAAAATTTAGGGAAGTTGTCAGTTATTAATCAAGTTCTGGCCACTTTGACCTGATTGTTCCAGAAGTTATTGTTTAACTTCCTGGATTGTTACTAGTGATAGCAATCTGACTTCTTGAAGTCTGACTTAACAGCAGGCTGACTTCCTGGGCCATTTATTGCAGATAAGGGAATTAATTTCTTAGGCAGTTTGTTGCAGATTGGGGGGAAGGGGGTGTCAAAGTTCTATTTCTATATATCATTTGACTATTGTCTCCTTGTATATTTAGTCTCTCATTTTCTTTTTCTCCTGCTACACAGAAAGAACCTTCCTCTATTTGTCAAGACTAACCCTTTCATGGATTATCTCAACACTTTATGGCCCTGCTTACCAAGCTCTCCCAAACCATTTTTCTTTTTACCTACCAGATGCCTCTAAGTCCAACCATTTTTGCCCTTGCTCCTTAGTTCTTTGGAAACTGATTTTCCTTCACAGATACTCAAATGAACTTTCAATTTCAAATGAGATTACAGGTTTAAAAAACTGACAACACAAACATCACAAAATCCATAAAAGTAACATAACATCACTATTATGCTTATAATTTCTATATTATATATATTGTTACATATTATATATATCTATATTATTATAACTTTCTCTTAACTTTTTTGGCTACATATCCTTGATTGCCTCTTGACCTGACAATAGTTTTGTAATATTTTTCTATTGAGATAAACAACCTGCTCTTTCCTCCAGCATGGCTAACTGAAATTTATTCATAATTGGTAGTTTGTAACTATAAACGTATGTCTTTATGGTGACATACATTCTGTTTGTAATGTGCTACAGTTTTGTGCCGAGCACACACAGGTATCCTGATAAATTTTACCTCATATGATTAGCATCTGAGAGGATGAATATATATATGAATAGACAATGACCAGATGATATATAGAAATAGAACTCTGATCCAATCTGCAGCAACCAGAACAGGAAACCAAAACTTTATCTACAGTAAGTAGCCCAGAAAGCGAGCCTACTATCCGAAAGTCAGACCTGTAGGAAGTCAGACCATTATCTCCAACAACTGGTCTGGGAAGCCAAAAATAACCTCTATACCAACCGGGTTCCAAATGACCAGAATTTGAGTAAAACCTGACATCTTCCTTAATTTTTGCTTCCAAGGTAGGACTAACCAAACAAAAACCAAATATCACCCCTAACCAATCATATTAAGACACAGCACTTGTAGTTAGCTCAACTCTAGCTTTTTTTAATGCCAATAGTCTCCAATTAGGGCACACTTGAAACTTTCCCTTTTATCCACCAGAAAGCTTTTCCACTCCTCTGCTTGCCTTTGAGCCTCTGCCAAAATGCAAGTGATGATGGCTGACTTGTTATAGCAAGTTCTGAATAAATAGACTTTGCCTATTCTCATTTGGTTGGGTCTTCATTTATTTCTACATATCAAAAAAAGAAATAAATGCCTAATGAATTTACAGCTACATATGCTGCATTACCTAGTATATTAAACAAGAGATATCTTTCATTTTAACTGAGCTTTGATGAGAACCCAATCTGTTATTTGCAATTTACATGTCTAATAATTGAAAGAGTTTTCCATAAAATTTTGGGTCCCATTTGTTCCAAATCTTTTTTTTCTTCCACTGCCCATTTACCTCTGTGGTGGGAGTTGCAGACTAATTTCATATCATGATATGATATATGATCCATAGGCCCCTATACTGGGTAAGTAAACCATGTACAGGAGAAGAAGCAATTCCTAGTCCAACAGAGCAAGCAGCAACTTAACTACACATCAGGGTACAGGGATTTTCATTATTATATCCTATGAATCCCAAACTAGATATATCCCCAAAACTCAAATTCTCCTTACCCATAGTTAAGGAGGCTACTGGGAAAATAGTGACTAGCAGTGGGGGCAGATTTATGTTAGAGCAGGAAGGTGATGGGAATGTTCAGAATGATATGGAGGATCTTCTTAATGGACCAAGTGCTCTACCAAAGGCATAGAGGATTGAGAATGAGATCTGAGTTGGGACATGCAGAGTTTGGGGGATAACTAGGGAGTCTTACTCTTCCTTTGATGCTTTTCAGGTCCAGTTACAGTCCAGGTAAGGGGGTAATTCTACCTGCTCCCATATCATCCTGTACTAATAATGTTAACAGATAAAGCTATTAAGAACTTATATACAAAGCACTGTTCTAAACAGTATTGTTAGTAGCTTATTTCACAGATGAGGAACCTCAGGCACAGAGCTCTTAAGTAACTTTTCTAAAGTCCCAAAGGAAGTAAGTAAGCAACATAATTCCAAAATCCACATACTTATTTGCCCTTGGCATTGATGTTCTGTTGGAATCTCCTGGTTTTGTCTCCATTCTTCCTTTATACTAGTTTTCTATTGCTGCTATAACAAATTACCACAAACTTAATGGCTTAGAACAACATATATTTGTCTTGTAGTTCTGAAGGTCAAAAGTCTGAAATGGGTCTCACTGGGTTAAAATCAAGGTGTCAACAACACTGTGTTCCTGTTGGAAGGCTCTAGAAGATAATCCATTTTATTGCCTTTTCCAGATTTTAGAGGCTGCTTTCATTCCTTGCCTGTGACATCTCCAATCTTCAAAGCAGCAATGTCTGCTCAAGTCTTTTCATGTCAATCATTCTGACACTCTCTCATCCACATTTAGGGACTCTTGTGATTACATTAGTGTGAATCTTGGTAAGAGTATGCTTTTGGTGACAGCTGGTGTTCTGCCAAATTCTGTCCCTTTCCTTTTGTTAGAAGGCACTAACACATTGTTGGGAACCCAACAATGGTGGCTCCCAAGAAATCTGTTGGAGATTTGATCAGTACGCCATTTAGTTGGGAGATCCAGAACTGGTATCACCCTCAACCCGCAAGGACGACAAGAAGCCTGGTTCGGTGTTAATGCTTCATTCTCCATTTATTTCATCAACTTCCTTAGCTTATATGCAGCAGGATGACCAATAAGGGGCCAAGCAATGGGGAGAGCCAATGAGAGTCCTGTTACTATGCTGATTAAATTTGAAACAGCCAATGATTATGTCCTCCTTTAGGCGGGCTTCACCAGAAAGTTCATTGTTTACTTGCAGCATATTTTGCTGGCAGTGAGCCAAGCGCCATCTTGTAATGGCGGGGACTTTCCCGATCGGAGGCGGTCCCTGACAAACTGGGACTTGACTCATTCTTCACAAAACTAAAATGAACCCATGGATGGGGCTTGACTCCTTTCTACCAAAGGAAATCCAGAGAGGGAAAGAACTGACTTTCTGTCTTGGTAGTGGAGCCAGCAGGCTAGCCAGGTTGAGCGGGTGTGCTGTCCTTGACTAGTCAGGGCAGAAGAACTGACAGCATCCACCACACACCAGATGTGGACCATGCAGGGGAGAGCTAACATAAGGTTTTCTTGGTCCTATCTGGGGTGACCTTAGGAGGTGGCTGGGTGACCAGGTTCTAAGGAAAGAATTTCAGGGCCACCTGGAATATAGATGTACCTGCTCAGGTTGAGGGACCAGAGAAGGCTCTGCAGAGCTCATAAGAGTTGACTTTGACCACTGTCCAGCCTATCTCAGGCTTAGCTTCTCTCTGAGGCTACTAGTAAGGGAAAAACACAGGCGGCCAGGAAAAGCCGTGAGCTGGGGTAGAGGGGGCAGGAGAAGGATAACCCCTTTTTCCTACTGAAGGCTTCCATCTGGAAGCAGGAATGAGTGAGAGGGGAGGTAACTTAATACCATGCCAACTGAAAACCAAAGTCAGAATTTGACAATTACATCCATATCTTTCAGATATTAACTTTGCTGCACCTAAAAGTTATGCTTAGAGAAAACTGTCTACTAACTTTAACTTTTAAAAAAATGTTAAATGCAATACTCATGCAGAAGAATATTTAGAATACAGGTTTAGCAAAATGAAGGTCTAAGAAACTACCACCACTTCAAGAAGCAGTATTTCTGCACTCCAGAAATACATGTACCCTCGGGTACAACTCTGTTTTTCTGCCTAAAGATAGAACCTTCATTTTATGACATTTTCTTGATTTGCTTTACAGTTTCATTTCCTATGTGCCTGTCTCTAAACACTATAGCATTTTCTGTTTTTAAACTTTATATTAATGGAGTTGTATGGATGTATTCTTTTGTTTAATTTTCCCTCAACATTTTCTTAAACGTGCATCCATATTGCTACATGCAGCTCCAGTTTGTTTTCATTGCTGTGTAATAAATTTCATTATATGAACATACCAAAGTTATCTAATTTTTTTATTATTGGATAATAGATTATTTCCAGTTTTGAACTATTACAGACAAGATTGTGACTGGTTCTGTAGGTGTACCTATAAACACATTTCTCTAGGGGTGTATGGAATTTCTGTGTGTGGCCATGGAAGTGTATGTGCTAGACCTGGCTCATGCTGACCCTTCAGAACCAAAAAATAAAACATCAGGAATTTTATAAGGAAATTAAAACACCTCTTATTAAAAATTAAATTATATAAACTTGCCTTTATTTATATATATATGCATATATTTTTTTAAAGAATCATTACTTGCTAGTTTTTACACCACAGAAATCAACAAATACTGCAAATCAGGGCTTTCCTTCTAAAGAGCTAGCTGTTAAACATTTAACAGCCTTCACTGGATATGTCTTTGAGTTTCTCTGATAATCCCAAACTGTTTTCCAAAATAGTTGTATTTTACATCCCACCAGCAACTTCAGATTTCCTGCATATTGCCAACATTTAAGTTATATTCTGAGGGCATGTAGCAGTATCTAATTGAAGTTTTAACTTGTATTTCCCTTCAGCACTTGTCTTGCTATTGAATATTTGGATTTTCTCTCAGTGAAGTGCTTCTTCAAATCTTCTGCTCATTTTTCTATTTTGTTGACTATCGCTTTTAAAAAGTGTTTTCTAGACCTTTCCTCTGGCAAAGGATACCAACAATTTGTTGGTTACATGTATCTCTTTTTTCCATTATTTTGTTGTAAAACAGGAACAGAAAACTCACATAAAATACAGTTTAATAAATGATTATAAAACAGATATGATGCAATCATTCGAAATTAAAAAATGGACCTTTGCCAATCACTTTGTTAGCCACTCTGTGCCCTAAAAGTAAAGACCATCCAGACTTTAATAGTCACCTCTTCCTTGCCTTTTTTTTTTTTAATTTATTTGATAGACAGAGATCACAAGTACGCAGAGAGGCACACAGAGAGAGAGAGAGGAAGGAAAGCAGGCTCCCTGCAGAGCAGAGAGCCCGACGTGGGGCTCGATCCCAGAACCCTGGGATCATGACTTGAGCAGAAGGCAGAGGCTTTAACCCACTGAGCCACCCAGGTGCCCCCTTCCTTGCTTTTTTTCATAGTTTTAACTCCTGAATATTCGTCCTTATATGCAATTGCTTAGCTTTGCTTCTTAAAAATCGATGTCTTTGATATCTTTTAATCTTCAGGTTTCCCCCTTCTCCCTTTTTCCTTTTGCAGTTTGAAGAAATTGAGTCATTTGTTGAAGTTTCCCATAGACTGGATATTGGTGATTACATTCCTAGAATCTAATTTGTCATTTTCTTCCGTCCTCAGAATTTTCTGAGACTTGATCCCATTCAAATTCTTTCTTTTTTGGCAAGAAAATTTCCTAGATGGCAACATGTTTTTGCATTAGGAGGCTCATGATGTCTCTTCACCTCTCTTTCTCTGATTATTATTAGCCCCTGATGTTTAATGACTACATGCATTTATTCATTGGGGAGTGCAAAATGGTGACATTCTAAATCTACTATTCTGTCATATATTAGCTGGGTAGCTACTTCTATACAGAAAAGCTGCCCCTCATTTGCTAGTGGTTACCTAGTGGTTCTGCCTATGTAGAAAAAGCAGGGCAATATGTTGGTTCAGTTGACTACCTTTCATTTTTCTTTTTCCATTCTATTTTATTTTATTTCTTTTCAGTGTTCTAGAATTTGTTTATGCACCACACTAAGAATTTGTTCTCTATGATGCTCCAGAGGTGACATTTTTCTTGGATTTACTGGTGACTTACATACTTGAGTATTTCTATTACAGCTATTTCCTTTATTATTGTGTCAATTCTTTCATCTGCCTTTGGAGTTTCATCAAGTGCTTAGAAACACAATCCTGTTAGTTTTTGGTAACTTTGATAGCTTTCCTTGCTTTCTGACATGATAAGACATTCCAAACTCATCTTCTATATTTCTTATCCTGCCCCAGAATCATCCATTCCTCTGGCAAACCCTGGTTTCTCTTAACAGGAAATGATGCTTCAAGACCATAGTCTAGGTGCTAGCAGTGCTAACAGATTAGTCATTTTTTTCTAGACCTCTTTAGCAGAAAGAGTTAGGAGGTTAAATGAAAATACCCATACTAATACCTCTCTTTCAAATTCATGACTGCAGAATTTTTACCTAATTTATTTCATTTTACCTGTTATCTCCTTTCTTCTATATAGGGAATACGGGTTCTCAAGGATACAGGAGATGATGGGTTGGAATATCCCATAATTACACATCTGCTCTCTTACATCACACACTGTACTCTCAGATCCACAAAACCAATGCTCCTACAACCTCCAAAATGATTACTGAAGACACCTAACTTTTCCATGTGCTCTACTATTCTCTCTGCATTTAATGGTTTACTCTAACTATATTATCAGAGTGAACAGGTATTACATCTTATATTCTCTCCTTTATAATTTTTATTTTCCATAAGAGAATCTTTGTCAGATATGCTTAGGCTACAACTGACACTCCAGTATCTCCTGTGTACAAAAACTTTGCAGTGCATCTTTACATAATTAAAAGAAGATACTTCAGATTAAAGAAGAGAGAACTGTACTTTACCAAGGTCACATGTTATACACATACATTTTCATCTTTGTGAACGTGTACACTCTTACCTCCTTTTTGACACCCTTTAACTAACATCTTGGGTTATGCAAACAAACTAGCAATCTCATTATATCATCTGTTAACATAAGTAATGAGAAAGTAAGTTAGTTTATGGCTGTTGCCAAGTTCTTAAGCATAGAAACAACAGAAAAAGTCTTACAGTTTGGAGGGTTACAAAAGGAAAGGCAGTTCTTAGAGGAAGTACACAAGTTTCATTTTAGAAATTTTGGAAAAAAATAATGCCATTTGTTAAGCAATCCAGTTGGTAGGGGCAATTTTCAATAGGCAAAGGGAGTTTATGTACCAGGCTTGTCTTGAGCAGTACCAAGATAAATGGGTCGCTATGCCTGCCCACCAAATCTTGAAAGTTTATAAAGAGGCCTTAACTCGATCATGTGTAACATGTTCAATCATGTGTAACATGCAGGTGTTCTCAACATCATCTCACTATCTCAAAATTGGCTCAAGTTTAGATTATGTCCTTGAAGCAGCCTCCGATAGTGGGAGAGGCAAGGGGAACCTACATTTCAAGAATAGGGGAGGAGGTAAGGAGCCTCGGAGTGCCTGGTCCAGCTCACGGGTCAACTGGCAGCCACCACTTTTCGATGATGTTCCCCAACAAGTGTACTTGGTTATACAGGTGGAAGTAGTCGGGAAACAGGTAATCAGGTTCAGGAAATCAGATCAATTAATCATACAAAAAAACCTGTATTTACCCAAGATGTATTTGGCTATGTGTTACTGACATGCATACTTTGCTCATATCATCATCACATCAGTTAGACAGAGCAAACATCTGATCAGTGTTTCACACTTGTAAACACTTTCCATGATGTTCCCCAACAAGTGTACTTGGTTATACAGGTGGAAGTAGTCGGGAAACAGGTAATCAGGTTCAGGAAATCAGATCAATTAATCATACAAAAAAAACCTGTATTTACCCAAGATGTATTTGGCTATGTGTTACTGACATGCGTACTTTGCTCATATCATCATCACATCAGTTAGACACAGCAAACATCTAATAAGTATTTCACACTTGTAAACACTTTGTAAACACAATGCAAAAACACTCTATAGAAAGTGTTTTTGCATTGACTTTCCCAAAGAACTGATTACCTAAAAGGTCATCAATCCAGTTGATGGTTAACAGAAGACTTCTGACTGCAAGCAGTCACAGCCCCAATTTTCATCTAGTGTATTCACAACGGTGGGCATACAATGAGAGGTGCACAGTTATGAAGCCAGTGGCTTCAGACAATGTAATGGTCTTCACAGATACTAAAACCTCGATTTGCTTGCAACTTATACTGCACTTTCCTTAAGTCACTACTTAAGTCACTACTGCCCTTTACTATGCAGAGTACTTCTGCCAGTAAAAAAAAAACAAACAAACAAACAAACAAACAAAAAACACATCTAAAAACATCCCTGAGCAACATAGCTTCACGTGGAAATTTGTTAGAAGTGCAAATTATTAGGCCCTACCCCAGATCTCCTGAATGAGAAACTCTGGGGTGGGGCTCTGCAATCTTGTTTTAACAAGCCTTGCAGGGTAGTCTGATGCAAGCTCAGGTTTGAGAACACTGGTCTAAGAGACCCGGGTGATAAATTACTTCCTGTGTGCTTTGTGGTACTAAATAAAGTAAGATTTTGTAGGATGCTTGGGATAAATGTGCTCCAGAGTATTTGTTTCCCTGAGTAGAATCTGAGGTGAGTTTTTGTACTGTGCTGCCATTGTGATAAGCTACATTCAAACTTTGTTTTTTTTTTCCTGAAATTGGCTTGGACCCCAGTAACCACTGCCTACACACCCTATGATTCACTATAGGAAAGTACAAACCAACCAACCCTGCTTCATTTAGCAGTTTTCTCCCCTGTGGCTTACCTGCCGAGGTAGAGGACTTCTAAGCAGTGTGACCTGGTTTCCTCCACAGTCACTTCAGCCATAGTCACATCCCCCAGTGACTCTCTGCTACATGTCCCAGTATGTGTCCAAGCCTTGGTTTCAACTAGTGAGGCATAGAGACTTCTAAGTTTGGGGGACACTGAGCTCACTCAATTATTTCCAGAGAGGCCAGTGCAGCAGGAAACCAACAGAGGGGCACCTGTCTTCACTTTTCAAGCCCTCTTCAATAAGCTACATTAGGTACTACCCTTGAGTACCAGCTGTGTATTATCCACAATTTTTCTTCTGGGTTTCCTCAAATGGGAAGCAGATCCAACAGGGAGACAACTCCCAAGTTGTCACTTTTCTTCCTATCTCCTGTAACTTCATGTTGTCATGAAGTTATTTATTGACCCCTTTATCTTACCAATACAAGAATGATAGGAATTTGGGGAGAGGCAGAGACTCAGGCAGCTGGGAACTAGTGATGCGGACCTGTCAGGCACTTCCTCCTATAAGCAAATGTCGCCTTCTACATTCCAGCCCTCCAGCCTATCCCTACTCTTTGTCCTTTCCTTGTTAATCTGCATTTTCCTAGTACCCTCCTACTTCATTAGCACCTCCATAGGAATGAAGAGTTCCAATTCAAACTAGAATAATTTTGAGGTTCTCACTTGTTATATCTCCCCTTCTTTATCTTCTTAGAAAGCCTGAGAAGTGAGATCTTCCAGCTTGCCGAATTTTGTCCACTGTATTGGTGTACTTGACTAAGAGTCACTGGGGGAACAGCTAGCTCTTTGAGGGAGAAGGGAATTAGTCTTGATTTATTGCCTCCACCTGTCAACCTGCACTCTGATCCCAAACTGCTGGATTTCTCCCAAACAGTTGAGCATGGCTCAGAGAGTTGGACATTTCAGGCAGCACTTCGCCTCTTTTTCCATAGAAATCTCCAAACCAAGACAGACATCTCCTCTCTAAGAATTACCTCTTCAGCCTCAGAAAATGGAAATAAAGAGTTCCAACCCTGCACGCCTGGGTGACTCAATTGGTTAAGCCTCTGCCTTCAGCTTAGGTCATGATCCTGCAGTCCTGGGATCAGGTCTCACATCAGGCTCCTTGCTTAGTGAGGAGTCTGCTTCCCCTTCCCTGCCCATTTCCTTGAAAATAAAAAAAAGAGAGAGAGAGAGAGAGAGAGAGAGAGAGAGAGAGAGAGAGTTCTGGCCTTTGGTTCCTTTGAGCAAGATTTTGTGAAGGAACATCTTTTGGGAAGAAATCTACTTTTCAATAGTAGATGCTAGGATTTTTCTTTTTCAATTTTAAAAAGATTTTATTTATTTGTCAAAGAGAGAGAGCAAGCACAAGTGGGGTGAGTGGCAGCCCAATGAAGGACTCAATCCCAGGACCAGAGCCAAAGGTAGACATTTAACTGACTGAGACACCCACGAGTCTTGATTCTAGGATTTTTATAAGTATGTTATGTCTTGCTTACAAAAATTGGCAAGCCCCTTGTATCTCCATAACTCCCTCTCACCCCATCCTGTACCACTTTTTTTTTTAATTTTTTCCTTTTTTTTTATTTATCTGATAGAGAAATCACAAGTAGGCAGAGAGGCAAGCAGAGAGATGGGGGAAGCAGGCTCCCCGCTGAGCAGAAAGCCTGATGCGGGGCTCGATCCCAGGAACCTGAGACCATGACCTGAGCCGAAGGCAGAGGCTCAACCCACTGAGCCACCCAGGTGCCCCATCCTGTACCACTTTTGATAATGACCCCTCCTCTGTTGAAGGGAGAATATTACATGGAGTCAGTAAGCACAGAAGGGTATAAATGTGATGTGTTTATAAACTGGTAAGCTAGATGTTACTCATCTACAACCATCACCGTCCAGGTGCCCCTTTGCAAAAAAAGTTGGAGAACCCTGAGTCAAAAGAAAGCATGTAGAGTAAGAACACACCATTAGTGGATGAAGATCTGGGCAGAAGGTAGACTAGAGAAATGATTTGCCTTAGTTCATAGAACATTAGAGATGTTTGAAATGCAAGACTCCACACTAGTGTTAGCTCTACATTCAAGACAATTCAGTATAGAGATAATGGGTTCTTCAGCATGGTATATTGCCAATTCCCACATCAAAACTCTTTTGGTTTTGGTCATAGTTTTTTGCCATTTTCTAGGGTTTTTGATTGATATCTTTTTGGTCACTGACCACTCTTTGAGGAATAAAAGAAGCTTCAAAGTACCTCACAAGGAGCAATGCTCATCAAAGGAAAAAAAAAAGGCCATACCATACTTTCCCATTCAAGAAAGCAGCTATGCATTGTGAGCACTGAAGTAATTAAAGAAAGACAAGATTTCTACTTGTTATAAATGGGGATTCTGTACTCAATCTCCCCCTACCCATGCACAAAAAGAGCCCTGTCAGCTAGAATCTCTTTAAAGCCACTGAATTTCACCTCATATACCACATCAAAAGCCCTTTGTAAGGTTGCAGTCCCTTCCTGTGCAGTCACTGAGGAGTCTTCCCATTTCTGGACCTCAAGCTTTGCGTTGCCTCTCCCCAGGCCTGACCTCTCTATGTGAACCTGTTCAAAGAACTTGTTTTCTTGGCAACTCTGCCCACCTATGCCTAAGCAACCCCAAAACTAGCAGGTTCTAGCTCATCCTTCCTCTTATACCACCTTCCTGCCTATTAGCTGAGTCAGTTCAGCTGAATGTGTGGCAGCGTGGAGCTTGTTAATAATCTGGTGCTGGGTGAATGCTGAGTCCATCGTCCCCCTTCTTCCTTCAATGTTGATATCCGCACAATTGAATTGTGTTCCATAGTTTAGTATTGAAATTCTCATAAAGGCAGATGGGCTGATTTCTACTTGTTATAAATGATTTCACGTAAATACCTAAAAATAAATCGTATCAAATATTTTAGAACACAAAGGAGAACCAAATATGAATTTAAAAACATAATGAAATTATGCTTTTACTTGTGAAATGTAACATTGATAGATGAAATTAATATTTTAATCCATAATTGTAAAGCGAACACCTGTATCACTACCATCAGGGCCAATAAAGGGAACATAGCTTGATTATGAGATGCTTTGCAACGTCTATCCTTTCTTGCCTCTTGTGGAAACCATTTGTTATCTCCTTTATAGTTTTACTCCCTATACAGCTATTCTTAAATGACCTAATTGAGTTTTGGCTCTCTTTGAACTTTATTTAAATAGGTCATATTGTATGAGTTATTTTCTCTTCTTCCCTCCCTCCCGTATTATGTTGCCAATATTCATCCTTTGCTTCAGTTTGGTCATGCTCATGGCTGCACATTATTTCATTGTATTAATGTAACTCAACTTACCCATTTTTATTGTTGATGTGCTTTTGGTTTGCATCCATGTTTTAACTACCATAAATATGTTGCTCTGAATATTTTTTTATGTGTATCCTGATACATATGTCAACAAATTTCTTTAGTGTCCAAGAGTGAAATTGCTGGCTCAAAGGGTATATCTCTCTTCTACTGTTTCTTCTATAATTAGATAAAGCTGGATTCCAGTAGTTGTGAACATACAAAGTGGTTGTTCCAGTTTTCATTCACACCTGGAAAAATAGGAGAATTTCCATCACAACATATGCTCAGCAACATTAGAATTATAAGACTTTCCATATATCTTAGATTTTTATTTTATTTTTATTTTTATTTTTTAAGACTTTCCACATTCTCCAGTCTGGTGGGTCTATGATGGTATCCTATTGAGATTTTAGTCTCCTTGATTACTAATAAACTTGTGCACCTTTCTCCCCTAATTATTGACTATTTAGATATCCTCTGTTGTGCTGTGCTTATTCAAATCTTTTGGTTTTTAAAAAAAATTCTTTTGGCTCATAACTATTCTTTAAGAACCAATTTTTATTTTTTAATGCAGTTTTAGGATCATAGCAATATTGAGCAGAAGGCACAGCTATTACCCATATGCCTCCTGCCCCCACACATGCATAGCCTCCTCCGTTATCAGCACTCCCCTTAAAGTGGTATATTTGTTATAGCTGATGAATCTACATTGACATCAGCATTGCCCCCAAATTCATAGTTTACTTTAGAGTTTACTTTTTTACATTCTATGGGTTTGAACAAATTTACAATGACACATAGCCTTTTTAATTTTAACTATTGGTAGGAGTTCTTTACATATTCTGAATTTGAGTTTTATGACTGGCTTGCCTTTTCACTTTCTTTGTGGTGTCTTTTGATGAACAGAAGTTGTTAAATTTAATGTAGTGAATTTATTAAGCTTTTCTTTAAAGTCACTGTTCTTTGTTTAAAAAATATTTTCTGGCCCACAGGTCAGAGCAATATTACATTATCTTCTGAAAGTTTAGGTTTGTCTCTCACATTTCGGTTACCGAGATACAGGTTTCAACATTATTTTTCCCCATATGAATACTCAGTTGTTTTAGCACCATTTATTGCAAAAATCATCCTATCCCAAGTATTATGCAATGCACCTTCATTATAAATAGTGTCCTCATATTTGAGACTCTATTTCTAGGCTCTGTATTTTTTTCCATTGATTCATTTGTCTAGTCCTATATCAATATCACTTTCTTCATTACTAGAGTTTTATAAAAAGAATTGATATCTGGTGGACCAAATCCTCCAATCATATGCTTCTGCTTAAGTCTGTTTTGGACCTTCTTAGCTTTTATGTTTTCATATATTTTGTAAGATCATTTACCAAAAGCTTTCTCCATTGAAACAATCATGTCATTTTTCCCCTTTAATCTATTAATGTGATGAGTTAAGTTAATTTATTTTCAAATATTAAAACATACTTGCATTCCTGGGGTAAACTCAACTTGGTCATGGTGTAATACCATTTTCATATATTAATTAATTTTTGTTGTCTGTATTTTTTTGAGATTTTTGTATTTATGCTTATTAATAATGTTGCCTTACACTTTTTCTTTCTTACATAGTTCTTTTAAAAAAAATATTTTGTTAAAAAAAATAAAAATTAAAAATAAAAATTTATTTATTTATTTAAGAGGGAGGGAGCATGCATGAGTTGTGGGAGGGACAGAGAGAGAGGGAGAAGCAGGCTCCACACTGAGCAGGGAGCCCAACATGGGACTCAATCCCAGGATCCTGGGATTATGACCTGAGCCAAGGCAGGTATTTAAGCAACTAAGCCACCCAGGTGCTCCTTTTTCTGACATAGTTCTTGCCAAGTTTTGATGTCATGGTCTTGCTTGCCTCATAAAATGATTTGGGCATTTTCTTCTTTTCTATGTACTCTGGAACAGTTAGGCAAGATTATCATTATATCCTCCATAAATGTCTTGCTGGGCATTTCTGAGATTGGAGGTTTCTGTGGGGAAAGAGGCAGGTTTGTTTGTTTGTTTTTAGCACTGAATCAATTTCTTTAGTGGTCTTAGAACTATTCAAGATTTCTACTTTTTGTAATTTTTTTTTTCTAGCAATTTGTCCATTTAATCCAGATGATACGAACCTGGGTCACATACCTAGGTGATGGCTGTGTTTATTTTGCCCTGAGGATAGAGCCCATTTATGCCATGATTTAGTAAAAAGTTTTGGAAACAAATACCTGCACAGACATGAGGGTAATTGGTTGGGAGTTTATAGATTCTAGGCTGGAAAACAAGTCATTTTCTATTTGCCGATCTCTCCATCTGCAACCTGGCTACCATGTTCAGACTAGCTTCAGTGTTCAGATTCTTCACGACCTTTCTAAATTCTGTGATTTCACCTATTTTTTTTTTTTTTAAACCATAGCTGGATGTCTTTCCTCTCTCTTCTGCCTGTATTATTTCAGCTCAATATTACTGGGTCTGTTCAAATGCTAGCCATTCTTGAGAATATCTCCCCCTGGGAATCTTCTGATCTTCCAAATCTGTTATGTACCTACTTCATTCTGTATTTTATCTAGTTGGTTGCTTGGATATTGGTCTCTTTCTCCCTAAGCTATAGTTTACTTGCAGGTGTCTTCTTACTCATCTTACTAACTACTACATAGTCTAGCACTGTGATTGGCTTTAGTAGCACTCAATAAATACTGGCTGAATAAATGAAGTTAGTCATGAAGAAATTTTCAAATTTTTTTTATTTTAATGAAAAAGGAAATTACAATATAAAACATTCTTAGTGTTATTGTTAATATTATAATTTTTCACCTTGTGATTGACAAAATGGCATCTTCTATTTCTAATTTGCACTTGTTTGAATATTATTGAGGTTCAACATAGTTTCATGAAGTTTCAATTATTGTTTCTCCTGTGAATTTGTATCCATATTCTTAGCCAATTTTGTTGATTTTCATATACTCTGTCTATATTACAGATATTACTACCTTCCTGATCATGCATATTCCTGGTACTTTCTCTCATTGGTAGCTTGTCTTTTAATTCTCTTCATGATATCTTTTGTTAAATAAAAGATTTGAATTTGGATGTGTTCAATCTGTCAGTGATTTCCTCTCCACACTTGATTTTAATAAAAACTCTTCTTCTGTGAGAAGAGAGGTCTTAAGGAAGGAGGCCTCCTTTTTGAGAGATGGCTATTTTATGTCTAATAAGAGACCCTTAAGTAGGACAGCAATGAATCTTTCCACGCATTTTAATTTAGGGGTCCAAATTCTCATATGTATGCTATAGATACATAATAGCATATCAAGAGTAATGCTTATGTTCATGTACATTTTCTTCATCATTGGCTGACATTAGCAACCATCATCTTGTTCTGTGATTCACTGAATTTTTTAGATGATTTAGTAATTTCTATGTGGATCCGTAAGAAACTCTTTAGAGGTAACCTTTCTAGTGTGCATATTCTGTCAAATTTCTTCTGATCTTTCAGGTTCTAATCTAGCCAAACCAGTCAATATTTATAATAAAATATTTTTAAGGTTTGAAGTCCAGGATTTATGACCATATTCAGGTATGATTGGGTTCCTACACTGGCTTAATCTTTATTTTTTAAAAAAATTTTATTTATTCATTTGAGAGAAAGAGAGACAGAGAGAGCACAAGCAGGGGGAGAGGCAGAGGGAGAGGGAGAAGCACACTCCCCATGGAGCAAGGAGCCCAAAGCCAGACTTGATCCCAGTACCTGAAGATCACGACCTGAGCTGATGGCAGATGCTTAACCATCTGAGACACCCAGCGCCCGTGGCTTAAGCTTTAATAGACTGTTGTCTTTCATTTTTTACTGCCAGAAATTATTCCCAGAACCTGTCGACATCATACTGTGAAGACTTTTTAAAAATAATCTTTCTTTCAAATGTACTTTTTAAATCTCTCCTGAAATCTGAATTTGCATGAAGAAATAACTGCCTTGAAAGGTTCCCATTAGTTGTTTTCCTTTGTATTTATTCAAATTCAAATGTTTGAGCTGATATTTATTTGGGGCTTTAAACTCAGAATGGTTGCCCTAAGATTCTTTTTCAGTAGTGAGGTCTAGAGAGAGTAGACTTAGGTGGTACCTGATTATGTACCTGAGATTTTTTTTTAGCAGCAACCCAGAAGAATAAGTAATTCTGACTGTAAAACCAGCAATAACATTTTCTTATTTTTGAATCTAACTTAATAATAACAGAAAATGCTCATGCAGTGCTTTCTGTGTTCTAAGTCTTTACATATAGTAATTCATTTATTACACAGCAACCCCATATTTAACAGATGGTGACACTGAGGCTCTAAGAGATTATTGGGAAATAAAAGAACCAGGTTTAATATCAAGATGACCAGCTCCAGAACCAGGTTCTTAACCACTAAACTATGCTGTTATTATTTATTCAGAAAAATTGGAGTCAGGATAAGAAGAATCTTATAAGCTGGTGGCCAACATGTTGGAGTATCCCTCCAAAACTCATTCAAAGTAAAATCTGGAATATGCTATGAAATAGACTAACAAACACTATAATAATAGAAGAGTATGAAATGGATATTTTTCTAAGGTTCTTAATATATCTATTAATTTATTTGTCGGGGACTGCCTCCGGCCGGGAAAGTCCCCGCCATTACAAGAAGGTGCTTGGCTCGCTGCTAGCAAAATACACTGCAAGTATACAATGAACTTTCTGGTGAAGCCCGCCTAAAGGAGGACATAGTTATTGGCTGTATCAAATTTAATCAGCATAGTAACAGGACTCTCATTGGCTCTCCCCATTGCTTGACC
The DNA here is from genome assembly GCF_964662115.1 of Mustela nivalis. Classification (NCBI taxonomy): domain Eukaryota; kingdom Metazoa; phylum Chordata; class Mammalia; order Carnivora; family Mustelidae; genus Mustela; species Mustela nivalis. The sequence continues at coordinate 148,420,374 of NC_139020.1, forward strand.
CCTTATTGGTCACCCTGCTGTATATAAGCTAAGGAAGTTGATTAAATAAATGGAAATGAAGCATTAACACCATACCAGGCTCATTGTCGTCCTTGCGGGCCGAGGGCGCTGAGACCCGGGAAATTAAGAGAAATAGAAAAACCTTGCAAGGGAGAAGTCCGCAGGTAAGCGGGGAAGGGACCACGATCAAAGTGGTGGGAATCTTGTACAAGACCGCAATAAGAAGCGGGGCGGCCTTAGAGCCAGGATTTAGTGAGTCTGCAATAAGAAGTGGGGCGGCCTTAGAGCCAGGATTAAGCAGCGAGTATACACGGAACAGCCATTAGGTTGGGATTCTAATTATGGGATCTGGACTGTCAAAGTCGAGGTTAGAGGGTTCCCTAAAGGACCTTCTAAAGGCCAATGGCACGCCATTAAAAACGAAAACTGCTAGGACATTCTTGAATACAGTTGAGACAGTAGCGCCTTGGTTTCTGGACGAGGGCTTGCTAAATATCCCCCAATGGGACCAGTTAGGTGAGGATTTTAAGAATAGAGATAAAAATAAACCATTGCCGCCGGGAACGTTAGTTATATGGACTCTAGTCAGAGGGTGCCTGGGAGGATATAAGCCGAAATGTGATTCAGTTATTCAGGAGGGCACTGAGGCACTCGAGGAAGTGAAAGAAGAACGCTCATCTCTTGCTTGGAAAGGCGTAGTTCTAGCGAAGGGGAAGAAGAAATGTCGGGGGAGGAGCTAGAGTGGAAGTTCAAATTAAAACCAGACCCTCCCTGTTCAGCAGTGACCCCTAGTGCTCCGCCTCCTTACAATCCCCTGACGGGGGAGATAACATATAAATGTCATCCCTCTGCTAATGAGGATTGGAAGACCGCATGGAGGGGGGCCAATAGCAGCTCGATTTTCCCAGTTCTAGAGGACCAAAATCATCAACGGTATCACCAGCCCTTGGAATTTAAATTAGTTAAACAATTAAAGGAAGCGGTCATGCAGTATGGCCCTCAGGCAGCATTTACTATTTCTCTAGTGGAGTCCATAGCAGGCATGAATTTAATCCCCGAAGACTGGGGGAATTTAGCAAGGGCAGCCCTCTCTGGAGGGCAATATTTGGTCTGGAAGACAGCATGGCAAGAGCATTCCCAGGATGTTGCACGGCGTAATGCCGCTGCAGGCAATCCACAATGGAATCTGGATATGCTTATGGGCATGGGGCCATACACTGGTAAACATGACCAACTGCAATACAACCCTGCCGTATACATGCAGATTGCGGCTGCCGCTACCAAAGCATGAAAAACCCTCCAGGGCAGTGGGGACTTGCAGGGTCAACTATTTAAGGTGATACAAGGACCAAATGAAGCATATGCTGATTTTGTTGCAAGATTGATGCAAACAGCTGGGAGAGTATTTGGGGATGTTGACACAGCCATGCCTCTAATTAAACAACTGGCCTATGAGCAAGCCAATAAATGGTGTATAGAGGCCATTAGGCCATGGAAGGCTAAAGATTTAAGCACATACATTAAGGTATGCAGGGATATTAATGACAGCGTTATTCAAGGACAAGTACTTGCTTCAGCCATTACTCAAGGCCTTCAGGGCATTCAGCTATCCCAACGTAAGGGCGCTAAAGGAAATTCTGGGGAATGCTACAGATGTGGAGCTCAGGGGCACTTTAAGCGAGAATGTCCTGACAGCAAGGGTCCCCCAACAGTAAAGCAACCTGGCATATGTCCTAGGTGTGGCAAGAGTACACACTGGGCGAATGAATGTCGCTCAGTAAAAGATATTCAAGGTAATCCACTACCCCCAAGGAATTCAAAAAACGGGAAATGGGGCCCATCACCCCAGGGCCCTCAAATGCATGGGGTACTTCAACAGGTAGCCCGCACGCATTACCCGCCAACGAGCCAAGGCGGGCTACAAAAGGAAGCGCCGGATTGGACATCCGTGCCACCACCAGACTTTTACTAACCCCCGAGATGGGAACCCAGGTGGTGGAATCGGATTTTAAGGGCCCACTGCCTGTGAACACTGTAGGCCTATTATTAGGGCGTAGCTCCACAGCCCTTGCTGGATTAATAGTACACCCCGGAGTAATTGATGCTGATTATACAGGAATAGTCAAAATATTAGTGTCTTCCCCTCGTGGCATTACAGTTATCAGTCCAGGTGATAAATAGCACAAATTATAGTGTTACCAAGCTGCCATAAACTATTCCCCAACACAGAAAAATCCCGTGGACAGAGGGGTTTTGGCTCCACTGACCCGCCCCTCGCATGTCTAACACTTGGAATGGAGGCTAGACCTCTTTATTCTCTGTGGATCAGAAATAAAAAATTTATGGGCCTTCTGGATACCGGGGCTGATCGTAGTATAATTAATGAAGTTGATTGGCCAAAAGATTGGCCCCTACAAAGGGCTGATCAAACCCTTAGAGGCCTAGGGGTTGCCCAAAGTCCTATGTGTAGTGCTGCTACATTACCATGGAAGGATGATGAAGGTCATAGCGGCCTGGTTCAGCCATATGTACTTAAGATCCCTGTATCTCTCTGGGGAAGAGACATTCTTACTCAAATGGACCTAAAATTGACTACTGAAGCCTTTTACAGTGAGAAAGCTCGAAACCTCATGACTAAAGCTGGATATTCAGGTGTTGGAGGATTAGGGAGGAAAAATCAGGGTATTACAAATTCAGTACCCCTAAGTAATTATACCTCTGGGATTGGTGGACTGGGGTTGGGTTTTTCATAGGGGCCACTGAGCCTTTGAAAATTCAATGGCACAATGACAAGCCTGTGTGGGTTTCTCAGTGGCCCCTGCCCAAAGAAAAATACAAAGCAGCCCACACATTAGTGTATGAACAACTTGTTGCAGGACATATAAAGCCTTCCACTTCACCATGGAATACTCCTATCTTCGTCATTAAGAAAAAATCAGGTAAATGGCGGTTATTGCATGATTTGAGAGCAATCAATGCCCAAATGGTTATCATGGGACCAGTCCAATTAGGGTTACCCTTGGTATCTGCCCTCCCCTCGAGTTGGCCTTCAATTTTTGTAGATATCAAAGATTGCTTTTTTTTCTATACCATTACACTCCAGTGATACCCCCCGATTTGCATTTACCATACCCACTATAAATCATTCTGGTCCTGATCAGCGATTTGAATGGACAGTTCTTCCTCAGGGTATGGCTAACAGCCCCACAATGTGTCAACAGGCCATCGTGGAACGTGCCCACTTAACCATCAAACAAACTCTTTTAAAACAAAAAGGGGGAATAGGGGACACGTTCCGGTCCCCTAAAGACAAACTAAATACAATTCTATTTATTTTAAATTTTTTGACGCTCGGTAAAAACGGTCAAGCAGCAGCTGAAAGACATTCAGCCCGTATGGATTCTTCCCCCAAGCCCTTAGTTCTTTGGAAGGATATCCTTATAGGACAATGGAAAGGCCCGGATCCTGTATTAATCTGGAGCAGAGGCTCCGTTTGTGTTTTCCCACAGGACAAAGAAGTGCCGATTTGGATTTCAGAGAGATTGGTCCGGAAGGCCTCTGAGAACAAGGATGAGGACAGAGGAAGCCGTGATCCTCCTACTGTCGTGAGGGACTCTGATATTCCTAATTCCCCTGACGGCGACATGTGAATTATGGGCTATTCTGAAGGCTTGGCCCTATCCTTTACCTTTAACTAATTCTTCCTTTATCTTCCCCCCCGTTCTTCACTAGCTGATATACTGTGTGTTGGTTCTATTGTTCCTTTTTCTGCGCTTTGTGTTACCCCTGTAAAATTCTCTCAATTTAATAAGGCCAGCAATTCCTCCCAACAGCTCTCTTAGTATTTGCAGGGTACTTGGTCTGACGATATTCAAAATTTCACACGAATCCTTCTGGCTGAGATAACTCGAGTAAATAGTACGTGTGTGCAACCAGCTTCCCTTCCAGAGCTATTTCAAACATTCAGCAATATGTTCCAGTTCACCAAAAATGGGCTGGTACAATTGGTCATCTTGTCCTCCTCCTTATTGGCATTCTGCTTCTATTCAGAAACGTTCACCAATGGAGAACATAGCAGCGAGAGCAGAGCCGAGCTATAGCACAAGCCCCTATGTCAATAGAGGCTGGGACATCTCCCCAGATATGGCTAAGCATGCTAGATCGGTAGTCAAAGACGGGTAAGATCAGTAGAGAAACATACCAACCTAAGACAGGACAGAGATCATCGATATCTTGTGTCTGATGACGGGTAAGGATGTTTTCTGTTACTGACGACCTAAGACAGGCACGATCTCTGCCATAAAACAAAAAAGGGGGAGATGTCGGGGACTGCCTCCAGCTGGGAAAGTCCCCACCATTACAAGAAGGTGCTTGGCTCATTGCTAGCAAAATACACTGCAAGTATACAATGAACTTTCTGGTGAAGCCCGCCTAAAGGAGGACATAGTTATTGGCTGTATCAAATTTAATCAGCATAGTAACAGGACTCTCATTGGCTCTCCCAATTGCTTGACCCCTTATTGGTCACCCTGCTGTATATAAGCTAAGGAAGTTGATTAAATAAATGGAAATGAAGCATTAACACCATACCAGGCTCATTGTCGTCCTTGCGGACCGAGGGCGACATTTATTTATGCTTCATAACAATCTTATGAAAAGGGTACTGCTATTCCCCTACTTCACTAATGGATAAACTGAGGCCCAAAAGAGGCAAAATAATTAACCTAAGGACAAATGACTTGAAGTCCTCTACTAGTATCATCTTATTTCTAGCTACAAACCACTTGTGTTTTATAATCATTCAAGTTTTTTTATATGTATCCTCTCATTTTGTTCATAAATATTAGTGTACCAAACTCTTCAGTTAGTCAGTCTTCAACTTCCTTTAGCAGTTAAAATGTGTTTTCCACTTTTAGACCATTAGGAAATAATTAATAGTTCTTTAGCATTCAAGGTAAAACTCCAAATCATTTTCTTGAAATGAAATCATGGCAATAAATTGTTCACAAGAATCACAATCCAGGGTTTCAGGACCTGGAAGGAGATATATGGAGTCCCCAGATGGTCAGTACAGACTCAGGAAGTAAATAGAAATACTTGAAACTCAACCAGGAGTAAGGCTGGGGTTTCACATCCATTCTGCTCAACTCTGGCCTTTTTTCATGTGCTATGCACTTCAAGGTAATATTTAGGGAATTTAAGTGAACTGGGCCATTTGAAGTGGGGAGGAATGAGTGGAAATTAAGAATAGCTCTTGATTGTTGACACAATGTAGGGTCGGGGCAGAGGTCACCTTCTACTTCCTAGGCTAGAAAGCATACAGTGTGAGATGGAGTTTACCTTGGCAAGGTTCCTACACACTACTGAGTACGTTGTTGAGCATATAATTTGCCAAACCATACACAGTGGCCCAGCTGATATGAAATGCACTTGGAAGAATTTCTGACTGGAAGCGGCACTCTCCTTCTTCTTCTCACTTTTACTTCTGTTTTCTCTCTAAATAAACAGATAAAATCTTTTTAATCTAGTGTTACACAAATTCACCAAAAAAGATTTTCAAAATATAGAACATCTTTATTCTTCTAGACCTTTTCTTGTCAGTTTTATCGTAGTGGGTTTTTTTTTAATGAAATAACATCTTTATTAAAATATAATTCACATATCATGCACTTAATCCACTTAAAGTATACAACTCAATGGTTTTTAATGCATTCAGGATTATGCAACTATCCCCCCAATCAATTTCAGAACACTACACATGCCCGAAAGAAAGCCCATCCTCAGTAGCAGCCATTCCCCATCTCCCTATAACCATCCCAGCCCTTGGTGACAATATACTTTTTATCTGTATGGATTTGCCTGTTTGGGGAATTTCATATGAAATGGAATCATATGTGATCTTTTGCGTCTGACTTCTTTCACTTTGCATGTTTCCAAGATTTGTCCATGTTATAGTATGTATTAATACTTTGTTCCTTTTCATGAGAGACTATGGACTCTGAAAAACAATCTGAGGGTTTTGAAGTGGCGGGGGGGTGGGAGGTTGGGGTACCAGGTGATGGGTATTATAGAGGGCATGGATTACATGGAGCACTGGGTGTGGTAAAAAAATAATGAATACCGTTGTGCTGAAAATAAAAATAAGTAAATAAATAAATAAATTTTAAAGAAAATACCTTGTTCCTTTTTATTACCAAATAATATTCCATTGCATCAATATACCACATTTTGTTTACCTATTCGTTTGCTGATGGACAATTGGGTTGTATCCATTTTTTGGCTATTATAAACAACAATGCTTTCAATACTTGTGTATACGTTTCTGTTGGACATATGTTTTTATTTCTCTTGGGTTTATACCTGGGAGTGCAATTGATGGGTCATAATGCAACTTATATTAAACCGTTTAAGAAACTTCCAGACTCCTGTTTGCATTTCTATCACGAATATATGAAGATTCCAAATTTTCCACATCATCACCAACATTTATCTGTCTTCTGATTTTATCCATACTAGTAGGTGTGAAGTGATAACTCATTGTGATTTTTATTTCATATCCCTCATGACTAAACATGATGAACATCTTTTCATATGCATATTGACCATTTGCCTACTTTTTTGAAGTAATGTCTATTCAGATACTTTGCTCATTTAAAAAACTGAGTTATTTTGGGTGCACCAGGGCGGTTCAGGTGGATGAGTGTCAGATTCTTAATTTCGGCTCAGGTCATGATCTCAGGGTCTTGGAATCAAGCACCATGTTGGGCTCTGTGCTCAGTGTGGCTTCTGCTTGGGATTTTCTCTCTGTCCTTCACCTGCTGCTGCCCCTTGGAACAATTTGTTACTTAAACTGTAACTCCTGGAGGATTTTACTAGTTGCCAAGCACATTTAGATATGGCCTTAAGAAATACATATACTAGGGGCACCTGAGTGGCTCAGTGGGTTAAGCCTCTGCCTTCCAGTCAGGTCATGATCTCAGGGTTCTGGGATCGAGTCCCGTATCAGGCTCTCTGCTCAGCAGGGAACCTGCTTCCTCCTCTTTCTCTCTCTGCCTGCCCCTCTGCCTACTTGTGATCTCTCTCTATCAAATAAATAAAATCTCTAAAAAAAAAAAAAAAAGAAAGAAATACATATACTAGCAACAGGTCTTTGGGGAGAAGGACGATATACGACCGTGAAGCTGGACAGCTGAGGATACCTGGCTCGCTCAGGGCGGAAGGCCGCCCCTTCACAGAAGCTGGGCAGCCGAGAATGCCTGGCCCGCCCAGGGCAGAACGCCGCCTGCTTCTGGGAAGCCGAGCACCCGGGAACGCCCGGTCAGTTCAGGGTGTAACGAAAACCGCCTGCTTCCCTTTTCCATTATCTATCGCTCCTTTCTCTTCCCAGAAGCGCCCTAGAGTTTGAGTCCTTTGAATGTGCTTGTTTAACTATAAACTCTGTCCTCCTCCTTGCTTGTCTGCAAGACGGGATTAACGTTTGACCTTCATCAGTCCTTCTGTTGGCTATTGTTTCTATCCAATAAAAGTGAGACTGTGGAGTTGCTCGTGGCAGCAGTCCTTTTCTACTGTTGTCCCCTACTCCCAGTCTTTTGCCACTGACTTGTTTGTGCCTAATTCTTCTCCCGTCGCTGACTGGAAGCGGCACTCTCCTTCTTCTTCTCACTTTTACTTCTGCTTTCTCTCTAAATAAACAGATAAAATCTTTTTTAAAAAATTGAGTTATTTGTCATGTTACTACTGAGGTGTAGGAGTTATTTACATAGTCTAGATACAAGTCTCTTACCAGGGGTGCCTGGGTGGCTCTGCCTTCGGCTCAGGTCATGATCTCAGTGTCCTGGCATTGAGCCCCACATTGGGCTCTCTGCTCAGCAGGGAGCCTGCTTCCCCTTTTCTCTCTGCCTGCCTCTCTGCCCACTTGTAATCTCTCTGTCAAATAAAATCTTAAAAAAAAAAGTCTCTTACCAGATACATGATTTATACAAATTTTCTCTCATTCTGTGGGTTGTCTTTTTACTTTCTGATGGCGTCCATGAAACACAAAAGTTTTAATTTTTATGAACTCTGATTACTGTATTTTTTCATTTGTTCCTTGAGCTTTACATGACGTATCTAATCCCAGGTCATGAAAATTTACACCTGTATTTTCTTCTGAGTTTTGTGGTTGTAGCTCTCACACTTTGGTCTTTGATGACTGTAGTATAAATGATGGATTCTTCCATCTGATAGATTTTTGCAGTGCACATCCTATGTAACCCTGTGTGACAGTTTTGACTTAGGAGAATCTAGTATTAGGTTTAGGGGATATGCAGCTGTGGCAATTAACTTTAACAACTACTTATTGAGCACCTACTATTTGGAATGCTTTTCTGGGGCACTAACACACAGTCCTAATCCTCAATGACCTTAGAATCCAGTGTAAGACAATTTGACACCTGCAACCACTGCCTGAATCAGCCATCTTTGTAGGATACTTGTCATTCTTACAATAAAGTCAGAGTCCCTTGTCCAACAATCAGCATCAACCCTTCCCAAGCTACCCCAAATAAGCTCATTATCTAAGCTCAAGCATTATTTCCCTCTGTCCAGCAACCCTAATCTCTGAACTATGGAGAGGTCCTGGAGCCACTTCTGTACATAGAACAGACACAGCTGTGGAGTATATGGTGGGATCTCGAATACATCCTGGAGCAGACCACCTATGATATGGAGTCATAGGAAGTGCTCCTGAAAGTGTATGGTCCGGCTAGGCTGTGTAAGCCTTTGGCTCTACTGAAGGTTTGCTCTTTCAACTGTGTAGAACATGGAACAATTACATTGTTATTATCTGGGTGTTTAATACAAATGAAAAGTCACAGACCAGTCTCTTGTGGTGGAACTCAGGAACTTGTACCTTTTAAGTTCCCCAGGTATAGCCCACGTTCAACAAGGTATGAGAACCATCAGCTTAACCCATGTTTCCAAGTACTATTTGGACAGTAGTTTTTCCCAATGGCACATTAGACTCTGGGGAATACTTCGGACTTCCCTAAAAAATATAGCCACTCCAAGTTTTCTTAAGAACTCACCTAATGTATGCTTTGCAATAATAAGAAGTATTGATTGCTGATTAGAAACAGTGTACTGTTGCTCAAATGAAGAATCCTTCCTGCGAAGCAACTGAGTAGAATTATGGACCCCTTCCCTCTCAGGTTTCCCAGAGCATGAAATCTAGTCACAAGCTATAAAAGCTCTCTAGCCCAACAGCCTTCTTATTCGTGGGTGGTGGGGGAATCCAGCCTGGGCCTAGTATCCTTTTTGAAAACCTACTGCGTGAGTCACTGTAATGAGAGCTTTATGATTTCTGAAAGGGTATGCTCAGGACGAACAAATGGCCTTGTAGAAAAAGCTGAGTCTCCAGGAATGGAGGCAAGCCAAAGTCAGGTATGTGTCTCCCTATCTTCATAGAGATTAATTACTTTGGCATTTAATCTCATCTTCTGGAGAATACAGCCTCCAGCTATCACCCCACCCATTCAAACTTTGGTCTGAAGAGTCAGCTTTCTATGCAGTTGTGAGGGGAAATAGCAGGATCCTCAGCCAATTGTTGTTGTTTTTGTGAAGTATCTGAGCAGCCCCAGTTTAGGAACTGGTAATTTGCCATTGACTCAGCGGAGTGACTTTTGGTTCCAAGCTATTCTTCCTTATTTTGCCGTTATGGCTTTTCTAAAATTATTAAACAGTTGAATTTTAGCTTTGTTTTTAAGTTCTAGCTATAGAGAAATCCCATTTCTAACATTAGGATCATCCCTAGAAAAGTGTTGTCCCTGGGGCTATTTAAGCCATGTAGCCTGCCTAGGACAATGGCACTTGAAAGGAAGTTGTGTTATTGGTATATTTCATGGGACCTTGAGGCTTTGGTTAGAAACAAAAGTTGGAAATTGAATTGTAATTAATTCAGAAAATTGTAATTAAATCAGAAAAAAGGGGGTAAAGTACAAGACCATGTGAGGCTCACAGGGACCTTATTGCTCTACCCATGGGAGAGGCCAGTCTGCAATGGTAACAACTGAATGGCTACACTACTCGGCCATTTTAATTTTGATCATGGCTATGAAGAGGCAAGATAGAGGATATTTTAGTTGATAATAAATTCTTGGGTTTCTGTTTTTTCAACTCAGTTCAGGTGTTGGGTCTTGATTCTGTTGCATAGCTATAATGTATATGGGGACAAGGCAGGATTTAATCCTGCCAAATGTGAGCATTATTAAATAAAAAATAGTGTTTCCTTGGACACTTGCTCTAGTTTGTTACCCCTTGCTCTAAGTTCCCTTTATTAGCTTGGAACACCTCTGTCCTTGGCCACCCAGCCTAGGTCACCAATGGAGCCTGCCAAATCACCCAAACTAGACTGGCACTGTGTCTAGTCTAAGTCCTTCCTTATAGTCCCATCTAAACATGAAGACCTTACTGGCTGTTTCCCATTCATTTCCATGGTAGGCCACTGCTACTCTGAAAAAAGTAGTTAATGAGAGAAGCCCATCACTTTTGAACCTGGAGATGTCCTTGTCCTTCTCTGGTGTTGTGTTGGCTTGTTAGGCTGTGCCCAATCCAGGAAAGGTGGGTGGAATGAAGCAGCCAAAGAACTTGGCTTTTCCCTCATCTGCTTAGGATATGGATCAAAAGCTTCTAATGCTGGGTCTTATTTTTGATAAAGGGAATTTTTTTTTATTAGTTTTTAAGTTAGGGAAATTTCTTCATGATGACTTCTCTCCTTTCAGATGGCCAAACACACTGACAGTAGGGAACAGTTCCTATATTCCCATAACTCACAGTGGGTTAACTCAGTACCTAGTGTGAAGTAGCTACTCAAAGTGTTGATTTAAAAATGAAATGCAGGGGTGGGGGCACCTGGGTGGTTCAGTGGGTTAAGCCTCTGCCTTAGGCTCAGTTCATGATCTCAGGGTTCTGGGATCAAGCCCCACATCAGCTCTCTGCTCAGCAGGGAGCCTGCTTCCTCCCCCCAACTCTGTCTCTCTGCCTGCCTCTCTCTCTCTGCCTGCCTCTGCCTACTTGTGATCTCTGTCTGTCAAATAAACAAATAAAATCTTAAAAAAAAAAAAGTGCAGGGGCGCCTGGGTGGCTCAGTGGGTTAAGCCGCTGCCTTCGGCTCAGGTCATGATCTCAGAGTCCTGGGATCGAGTCCCGCATCGGGCTCTCTGCTCAGCAGAGAGCCTGCTTCCCTCTTGCTCTCTCTGCCTGCCTCTCCATCTACTTGTGATTTCTCTCTGTCAAATAAATAAATAAAATCTTAAAAAAAAAAAAAGTGCAGGTTCTCTGGCATTTGAAAATCTTCAGAAAATCCTAGGTATGCTTGTGAGAGGACCCTAATCTGAGATGAGTTCTACAGCAAATATATGTAGACCATGTGTGATCTTTATTAAAAGGAAACTAAAATATGCCTAAGGTTCCAGTGTTTGAGACACTGAGAAATTGAGCTAAAGGGGGCTTAGCCTACCCTAACACTCTTATTCTTTCATAAGATGACAAAATACTATTCCCTTACAACTCTACAATTAAAACTCAGATATTAGGGTATTGATTTCAAAGGTGTCTCTATGGTACCCGGGGTTCTTCTCCTACTTATGTTTCAGCCTCACCAGACTGAAACAGAAGAGAACCTGGCTCCTAGCTTTCCCCATGATCTATTACCAGGTATGGTGACAAAAATGTCCAAGGAAATAGCCTGCAGACTCCATAACTAGACTAAAATAAAAGACCACAAACTAAACAACACAAACCCTCTGAAACAGGGTTTTGGAACAGGTCAAAGATCTAAAATACAGATGATCAATAAACTTGGTATAAGGAATGGTGTTAGCAGCATGAAGCAAGAGCTAGAAACCAAAGAACCAAGTAGAAATGTGAGAAAAGTGTTGGGCTGGCAGGAAGGGCTACTAAAGATGGTGAAAGTTCCCGCCACAAGACCTGAGCTCAGACAGGAGAACAAAGGCCCAAGCAGGAATCTGAGACCCCCGCCCCGGGCTCCCGTGGACCAATGGGATCCCGATGACCAGGCGGGATATCCAAATAAGGGAAACTTGCCAAAAGACCCCTGAGCTTCCTCCGAGACCCCTTAAAAGCCCCCTCCTCCCTGCCTTGGGCGCGACTTCCGCCACTCTGCTTTCCAGAGTGGCGGAACCTCGCCCGAGGGTGCCCACCTCCTCCCAGCGCAACTTTCCTGGCTCCCCTTCTCCTGAGCCCTGAAACTTCACCGGAGAGCATTTTTAATAAATCTTGCCTTGCAACCACTTTGCCTGGTGTTGTGTTTATCTCGCCGGAAAAAACTTTACAAAAAGTACAGATAAAGAACACATATATAGGATGAAGAGTAGTAAATATAGCCAAAGAATGAATTGCTGAGATGAAAGATGAAACAGAAAAGCATTAAGAAAGGGTAAAAGAATGTAAGATATGAAGGATGACTCTAATGTTTGGAAGACAAAAGGGAAAAAGGGGGACCATGGCTTATCAGCAAGGTGGCTAGGCTTAGTATGGCATGATTGTCCACAGAGGCATTATTTAGCCTGCATACAATTTAGGAAAATTGAGACCAAAATATAAAATGGAATGTTAGCTTCTCATAGGGGGGAAATGAAAATCAAAAGATCTCCACCAACACCAACTATCTTCTTCCTGCTTTATCCTGCAGCCCACTTGGGTTTGTGGTATATTTGACCAGGCAAGGACAGAATGTTCAACTATGCATATTCTCCCATTTAGATTAGATAATGTTTCTAAAATTATTCAACTATGAAAAACTACATTAAGTGATGTCCCTAAAATCACAATGAACCATGTACAACTTTTGAATTTGAGAAGGTCTGCTGTGATCCAAATACCCACCAGGACCCAGGAGTGATTGGTGATAGGGCTAAGGAACGTCCTGAGGTTCTCAGACTTAAGTAAGCCTTACTTGAGCACTTCTTTATAAAGGATGAGGCTTTTATGAAGATATGACTATCCAGGCCTGCTAGCAATCCTGGAGCCCTGTCTTATTGTTTCAAATCCTAAATTATCAAACAGGTATCTCGGATCTTAATGTCAGTATTTTACAGATTTTTCATCCTCTGCTTCCAGCTGTCATACTGCATTAGAGAAGCCCCCAAGCCCCTATTCCCAGTTTGGAGGAAGGAGACAGTAAAGCTTGAGAACACACCTGAAAATCTACTGTAGACATAAAGGATTTCTATTAGCTTCTTCTCAGTGAATGAATGAATGAACGAATGGCAAGCCCAATTCCCAGGGCAGAGACGAGGACACACAAAAAGTGGGCCCTGTATTTACCAATAACTCTTCCCCATAGCACTAGAAGTAATGGTCTTAAAAAGGGACAGGATTATTATTCTGATGGCCCTGCAGCTTCTCAAGGAGGTATTGTCGACTTTAGGGTTCATAGGAATAAGCTTCAGGGCTCAGTGAACTGCCCCAATTTTTTTTTCTAGTGAATCTGATGAGGGAGCAGAAGGCTGGCTGAGGACAAAGCAAAAGGCTGACACCTCACAATCTCCCCCTCACCTCCATTCTTGGGTGGGACAAAGTAATATTCTTTAAGAATGCCCCAACTATCTTAATGTCAATGGCTTGCTAAAAGGGAAAAACAACCTTGTCACTGGCAAGACCTCCAGTATCTGGTACCTTGTAGATCCTCTTTAGCATATGAAAGTTCTATTGAAACCTCCCTTTCCCTTACCTTCCCCCAACCCCAGGGTACATAACCTGCCATCCCTCACAACCCAGGGCAGCAGCTCTTCCTGCCCAGTCCTGTCCCCTTGCTTTAATAAACCACCATTTTGCACCAAAGATGTCTCAAGGATTCTTTCTTGGTCATCAGCTCCGGACCTCACCCCACCGAACCTCACCTAGATTCTAGGACTTCATCAAATCCATGTTTTATTGGATTTCCCAGAGCTATTTGTGAAATTCAAAACGGTTAATTCTAATTCTGTTTTGAGAACTCTGTTCTGTTTTTAAGAATTCTGTCCTTAAAAATGTGGCGGGGTGGAGGGAGGAAGGGGAGTTTTTCCTTCCTCTCTTTTTTGCTCTTGCTCCGTGGAAGTGCTGCTACCTATGCCCACCTATGTTTGTGGATGACGGCGGTAGGGCAACCTGACAAACCTAGATGGCTTGAGTTGAGTTTTTAAGCATGGAATGTCAGTGGCTCTAACACTGGTTGCTAGTGAAGATATTTTAGTGATTACTTTGCACCCCGCAGAGTGGTGAGCACTACATATATGAGTCCTTTTTTTTTTTTTAAAGATTTTATTTATTTATTTGACAGAGAGAAATTACAAGTACACTGAGAGGCAGGCAGAGAGAGAGAGAAGGAAGCAGGCTCCCTGCTGAGCAGACAGCCCGATGCGGGACTCGATCCCAGGGACCCTGAGATCATGACCTGAGCCGAAGGCAGCGGCTTAACCCACTGAGCCACCCAGGCGCCCATATGAGTCCTTTTTATTCTCACAATAGACTTGGGAATAGATATTATTAGCCTTATTCAAGATGATGAACGGCGGGGTGGGGGGTGGTCATTGGGTTGCTCTCTTGGTTATGCATCTGACTCTTGATTTCAGCTCAGGTCATTATCTCAGGGTTGTGAGATGGAGCCGTGTCAGGTTCCCTACTGGGCATGGAGCCTGCTTAAGACTCTCTCCCTCTCTCTCTGTTCCTCCCCACCCGCTAAAAAAAACGATGATGGAAGGTGGCAGAATTCATTCAGATAAGGACAGTCTGCATGACCATTATCAAAATCCTGTGTGGGGACGCCTGGGTGGCTCAATTGGTTATGCAGCTGCCTTCGGCTCAAGTCATGATCCCAGCGTCCTGGGATCCGGTCCCTCATCGGGGTTCTTGCTCGGCAGGGAGCCTGCTTCTCCCTCTGCCTCTGCCTGCCATTCTGTCTGCCTGTGCTCGCTCTCTCTCCCTCTCTCCCTCTCTCTCTCTAATAAATAAATAAAATCTTAAAAAAAAAATCCAGTGTGAGTGCCTCCTCCACTTCCTCTGTTCCAAAGCATTTAAAGAAAAAAAAAAAAAAAAAGAGCTTTTGGAGTTCTTCTTGGATGCCACTAGATGGTGGTGTGCCAAAGGCTATTTCCTACTGGAATGCTAGCCACCAAAGGATACATTTTAAAATTTGCTGTAGAGTGCAAAGATTTGTCAAATACCCTGAAAGAAGAATTCTAAGAGTGAACTGGGAATCTCTCTTAACCTCTTTCCTACCCTTTCTGCACTCCACCTTGTCCCAACACAATTCAAAGTTAATGTTTTCCATTTTGGCTACATAATGCATCTCAAATAATGCATCCTGGCAGCATCTGTCCCCTAATATAATTCTGGGTTTTCATCTGCAAAGCATTTGCAAAATGGGTGTGATGACTATGTCCTCAGCAGTCATCCCAGTCATCAGTTTCATAGTGAAGGAAAGGCATTTTATCTTGACATCTTTACAAAGTTCTTACAGTGAACAGATTTTAATGCACCGAAGTTTTGAGAACCACAGTAGTACAGAGGCCACAAGTGTGTGTTGAATATTTTATTGCTGAAACCAGTAATGAAACATTTGACTCCTTGCCTTTTCCTCTATTATATATTTTGTCCTCTTAA
Organism: Mustela nivalis; assembly: GCF_964662115.1. Taxonomy (NCBI): domain Eukaryota; kingdom Metazoa; phylum Chordata; class Mammalia; order Carnivora; family Mustelidae; genus Mustela; species Mustela nivalis. The sequence goes on from NC_139020.1 coordinate 148,436,013, forward strand.
ATAAAATCCTTCTTTGGTATCCCTTGCTGTTATTGGTAGCTTTCAGAAACTTACCCAAATATAAGCAAATAATCAAAATGTGTTTTGTATCACTAGGAGTGTTTCTTCCCAAGTTGTATGTGAGTACTATAGTGAGACCAAAGCAATCTCATTCAGTTATGAGTTTTCTTTAAATAGTACAACTTTAATGGCTGTTGCTCTTTTCACAGGGCCTTAAATATATTTTTATTGTACCCTTTTCAGCAGTTAGACACTGAGATGAGTGTCTGAAGAGCCTCATCAAAAATCATATATAATTCATGTACCAAATGGCTAGACTGGAACTATGCCTCTTCTCCTTTACATAGGAATTTAAAACAGTAGGATTATTAAGCAGTCAGATCCTCTTCCTTCTTATATGTACCTGATGAAATGTCTAACAGTTTTGAGCTGTTTTTTTCTAAAAGAAAACTAAGGCCAAGTATGAATAATTGCATGTGAGGTATATTCAGGGGTCTTTGCAGTTCTTTGTAGATTCACTGCAGAGCTTTTGGTTAAATAATAGTCTCAATTTTAACATTCCTGTTTTTAGGCTCTAATTAATAGCCCTTGGGTTATCAGGTTACCGTTTCCAACAACCTTTCCTTTGAAACACTATTATGACTTAATGATATTTTTATATCTACCAGAAAACATATACCTTCCTAACTTGTGACAATAAATATCAAACTGAATTTTAAAAACTAAATATACTTTTATTTGCTATTTCTGCAAACCAAACTGTGCCATTGGACTTCCTCCTAAACAATCTTTAACATTGTCTTGAAAGACCCCTCCCCCATAAAGCCCCCTCCCCTAGAAGATAGATAGGATAACTAACCGCTTGTTTGCTTTTCTGTGAACCGCTGGCTTTTAGGCGTAGATTAGGTTATTAATTGCGTGATTAATTGCTCTTTTGCCCTTCTGTAACTGCTTGGCTTATAGAAATAATAGAAGACGCCATGATGGCATTCCTACCTTCCCCCTTCTTGTTCCCCCTCCCTGCCTCTCTCCTCCCGCGCGCGCGGGCCCTCAGAACCAATCAGCTTGTTCCCCCTTCCCGCCTCTCTCTTCCGCGCGAGCGGGTCCCCAAAGCCAATCAGCAAACTCCACGAATGCCTTTTTCAAAAGTTCAAACTGTCCACCAACCAGTTGCGCCCCACCCAAAACTTGTTTGTACCTGTCTATAAAAACCCAGCACCACCCTAGCCGGGTGTGCTCAGCTAGCAGGAGCTGCTGACCACCCGCAGGCGCGCGCTGACCACCCGCAGGCGCCTGCGTAACAATAAAGAACCTCTTGCTGATTGCATCCAGTGGCAGTGTTGGATTCTTGGGTAAGGGGATCCGCGGGTCTTTCAGTCTTTGTGTATTGATCTCACATAGACTCCTAGTAGCATCTGCTTTTAGACTCGCCATCTTCTACCCCATTGTCTCTTTTTGCAGTCTCCTTGCAGGCTGAGTTGAGTATCATTTTATGGTCACATGTTTTTCTTCTTTGTCCACTCACATTCCACTCCAGCCTTTCTAAGGTACTTAATAATGTCTTTGTATGTGTATGATCCCTTCAATGTAGAAAGTATTCCAATTTACATAAGTGGTTCCACATTATGGATCTAAGTCTTTCTGTCTACCCAGTCCTTTTTTGTTCTAATTTTTCTTATAGTTCTTTTTTTAAAAAAATCCAGCCTAGTTGAATATACAGTATTAGTATTGGATGTACAACATAGTGATTAGTTTTGGGTATACAATATAGTGATTCAACAATCTGTACATCACTGATCGCTCATCATCACAAGTGATCTTGTAATCCCTATCACCTATTTCACCCCTCCCCCAAGACCTCTCCCTTCTGATAACCATCAGTTTGTTCTCTATAATTGAGCCTGTCTCTTGATTTAACTCTCTCTTAATTTTTCCCCTTTGCTTGTTTGTTTTGTTTCTTAAATTCCACGTATGGGTAAAATCATCTGGTATTTATCTTTCTTTGCCTGATTTATTTCATCTAGCTCCAAATGGCAAAATTCCACTCTTTTTATGGCTGAGTAACATTCCGTTATATATTGCATATATATGTATACATAATATTATTTATATATTAATGGAATATACACACCCACACATGCACCAACTCTTCTTTTTTTTTAATTTATTTTTTATTTTTTATTTCTTTTCAGCATAACAGTATTCATTGTTTTTGCACCACACCCAGTGCTACATGCAATATGTGCCCTCCCTAAGACGCACCACCTGGTTACCCCAACTTCCCACCCCCCGCCTCTTCAAAACCCTCAGGTTTTTTTTCCAGAGTCCATAGTCTCTCATGGTTCACTTCCCCCTCCAATTTCCCTCAACTCCCTTCTCCTTTCCATCTCCCCATGTCCTCCATGTTATTTCTTATGCTCCACAAATAAGTGAAACCATATGATAATTGAGTCTCTGCTTGACTTATTTCACTCAGCATAATCTCTTACAGTCCTGTCCATGTTGCTACAAAAGTTGGGTATTCATCCTTTCTGATGGAGGCATAATACTCCATAGTGTATATGGACCACATCTTCCTTATCCACTCGTCTGTTGAAAGACATCTTGGTTCTTTCCACAGTTTGGCTACCATGGCCATTGCTGCTATAAACATTGGGGTACAGATGGCCCTTCTTTTCATTGCATCTGTATCTTTGGGGTAAATACCCAGGAGTGCAATTGCAGGGTCATAGGGAAGCTCTATTTTTAATTTCTTGAGAGATCTCCACACTGTTCTCCAAACTGGCTGAACCAACTTGCATTCCCACTAACAGTGGAAGAGGGTTCCCCTTTCTCCACATCACCTCCAACACATGTTGTTTCCTGTCCTGCTAATTTTGACCATTCTAACTGGTGTAAGGTGGTATCTCAATGTAGTTTTAATTTGAATGTCCCTGATGGCTAGTGATGATGAACATTTTTTCATGTATCTGATAGCCATTTGTATGTCTTCATTGGAGAAGTGTCTCTTCATATCTTCTGCCCATTTTTTGATATGATTGTCTGTTCTGTATGTGTTGAGTTTGAGGAGTTCTTTATAGATCCTAGATATCAACCTTTTGTCTGTACTGTCATTTGCAAATATCTTCTCCCATTCCGTGGGTTGCCTCTTTGTTTTCTTGACTGTTTCCTTTGCTGTGCAGAAGCTTTTGATTTTGATGAAGTCCCAAAAGTTCATTTTCACTTTTGTTTCCTTTGCCTTTGGAGACATATCTTGAAAGAAGTTGCTGTGGCTGATATCAAAGAGGTTCCTGCCTATGTTCTTCTCTAGTATTCTGATGGATTCCTGTCTCATGTTGAGGTCTTTTATCCATTTCAAGTTTATCTTGCATCACATCTTCTTTATCCACTCATCTATAGATAGACACTTGGGCTGCTTCCATACTTTGGCTATTATAGATATTGATACTGTAAACTTTGAGGTGCATGTATCCTTTGGAATTAGTGTTTTTATATTTTTTTGGTAAATACCCATTAGTGCAATTACTGGATTGTGAGGAAGTTCTAATTTTAACTTAAAAAAAATATTTTTAGGGGCACCTAGGTGGCTCAGTTGTTAAGTATCTGCCTTTGGTTCAGGTCATGATCCCAGGGTCCTGGGATTGAACCCTGCATCAGGCAACCTGCTTGGTAGGAAGCCTGCTTCTCCCTCTCCCACTTCCCCTACTTGTGCTCCCTCTCTCACTGTGTCTCTGTCAAATAAATAAATATAACGTTTTTAAAAAAAATATTTTTTTAAAGATTTTATTCATTTATCCTTTTAGAGAGAGACCAAGCAAGTACAACTGGGGGAAGGGGTAGACGGGGAAAGAGAATCTCTAGCAGACTCCTCAAAGAGCACAGAGCCCAATGGGTGCCTGATCTTACAACTCCAAGATAATGACCTGTACCAAAATTGAGTTGGCTGTTTAACCAACTGAGCTACCGAAGCATCCCCTTTATTTTTAACTTTTTTGAGTAAACTCCATACTGTTTTCCACAGTGGCTACACCAGTTTGCATTCCCATCAACAGTGCAAGAGGGTTCCATTTTTCTCCACATCCTTGCCAATATGTGCTGTTTCTTGTTTTTTTTTAATTTTTTATTTTTGGCCATTCTGACAAGTGTGAGATTGTATCTCATTTTAGTTTTTCTCATTTTCATTTCCCTCATGATTAGTGATGTTGAGAATCCTTTCATGTGTCTTTTGGCCATCTGGATGTTTCTTTGTTCATGTCTTCTGCCCATTTTTAAATTAGATTATTTGTTTTCAGGGTGTTGAGTTGTATAAGTTCTTTATAAATTTTGGACACTAACTCTTTATTAGATATGTCACTTGCAAATATCTTCTCCCTTTCAGTAGGTTGTCTTGTTGATTATTTCCTTCACTGTGCTTTTTATTTTTGTGTAGTCTCAATAGTTTATTTTTGCATTTATTTTCCTGGCCTCAGGAGACATCTAGAAAAATGTTGCTACAGTCTTTGTCTATTCAATTCTTAAGATGTATGCACAGTTGTGTGGGTATATCTTATCATGGCATTTAACTGCAGCATGGTGTTCTAGAATATTCACCCACCACACATTCCTTCTCTGATCCCCTATTGATGGTCAGTACATCAGTTAAGGTAATATCAACTAATGGATCAAATGTGATAAACTTGTTATGAGAAGTATCAAAACACTTATTCCTGATAGCAAGCATTTCTCTTTTAATGTAGGACTTCAGGGACCCAGGCACCTATCTTGCAGCTCTGTCATCTTCAAAGTCTTGAAGGCTGCCAAGGTTTCTGGTAATGATAAGGAAGGGGAGAGATTGAGGATTTTCTGAGCCATACCTAGAAGGATGCAGAAATACAGAACACCTCTCATCATGTTCCATTGACTAGAGCTTGGTAACAGGCCAAACCAAATACCAGGAAGGCTGGAAAGCTATTGTAGAAGGTATTGATTTTTTAAATTGCAGTTTTTAAATTGGTATATGGATAAAATTAATGTTTTTTCCAATATTCACCTTGTATATTATGACCTTACACATTCACTTGTTAGTTCTAGTTATCAATACCATAGAGTCTTTAAAATTTTCTACATAAACAATCATGTCATCTGTGAATAGAGAAAGTTTGACTTCTTCCTCTGTCTTTATGGCTTTCTTTCTTCTTACTTTGTTGCAGTGGCTACAGTTTCTAGGACAATGTTGAATAGAAATGTGAGCAAGAGTATTCTTGCTTTGTCATTAACTATAGGAGGAAAGCATTGATCATTTCATCATTGAATATGATGTTAGCTTTAGGTCTTTTGTTGATGCCTTTTATCAGATTGAGGAAATTTCCTTCTAGTCCTAGTATACTAAGTGGTTTTTATACTAAATTGATGTGGAATTTTGTTAAATACTTTTTCGGCATCTATTTAAATCTTGTGATTTTTTTTCTCTTTATCAGGTTAACATGGGGGATTTTACTTATTAGTTCTCAAACCTTGAACTAATTTTGCATTCTCAGTATAAAACTCATTTGTTCATAATGCATTGATTTATTAATATTTTTGCTAAGTACTCACTTATATGTACATGAGAGATATTAATCTACAGTATCCTTGTATTGCCTGTGTCTGGTGTTGGTATTAAGAAAATTTTGGCTTCATAAAATAAGTTAGGATGTGTTTCCTATTCCTTTTTCTGGGAGAGTTTGTATAAGATGGTGTTTTTCCCCTTAAATGATTGATAGAATGTGCTAATGAAACCATCTGGGCCTAGAGTCTTGTTTATGAGAAGGACTTTGATAATAGTCAATATCTTTAATAGGTATAGGCATTAGATTACTTATTTCTCCTTCTATCAGCTTTAATAAGCTTGTATTATCCATGGAATTTATTTTGTCTAAATTATTTAATGCCCTAAAATCATTCATAATGTTTGCTTATCCTTTTAATGTCTTTTCATTACTGATAATGGTAATTTGTGTTCTTTTTATTTTCTTGATTAGTGTAACTATGGCTTATCAATTTTGTTAATCTTAGAACCAACTTCTTATCTTCTTAACATGCTCCATTTTTGTATTTTCTCTATTTTTCTCTTTTACAGTCTATTAATTTTCTCAATTGCATCAATTATTTTATTTATATTGTGTTTCCTTTGGGTTTACTTTGCTCTTCTTTATAGTTACTCAACATGGAATCTTAGATTATTGATTTAAGAAAATTCTTCCATTCTAAAATAAACAATTATAGGTACAATTTTCCTTTGAGAGTCTAAGCATGTTTTAGTAGCATCCCATACATTTTAATATACTTTGTTTTAATTATTAGTCAGTTCAAAATATTTTATAATTTCCCTTAATTTCTTCTTTGATTTGTTGAAAGTATGTTTAATTTCCAAATATTTGCAGTTTATTTTTTCCTAGATAACTTGCTGTTACTGATTTCTAAATCCACTGGACAGAGAACATATGCTGTATGAATTTTATCTTTTGAATTTATTGGCACTTAGTTTCTGGTTCAGCACATAATCTACCTTGATAAATGTACCATATATACTCTGAAGTTGGTAGTAAAGTGTTCTACAGATGTCATTTAGGTCAAGTTGGTCAACAGTATTTTTCAAATCTCTGTCCCCACTGATTTTCTTTCTTTCTTTCTTTTTTTTTTTTTTTTGGTCTAATTTTTCTATCAGTAACTGAGAGAGAAAAGTTAAATTTCCAGCTATAATTATGGATTTTTTTTCTCTTTTTAGTTCTACCCATTTTTGCCTCATGTATAGATGACCTATACTTTTAAATTTTGATTTTTTGTCTTCCTGAAGAATTTATTCTTCTATAATTTGAATTGTCTCTTTATTGGAAGCAATTTTTTGTCTTACAGAGTACCATATACAATCCTAATGTGGCAAATTTAATTTTCTTAAGTTTCCTTTTTGCATGGTATATTCTCTTCTATAGGTTTACTTTAAACTTGTCTATATCTTTGTATTTAAAATATCTCTTATATACAAAAATCCTAATTCAGAGTGATACATGCACCCTGATGTTTATAGCAGCATTGTCTATAAGACTCAAAGTATGGAAACAGCCCAAGTGTCCATTGATAGATGAATGGATGAAGACTCTGTGAGATATATATATGAATATATGTATGTATACATATATTCATATATATTTTTATACATTCAATATAAATATATAAATTATATTCATATAGATATTTCTATTCATATTTATATAGATATGAACATATTCATATTTATACGAATATTCATATATATGAATACGTGTATGCATATATTCATATATATAAATATTACTATTACTCAACCATCAAAAAGAATGAGATCTTGCCATTTGCAACAGAATGGATGGAGCTAGAGAGTATTTTGTTAGGCTGAATAAGTCAGAGAAAGACAAATACCATATGATTTCTAATCATACCTGGAATTTAAGAAACAATAAATAAGCAAAGGGGGAAAAGAGAGAGGGGGTAAACTAAGAAACAGACTCTTAACTATAGAGAACAAACATGATTACCAGATGGTAGGTGAGTGGGTGGGTGAAATAAGTGATGGGGATTAAGGAGTGTACTTGTGATAATCACCCAATGTTGTATGTAAGTGATAAATTACTATATTGTACAACTGAACCTAATATGACACTGTATGTTAATTGATTAGAATTTAAATAAAAACTTAAAAAAACATCTTGCAGATAGCGTGTTAGATATGTCTTTTTTTCCTCAATGAAACTGACAATCTCTGCTTTTTGAGTGTTTAGTCCACTTACACTTAATATAATCATGGTTAGATTTAGGGTTGCCATTTTGCTATGTGTGTTCTGCTTGTCTAAATTGTATTTTGTTCCTTTGTTCTTTCTTTCCTATCTTCTTTTGTGTAATTGTTTTTTTTTAGAATTTTATTTTTATCAGCTGACTTTTTTTTTTTAAAGATTTTATTTATTTATTTGACAGAGAGAGATCACAAGTAGGCAGAGAGGCAGGCAGAGAGAGAGAGGAGGAAGCAGGCTCCCTGCTGAGCAGAGAGCCCGATGCGGGACTCGATCCCAGGACCCTGAGATCATGACCTGAGCGGAAGGCAACGGCTTAACCCACTGAGCCACCCAGGCGCCCCTATCAGCTGACTTTTATTTTAGTGGTTGCTTTGGGGATTATAATACATATTCTTACCTTTTCACAGTCTATTTTGAGTTAATATCATACCATTTCACCTAAACTATACCTTACAGTCATGTTACTCTCACTGACTTACATTATCCTTTGTATGATAGCTGTATATATGTATATGTACACGCATATACATATAATATATACTTAAAATATACATATGTATAGCATCCACATATATTATAAGCCTCACAATTTAGTGTAATAGTTATTGCTTTATACATATTACCATATATATTTGTCAGAAATTAATTGACTGAGCCAACCAGGTACCCCATAAGTGGAAGTTTATACCTTTTGACCCCCTTCATCCATTTCACCCACCCCTACCCCCAGCCTCTGGTAACCACCAATCTGTTCTCTTTACCTATAAGCTTGATTTTTGTTTTTAGATTCCACATATAAGTGAGATCATATGGTACTTGTCTTTCTCTAACTTATTTCACTTAGCATAAAACCCTCAAGTTTCACCCACGTTGCATAAAGACAAGATTTCCCTTTTTTAATAGTTGGATAATATTCTACTGTGTGGATATATAACAGTGCACAAGGGTTCCCTTTCCACATCCTCACCAACATTTGCGATTTCCTGTCTTTTTGATAATAGCCATTCTAACAGGTGTGAGGTTCTTTCAGCATTTTTAAACATGTCATTACATTGACTTTTTGCCTTCAATTGATTTTGATGAGAAATCAACCATAGTTTCTAATTTTGTTCTCTTGAGTGTAAAGTATCCTTTTTTGTCAGGCTTCTTTTAAGATTTCTTTTATCTTTGGTTTTTAACAGTAAACTATAATGTACCAAGTTGTGATTTATTTGTATTTGTCATGCTAAGATTCTTCATTTTTTAAATTCTCATTTCTCATCAAATTTGGGAATTTGGACTATTTCTACAAATATTTTTACCCTTTCTATGTCTTCCTTCTTTTTGAAACTCCAGTTACACCTGTATTAGAACTTTAATATTTTTCCACAGGTCATTTTATTTTATTTTTCTCAGTCATGTCACATAACTATTAAGCCCACCTAGTGAAATTCAGAACTCTTTTGATAACCAAATCCTCCTAAAACACTACTGTATCTATGTAAGTCTTTTAAGAATCGACAACATTCATTTTATTTTTTGTAAATTATGCCTCAAGAAAGAAATACCATAGAGGCACCTGGTAGCTCAGTTGGTTAAGTGTCTGCCTTTAGGCCTGGAATGGAGCCTTGAGTCAGGCTCACCGCTCAGCAGGGAGGCTGCCTCTCCCTCTCCGTCTGTCCCTGCTCATGCTCTCTCTCTCAAATAAATAAATAAAAGCTTTAAAAAACAAAGAAATAAAAAAAATTTTAAAAACCCACAAAACCAAAAAACCAAACAAACAAAAAAAAAAAACAAAGAAATACTACAGTGGTTTCCACTGCCTACTAAATGCAGGACTACTGTCTTACTTTGGCACTCAAACATATCTAAAATAGTTATGTATATCTCTGGTATATGCAAAAAACAGCTGCATGGATATAAAAGAGACTGATCACATTGGTATCCTCTAGGGATAAGAACTGATTGTGAAACAAGCATGTGAGGGAAACTTTTCAACATTTATTTTAGAACTCTGAACCAATTTAGAAGTTATTTATTTCAACAATGATAGCACCCAAAAGTATACTATCCTATTTTCATTTCTGATCAATCTTCTCTCCCATTCCTGGACAGTACATTTCCTTCTTTGGTCTAATCATTGTAAGGCCACCAGCCTGCACTTCTTTTTCTTAACATGCATCCAAGGCCTTAACCTGCCTTTGAGCCCCAGTTGGCATCTCTGTTTATGAAGCATTCTGTATTTGGACTCTGGCAGTTAGAGGTTTCTGCCTTTGTCTAAGAGGGAGTACAGGTAGAGCTGATCTCAGGGATAAGGAGACTGAGGGACTTGGATGTCACTGGTACCTCCAAGCATTTCTACATTTATACCTACCTCTCTTTGCATGCTGATTTGGTTCTCCCAGGCTCACTGTACAGAGGAAACTGGAACAAAAGCTTCAGGCAGCTCCAGACACATTTGTTTTTTTAATAGCCACAAGATCAAAAAGAAAAAAGCATTCCCACAACAACTTCAGTAAGAAAAATTCCGAGGAGGGACTTAGATTGATGTGAATTTGGCTGGAACAAGGACATGTGGCAAATCACTGATCAATTCAGCCTTTGACTGGCAGACTGACCAGAGCTATATAGCTGGAGGGTATAAGGGAGCATTTCTCCAAAAGGGAAGGAGAGAGACACCTACCTGTGACAAGATATTAGTACACACTCACTGTTTCTTCCTTGGCAACTGCCATGCCCACTGGCCTATCTATGTTTTCCGTGATACTTTTTTACATCGTATGTTGGGTTGTTATACAGAATATACCTGTGTTCTTTCAAGTACAACATGGGATAATCTTATTTTCTCTAAACTTTAATCTCTGAATAAATAGGGTTATAAGTGTTAAACATCAACAAATTCTAGCAAGGATATGAAGATGGAGCTTTGCTAATACTTAAATAAAAGCTAAAGTCAGATGCAAGAGATGTGTTGTAGTATGGTTGCTTTAAGAGCTCTCTCTGGGCAAAAGAGCAATTGGAAGGGAAGAGACTGTTTGGGCTAAAAGTCAGGGTAAGCGTGACGGGCAGTTTCTGACTCTAGTACTAGATTAGGCTGCTTCTTCCCTGAGTTAGCACTCTTATTTGTCAATGACAGTTCAACCTATACTGAGACCATGTTATAGCTTTTGCATATTTAATGGTAGAGGACACAGATATCACAATTTAATAGCTATCATATTTAATATTTTCATACCCATTAATGCTGTTTGGATCACTATTCTTGTCCTTATAGAAAAAAGTATTATTAACCGCTCACTTTGACTTAGTGGACTTGAAAAAGAAATCAGTTAGTTGAGAAAAGTTTGTTTTAGACTGATAAATTCTTTGCTGAAAAAAGTATTTAGTGATGACAAATACTGGTATCACTAGGAATGAAGAATAAAATTAGTATAAACTTTTTTTTAAAGATTTTATTTATTTGACAAAGAGGGAGAGATCACGAGTAGGCAGAGAGGCAGGCAGAAAGAGAGAGAAGGGAGGAAGCAGGCCCCTGCAGAGCAGAGAGCCCAACGCAGGACTGGATCCCAGAACCATGACCTGAGCCAAAGGCAGAGGCTTTAACCCACTGAGCCACCCAGGCGCTCCAAATTAGTATAAACTTAAGCTTAGAGGAAACTAATAAACTCTGAACTCTTTTACTTAATTCATAATTTACTTTGATACTTTGTCAATGATAATGTATTCAGAGATATTGTTACATAATTATGGCCAGAATTCCAACCCTAAGCTTCATTTTGTTACTGCTTTACAGTAACAAAATTTTTACCGTTACAAAATACAGTACAATTTTTATAAAGGGCATTCCCCAGAAGACAATGAGGAGAAAAATGACATAAGGTAAACAATTCTGGTACTAAAAATGAAACCTATAAAGAAGAACTTCAGGTTATTGGTGGAATACATCATTCACGTCTTTGCCCAGGTAATTGTCATGGGTAAAGGCAGGTGCTCTATTGCCTTCAAAGTGGTGAGAAATCCTGTGTCATGTCTTGGTTCAGTAACATACTTCCTGGGAGATCCTCAAGGGAGCCCCCCACACAAGGAACAATAGGTCATGAGAGACTAGCAGCCACTTTAGCTGAGCCTGTGATATATACCCCCTAGACCTCCTTACAGAGCCTGAAAAAGCTGGCCTGGAGCCTGAGGCTCCTGCTTTAGACCTAAATAGGATTTCTTTTCCTAACCCCCAAACCCAAATCTTAGGACACTATTCCCTGTGCCCAGGCCACGATAATGAATCCAAAGCAATGATGCATAAGCTAAAGAGTGTACGTAAGAAAAAGAGGCCAAGGCTGGGCAGGATCTTTGCTTTTCCTCCATGATGATGTGGGGCTTGTCCCAGAAATATTGGAAATAACTGGGGGTCCTAGCTTGACTTAGTCAGCTGACTCAAGTCAGCAAGTGACTTGATCTAGGGGTTGTGAGTTTGAGCCTGTTAGGTGAAGAGATTATTTAAAAAATAAAATAAAATCTTTAAGACAAAACCCTGAAAATGACCAAACTTAGGCAACAATCTTTCTTAGCAAACATGCAACATGATACTAACCTTCTGAAAAGCAAGATGGGTTATGAGAGAGCACCAGTGGGAATGAGATGGGATGCTTTGCATGACATCTTACATCCCTACGGCCTAGCATCTGATTCCAGGCACAGCTAGAATGCACAGTTCCCAGGTGTCAGTGCCTTTTGCTGGCAGGGCCACACCTGCCCTATAGCTACTGGTATGGCCTGGGGTGACAGGAAGGTGGGAGTTGTGAGAGCCTACCTCACACAGCTACATGTGCAATCTGGATGTGTGGGGTTAGGACCCCATGGAGCAACCCTTGGCTTGTGGACATAGCCCATTGTTAATGCTTTTCCCTTTTGTCTGCAAGGTAGACAATTCTGAGGTATACTTTTCCAGGTCTTCTCAGAAGGCTGACCCCCATGGCCTATAGTGGTGACTACTCGATGATGATGGCACATCTGATGATGGCTTTCATTCCTCCCCATCTAATGCTCCCTTTCTCTTCACTGCTGATCCCTGGGAGACCAGGACGAAACAACTACCCCAACCAAGTTTTGTCTCAGCTCTGCTCCTCAAGGAGCAGGACTGAGGCAGGATGTCATCTGAGGTACTTTATGCAGAAGTCTGCTTTTGTGGAAGGAAAGTGGCTATTTTCTATCATTCTTTAGTTTCATTAATTAGCATAGGGACCCACCCTCTACCTTTCAGTAAAAATATCATTTTTACCTTTCAGCTAGTCCTTTAAGAACATGGCTCTTCCGTGTCTGCCAGAGTACCTGATCCAGGCCTGTGTGCTATCTTTGAGACAGTTGTCATGGTTCAAATTGAAAGAACAAAACACCAAATGTGTACCCCAAACCACCAGAAATGGAGTGTATCCAGCAAGGGGAAAGAGTGCATCAGACAGGTGTATGGTTCTGTTTTGGGAGACATTTGAGTCTTCCTATTGAAATAAGTTTTCTTCCTTTGTCTACATCTTGGAGGCTATTGAAAGTTGGGTCTGGGTTGCAAATCTGACTCTGGTTAACTTAAGCAGAAAAGAAAGTAATTTGCAGGAAAGATAAGAATCCAGATTTGGAGCCTTTATAGCCATGAAGGACCCCAAATTTTGTAGCCTCTTAAACTACTGCCATGCTGCCATCACCAGCACCAGAATAGATCCTACCATGTTTCTGGTGGCATTTCCCAGTGGTGCTTTAGCTGGGCCCACCGGCATTACTTGCCCTGGCAGTGCCATAGAGCCCCATTTAATTGGCTATTATTTTACAAAAACAAAGCAGACACCATGTGGAGAGCAAAATGAAGGGGGTCCATTTGGCCACATCCAAAGATACCTTTTAATGTTACCACATGTTTCTAACTGGGTTTAGTGAGATTCTGGATTCCATGTTCCTTCATTTAATCAAAAGTTACATTTTCATCTATACAATGGGGCTCTTATAATTTTGTCTTTGGACCCTGCCCTGTAGACATAAACATCTTTAAGTCTCAAGAGATCTGGGAATGGGAGGATAGAAGAGGCTTCTGAAAACATTTTTCCAGGCATCCAGCCATAGAGGCCCATCTAGAAAACCCCTATAGGTTATTAGAAAAGTAGGATGTGAGATGGCCCATGGCCTTTGTTGACAGCATGGCCAAGCCTCATGCTAACCAAATACCATCTCCCACTCTTTCAGGTGTCTGTGGTCACTTTAAAGAAACATATTTCAGACACCACACTGGAGACTGAAGGAAATGTACTAGCTGTTCTAGAAAGTCAAACTTCCAAAGCCCCAGGATGCTAAGCATACTCTTAGTGATATGAAAACTTCCTGTTTGTCTTTGAGTACAGGTATTAGTTTTTCTTTAATCTTTTACAATAATTCTAATTATGAGTAGAACAATGTTCTAACAAAACCAATGTGTCCAAATCACAGATTGGATTCTATGAGAAGCAGATGGAGTTAGGAATGTGAATGGTTTCAGGAATTCCCCTTCTTTGAGGGACTGGAGGCATGTTTAGCTCTACTGAGATGGACCTTTTCCAACAGCTGTGTCTGACTCTATCCCTGGGCCCAGAAGCAGCTCTGCCTGTGTCCAGAGTATCCTCAAGCTTCTTGTGATGATTCTGACTGCTCCTTATGCCCCTACCCATAGGTGTTCAAACCCATCCAAGAGTCCAGGAAAAGAGCTGTTTCCATACTACCCCTAGTTTCTGCCCCACTCAGCTTTCTCTCCTTTCCTCCTTTGTCTGCCTAAACCTCTTCTTCCTACAGTTAGGAAGCAAAAGCCCTGCTTGCAAAGAGAGACTGGAGGTAACAGAAAGCTTTTGCTCCTGGCCACCAGCCCAGGTTGGCCCATCCAAACACCCAATGATAAAGACTACTGGTCAGTCATTTGGACATTTTCTTAACACTTAACGGAGGAGGCTTGTCAGGGGAGTTGCCTTTCCCCTGACACCACAAGTCTACATTTAATTCATCCCTGCTTTCTAGCTTCCAGATAAGAGAGTTTAAAATAATATTCAGTCCTTTGTGAATGGATACCTTGTCAGAAGGTTAAAAGGAAGAATCACCAGGGTGCGGTGATATGAATGACCCTCCTTGAGTGAAAGCCCTGTGCTAATTTAGAGAGTCCTTTAAGTCTCAGGATCCAAAATAGGTTCATTTAGGATTGCAAACATTTCTAGTGGGAATAGTTAGCAGTGGAGCCAGCCCATATTGGAGGGAAGTCACTGGCACCATTCTGGAAGCACCTTCCTGTGGGGTCTCCTAAGACAGAAGGATACCTGTGAGCAGACTTGATGCTGGAAGAAAGACTTTAGAAAACCTGTCCAGGGAGGCCTAGATTGCAGGCCTCCCACAGGCTCTCTCTTGGGTTCTGGGGTATCCACTTTACACACACCAGCTTCATAGACCATGCAGAATAAATGTCAGACACATCAGAGATGAAGAATCCCTGGGTTAACCCTTCAGTGCTCCAGTTTATAACCACTTCTGGTTTGTCATGGGTGATTAATGGCTACTTTGAAAATCAGCAAGTGCTGAAAAACTCAATTCCCAAATGACAAGAGGGCAGATGCTAAGGCTCTAGGCACTAAAAAAACAGCAAATGTTCCCCTTCTGTGTAAAAAAAGTGAGTGGGAGGGAAGAAGTGACTTGCAAAGATTTGCTGCTCTTGAAAATTAGTCTTTACCTTAAATTACCCAATGCAAGTGACTATGCTGCCCAGCTTGGGGGGCTTTGGCTTGAAGCTTCCAGGACACCTGGGAACTAACACATCACTTCTCAAGTGCTGTAAACCAGGATGGCAATCTTCCCTCTGATGACATATAATTTCTGTGCGAGATTTGTAACACCCAGAAGTGCCTAGTGCTTAGTGTGGCTTAGCATCTATACCTGACTATCTACCTGAATCCTCTCTCTTGAATCTGCTCAAGGTCATGATCTATCCTTGACTATCCACCTTGTCCATTTCTCTGTCCTGAATCCAGTCCACTGGCAGAAGGTAGTGGCATCATCTCAGTAGAGAAAGGACAACATTTCTGCACTTTGCTGGTGGCCAGTCATTTAATTCCTATTTATTAGGTTCAACTTCTGCTGAATCTTTTGAGGGAGTAATGTTTTAGTTACCTATTGCTGTATAATAAATTGCTCCAAAACTAAACAGGTAGAAACACCAAACACTTATTATCACACAGTTTATAAGGGTCAGGAATCTGAGAGTGGCTTTAGCTAGGGTGTTCTGGTTCAGGGTCTCTCTTGTGAGGCTGCAGTCATCTCAAGTCTTGTTTGAGGATGGAGACTCTGCTTCCAAGTTCACTCACATAGTCAGTGGTTGGCCTCAGCACCTCACTGGCTGTTGTCTTACCATGTGAGCTTCTCCTAAAGCTGTTCCCAAGAGCTTGCTTCTCCCAGAGAGAGTGATCAGATAGAGAGAGCACACAAGAGTAAGATAGAAGCTACAGTCTTCATATAAATTAGTCCTGGAAGTGGTGTGCTATCATTTCTACTGTATGCTATTGGTCATGCACAGACCAATCCTGGTACAACGTGTAAAGGGAATATATAAGGGTGTGAATACCAGGGTAGGGGTCATGTTAGTGATTGCCTCTGATCATTGGCAGAGGAGCTTAGAGTCAAGTTCAGACACTGCTTCTGACCTATTCACCTTCACCTTTAATTCCTCTGTAAGGGATCCAGTTTGAATCTTTTAAGGGCCTATTTAGCCAGAGTGGCCCCACCTCGGTTGAACAACCATTTTGTTGTTTATGCAGTAAAACTTAAATTGACCCTCAACCCCCAGGGGAACTTATTTAAAAACAAGTCCAGGAAACCAGTCCCAGGTAACAGAGCCCAAATACAAGGGTGGGTCAGGTCAGGTGGAGATAACAGCCCGAATGCAGGGATGAGTTAGGTCAGGTGGAGACATCCAATCAGTAAAGCGTGCGTACTGTCTCCCTAGCTACCAAGGAGTGTGGACCCTGCCTTTTGGGTGCCAATTCTCACCAAGGGATAGGCTAGTTCAAATGTCTACTATAGGGTAATTTGTAATTCAGTTGGTCACTTATATGTGACCTAGCATGACTGTGCAGCTTTCTCTGTGTGTTACAATCTCATTCGCCACCTGTGTGAGGCCTTTGCTCTATAAAAGTTAGTCTGTAGGCAGGGAGGGGTCCCGGGCATGGCCCCGGCTGGTCGGTTTGATTCTTGATGCTTGGGGTGAAATAAAGCTTTGCTTGACCTTTGCTTTGTATCAGTCTCGCTCCTTTAATCATGGACTCATTATTGGGGGACCCAACACTGGGGACCCAACAAATCTCAGTCTACAAACTCAGGTGTGTGAAAAACAAAGCAACTCTTATTTTAAGGCTCCATTTTACTGGGTCCTCAGAAACTTTAACTTTACTCTTTTTCAGGGGAGCCAGGGTATGGGGAGGGATCTCCCTGGTTTTGAAGCATTTGTCAACATACACTCATACGTGGTAAAACAGAATATGCATTTTCCTGGGGACTCTCTGCTACTTCCAGACGGTAGCCGGGAATCTATCTGGGCAGCCATGTAGAAACTTACCTGCCTGGGTGTACTATATCCCTTTTCTTTCTGGGGTCTGGTACCTTCCCAGATGGTTCTTCCTGGCAAATGGAAAGCAGTCTACCTCTGCCACTAGACTTCTCAGCTTCTCTGCTTGCTTTCACTTCCATAGCCAAGGGCAAGCCCTTTCTAGGCTATTTATTTCATTTTACTACCACCTTTCTTGGGAATTATACCCTAGACCCAGGGGGTTCTGGAAACAAGCTCAGCTGCTTGTGACTTCTGCCCTGAGGCAATGAACCCAGGGCCACCTATATTCTTAAAAGGTGAAAACATGGGCAGTAAAAGGAAAGGTTAAATATCCTGCTGTACTTGCATGCTTGCTATACTTCAGTTGGCTGGGCTCTGCATTGTCCATCTTGTCTCCATTCCTTTGCGGGCTGTTCTGAAGTTTGGCAGGCATATACACACTTGCCTGCAACTCCAAATCATGTTCTTCAGGCAGTGTCTTAAGACTTGTTTTCTTTCTGACACCTTTCCTGATCTCAAGTTCAGGGGCCATCACCCTTCACTCTGCATTTTATAGAGCTCCATTGGTCTCATTCCTTATTTGCTGCAACCTTCTCTGTGTCAATTCAGAACTCACAAACTGACAGTCTGTTTGCTGAATCTGTCCCAAAGATACAGTTTAACCCATGCCACTTTTTGTCTTCAATTTGAATTATTGTCAATATTTTAAAACAGGAATTTCTCATAAATTTGGGTTTCTGGCTTGTACTGAAAAATCATACCTGGTAGCACCAAACCCACCTTTCCGTGGAATAATAATTCGTTAGTGCCTCCTTTAGATGAGATCTGCTCTCTCTAGTCTGTACCTGTCTCTTTCACCCTTCTTAACACCTGCTAAGCCTGTTTGACTCTGGCTCTGGTTTCTTGTGTAGTTACCTCACATCTCATAGGCTGACTGTTTGAGATGTTTTTCTTTTCCATTTAATGATTACCCAGCACACTGGGCTAAACTGACTATAAGCAGAAGAAAGCTAGAACTATACCATCAAAATGTTAGAAGTCAGTAAATAATAGGTCCTGTCAACTATTTTTGCCCAGAATCCAAGGTCCGAGTAAGCAAAGCTTTCTGTGTAGTAAACAACTCCCAATTTACAATTGGTTTATAGCTAATAATTGATAATAATCAGGCATCATTCCCTGGTTGGTCTGCCTTGATACATACATTTGGTAATTCATTTGCAGTAGGGCCTGAAGAGATCCATATTAAATGGAAATGCTTGTTCTTTTTACTAGAAGTATAATTTACTCTCCAATATGAGTCTGGTGTACGTAATTGAATGCTAAGGTCTTGGGGTAGGTGTGTGTGTGTGTGAGGGGAGTGGGGATAAACTAAGTGAGGGGGAAGGTAATAATCGATGAGGCCAGAGAGTTCAGAGGAGGCTGAGTATGACTGCAAGTAATAGGAAGTGGTCAGCTTCTGGGGTTGCCAAGAGATTTGGCATTTGCATTGGTTTAATCTAAATGAGGTCCCCAGTCCATTCTGTATTATGGGGTTGAACATGGCTCAAAGCTCATCTTTGAGAACATTCCCAGGAAAAAATGTAAACACACCTTGATTTCCTATGCTTTCTTGTCACCCTTTTGTAGGTTTATTGACCTGAGGTCTCAGGAAGCTTGGCACTTTGCCCAAGGTCATAGTTAGTGATCCTTACTCTGGGCCTTAGCATCCCAAACACAGAACTGCTGGGCTCTCTTGGGATGACTTTACCCCAGAGGCTCCCCAGCTTTTTTTTTTTTTTTTAATTTTTAATTTTTTAATAAACATAATGTATTATTTGCCCCAGGGGTACAGGTCTGTGAATCACCAGTTTTACACACTTCACAGCACTCACCATAGCACATACCCTCCCCAATGCCCATAACCCCACCACCCTCTCCTGACACCCCTCCTGCTCCCCAGCTTTGTTAGAGAAGTGTGGGACCTCTGGGAGTGGTGAGGGGGGTGAATCTCTCTCCTGGGCGGGCTAGGGGTTTCTGGGTTTCTGACTTGGACTTCTAGGAGCAACTTGGACTTTTGGGATAACCCATCTTCTTGACTCGTAGTCCTAAATTTCCTTCTGCCCAGTTCTTTCTGTGCCTTCTGGCTTCTCTGCTTATGACATCCCTCTACCTAGAATGGCCCCAGTACAGAGCCAGTTTGACTTTGGAGGCTGTTTTGCAAAATTAAGAGCCTGCTTTGACATGGCTTCAAGGAACACCCCAGGAGCTTCAGCAACTGCAGCAGTTGCTTCATTCAATCAAACAAATGCTCCAAATAGGGCCATGCAGGCCTAGCATTGCACAGCCACCCAGCAAGCAGCCGTTTAATCTCAATTGCTCCCCACAGTGGAGCAATTAAAAGAGGACGCCAGCAGGGCAAGGATCACTGGCGAATCTTTTGAGGGAAGGAGACCCCAGGGCTGCCTTGCCAAAGGCTCTCCCCCTCCATTCACACACTGTGCAAGAATGCAAACCCGTGGGGCTGCCAGTTGGATCGAGGGCTGCCCCAGAAACGGGAGCCGAGTTTCAGTACAGATGGCTGCAAGAGTGGCAGCAACACAGAATAGTATCCTCAGGGATCGAAACTTCCAAAATGAGATTTACAGTTCTGGCCCGCCCCCCTTTGGGAGGAAACACCTGCTCCAGCAGCTTTGGGAACGGCCTCTTATTATCAACTTCTGTGCAAGGATCAGATTTTTGCAACTAGTGCCTGGTGTGAAACAAAAGCTATTTTGAGGTGGGAGGAGTTCTCAACCTTTTCCTCTTTGCATTTTGTGTCCTGATTAATTTTTCTCTAATGTTTTATTTCCAAGTCTTCTTTCTTTCACAATTCCTCCTTTTCTAGCTTCTTTTCTACCCTCCTCACCTCTCCCAATTTTCACAGACCGTGCTTTGGAGACCAAGCCAGGGTTTGCCAGTGGTTCCCAGCCCTACCTGCCCATCAGAATCACCTGGACCTCCAAAGAGTTATGCCTGGGCCCCAGCCCAGTCCATTTAAATCAGAATCTCTAGGGTGAGGGCCCTGGCATAGAAATGCAAGTGTCCCCATGGATTCTAGTGTGCAGCAAGGGGTCAGAACCACTGACTACACCAATGATGCTAAGAAGTAAAACAGATTGGACTGGTCTGGTTTCCTAGGGTTAATGCTTATACACAAGTCCCTAGAAAGATGAGTTTTGAGGAGTCAATTCATTTTTTCATAACTATTCTCCTATTATACAAGTGGTACATGTTCTGAGGAAGAAGTAGAAGTGAAAAAAATTGTAATCTAGCCATTCAGACCACCATTAATATTTTTATGTATACTTATTTCTTTTACTCTTATTTTTTGTACATGCATGGAGTTCTTGAATAAAAATGGATATGTAGCTGCATAACTCTTTTAACATCATAAACCTCTTCTATATAAGCAAATACATTATAGAACACAATTTTAGTATTAAATACTAATACAATTTTAGTATTAAAATACTAATACAATTTTAGTATTAAAATTGTGTATTAAAATATAGTATTGCTTTGTTTTGTTTACAGATTTTTTTATTATGTTCAGTTAGCCATTGTATCATTAGTTTTTGAGGTAGTGCTCAACGATTCATTAGTTGCATATAACACCCAGTGCTCATCACAACACATGCTCTCCTTAATACCCATCACCTAGTTACCCCCCTCCTCACCTCCCTCCCATCTGAAACCCTCAGTTTGTTTCCCAGAGTCAATAGTCTCTCATGCTTCATCTCCCTCTCTGATTTCTTCCCATTCAATTTTCCTTCTCTTCCCCCATGTTCCTCATGTCCCTCTAGCTCCTTGAAAAATACCAATGGTATTTTAATAAGGATGGCACTGAAAGTGTAGATTACTCTGGTCAGGATAGACATTTTAATAATGTTTATTCTTTCAATCCATGAGCATGGAATGTTTTTCCATCTTTTTATATCTTCCTCAATTTTTTTCATAAGTATTCTGTAGTTTTTAGAATATAGATCATTTTCCTCTTTGGTTAGGTTTATTACTAGGTATCTTATGGGTTTTTTGGTGCTATTGTAAATGGGATATTTTCCTTAAATTCTCTTTCCACAGTTTCGTTGTTAGTGTATAGAAAAGCAACTGGTTTCTGTGCATGGATTTTGCATCCTGCCACATTGCTGAATTGCTGTATGAGTTCTAATAATTTGGGGGTGGAGTCTTTGGGGCATAGTATTGTTTAATCACTCATCTATTAATGGATTTGGGGCTACAGGGTTTTTTTTTTTTTTTTTTCTGTTATGATGAACACAATGATGTCCACTCTTATAGCTAAATCTTTGTCCACATCTATGGTGTTGTTCTAGTCTTTTCTCTGTACTAATTCACTGGGTCATATTGTCTAGTTCCATGTCTTCACTTAAACCCAAAGTACTAACACCCCAAAATTTATATGCATTTCAATACACTTTTGTTCAAAAGGAGCTCTTATCAATATCCCTCTGGTTGCCCAAATCTTGTTTCCTAGCTTCCCACCTCTTATATGTTTGTTTTTTTCTTCAAGCTGAAAAACAGGGACCCCAGCCACAATTCTTACTTCACCTCTAGCACAGAGCCTCCCCCCACCAATTCATTGGCAGGACATATTGGTTTGAGCTACTTATGGTTTTAAATCTATCTATGTCTTTCCATTTTCCTACCACCTCCTAATTAAGCCATCCTTAACCTCTCACTTGGACTAAACTTCTCACTCTCGACCTTTCTCTATCTTTTTGTCGCATAGTAGCTAGAATGATCTTTTTCAGGCAAAAATCACTTTATGGTATTTCCTACTTTGAAGAGTTGCATGGGTCCCTCTCTATAAGAATAAAATTCAGGGGGTGCCTGGGTGGCTCAGTGGGTTAAAGCCTCTGCCTTCAGCTCAGGTCATGATCCCAGGGTTCCAGGATGGAGCCCTGTGGTCCTGGGATTGAGCCCCACATCGGGCTCTCTGCTCTGCGGGGAGCCTGCTTCCTCCTCTCTCTCTGCCTGCCTATCTGCCTACTTGTGATCTCTGTCTGTCAAATGAATAAATAAAATCTTTAAAAAAATAAAATTCAGGACTTCTTACCATGATTCATAGGTCCTGAAAATATGGCTTCTGCTTACCTTGCTAGTCTCTTCATTCTCTTTCTCCCCTTGATGATCCGGCTTCAGGCACACTCTACTCTTCTTATTTTTTTTAATTTATTTTGTTTTTAAAGTTTGATTGATTGATTAATTGGTTGGTTGATTTTAGAGAGGGAGTGATAGAGAGCATGAAGGCAGAAGGAGGGGGAGAAAGAGAGAATCTCAGGCAGATTCCCGCTGAGCATGGAGCTGATGCAGGGCTCAATCTCATGATCCTAGGATCTTGACCTGAAACGAAATCAAGAGTGGACGTGCAACTGACTGAAACATACAGACACCCCAGTATTCTTCCTGTTCTTAATCATGCTGATGCTTTTCCTAGCTTCAGTAAATTGATACCTGCAGTGCAGCATCTACCTGGTGCCAGGGGAACCATGCAAACATGCCCCTTATGTTTCATGTTCCATGAGTAATAAAGTCTTTTGATCCAGGGATCTCATAGCTTCTACAATGACACTACAGCAGGCTAAATTTTTTAGCCTTCAAGTAAGGTAAAATCTCAGACCCTTCACAGTTATTGACATCATTCCAATGTGACTGGAAGAAAACCCACCTCAAGATCAAATGTGTTTGGCTACTTATTGAATACTTTTGGGTAGAAGTGGCAATTCATTTCCCATATATGATGTTCCTTCTTTTCTCCACCACACACATTTTCAGCTGAATATTAAGCAATACTGAGTCATGGGAAGATTAAACAGAAGCAGGACTGATAATCTCTTCACTGTCACATTAGTCATCCTATTTGGTCTAGGAGTAAAGCAGGTGGCTCCTGGAGAGTACATCTTGGCTATCGTAGCTTTTCAGTAAGCTATATACACAGTGAAAGGTGTTTAGGAACAGGTTAAACATTGACAGATTTGATTAATGCTAACTTTTCTATATGAATTTTGTAAGGAGGCCAGCACAATTTATTATTGTTGCTGTTTTTTATGGAAGGAATGCATCTTCCCACAAGGGTAACTGAAGTTTCCAGTATATGCTTACAACCAACGAAACTAAGGGTTTGTTTGTTTCACATTGATGTTAGGATGGTCTCCTTTTCAGAAGAAGCAACTATGGAGAATTGGGGAACTCTAATAGCACATATACCACAGCTGAAGATGGTCAATGGACTGGCTAAAATGCAGGGCTCAGTCAGTTCAGTTCTTGGGAATAACTTGGGCCAAGACGACAGTGACAAGACTCAAGATACTATTTCATTATCTTGGAATTTAATTGTGATTTTTTCCCCAAAGGTGACAAGGGCAAGCTAATGGCTTCACCTTGCGTTTATACCAGGACTGCCTCTAAATGTTATCCTCCCAGCTGCCTGCTGGTATAGTTCCCTCATTCTTTTCTTTTCTTTTTTTCTTTTTTTTTTTTTTAATTTTATTTTCATCCTTTGCTTTTCTAATTTGATTTCTTCTCCTTCCTGAAAATGGACAAAAGAGGAAGTTATGGCAAGGCTAATCCTGCTATCTGTCCTATGAGTGGACATTATGGCTGAATCCAGGGATCCAGGTTCACTGTCTGGGATGGATAACAAATGGACAAGAGGTAAATTGTGGTAGATGGAAATGGAGCAGACAGATGGTTACTGATGCTGATAAGGGATAATGTTGTATTTTCCCAAGACTGTATCTTGGAGCAAGAGAATAATGCTCTTAAATGTCCCTTGTGCTAAACCATGGCAGATATGGGAGAAAACTCTGGATTTGCTTTCTCTTGGGAATGAGATTTGAATGAATGAAGCTAGAATATTGGCTACACTTTAGAATTCTAGTTGCTTGATTTAAAGAAGTGACATCACTCAGTATCACCTGATGACCAGCCTAAATAATAGCAGGCTTGATTTCCATGGTTTTTATTTAATTTTGTTTGTTTGGGCTATACTATAATATTCGTTCTCTTTTAGACTTGAGAGAAATCCTATCTTTGAACTGAGGTGGACACATGGTCTTGTTTTTTCTGGAACCTAATACATTGTATTGTTACAAGCCAGGATGGCTTCTCTCTAAGGGCATAAAGAATTGCATCTTGCTGCTTACACAGTATCTCAGAATCTGCTCTGCTTTTGACTATGTCGGATGTGGATGTGACTGCAAACTATACAGTTAAGCATCATGGAATCAGAATAATGAATGTCCAAGAGGGTAACTATCTGTGAGATATGATGGCTATGTCCCATTGATTCTTCTGGAATTTGGAAAAGCAAAGGGTGGTAAGGCAGAGTGGAAACTGGAAGCCTGGTATAATGAAAACTTGCTTCATGGTGGCTGGAATATGGTCATCCCCATACTAGATGGAACCTAGAGTTTATTGAGCTGTGGCCTATAGTGACCACCTTGGTTAAGGGAAATAAGCAGTATCTGAGAAAAAAGGTGTTTTTGCTTGGAAAGTTGAAAAAGTGGCACCATGATATCAACTGATGTATGATGTATTAAGCATTATTCTAAGATGTTACAGAGTATAATAAATGATTTTTAACTTCACATATAGAGCTAAACGAAAATCAAGGCAATGTAGAAGATGATCTCCAGGATGAATAGATGTTTTGGGGAGTTGACTTATGAAATTCAATTGATGTACTTTCCATAGAAACTTGCCAGAGGACACCACAGAATTGAATGTTTCTATCAATACTATAAAGAAGGGACAAACAATGCAGGCAAGGAAGGAAAATGGAGGAGGGAGGAATCAAGCAATTGGTAAAGGAATATATATCAGAAAACTTGTGAATGGAGCAGAGTCTTGTTGACTTGTGTTGCAAAGAGAATCCCAAGAATTGGAACTCCTTATTGGAGGATGCAAATCTTAGTGATTATCTATATTGTAGTATATATACATATATTATACAACTATTATAGAAGTTGCTGTACTAAGAATAAGAAAATGCCTGAAATGTGTATCAAGGAGGTTTTAATGGGGATTGCGAGGTGAACTGAAAGAAAGTGTTAACAGCTGATTCTGTAGTTTTTCCTCTAGGCTTAGGGGTATCTGAGGATTTGAATCCTGATCTTTTCTTTTTGCAATATTAAATTCAAAGAATTACTGGGATGATATGCTGCTGATTAAATAAAATTTGGTTGAGGATTATGTACAAGTGATTAGTCTATACATGCACACTGTCAAAATTGGTTCTTTAGCAATGAGTAATTGACATTGATGAGATGGCAGCTGCCCTGAAGAATGAAGGTATATAGGGGGTTACACGGCCAGCTGGCATAAAGCAGAGGAGGGCTTAGAGCTGATGACTTTCTTGAGCTGGGGTCATTTGCACTAAGTCCTGTCTCTTGTGAGGACACATGTCACACTCAGAATGCTTGTGCCTAAGAGTCATGGGCCCTCATCCTTTAGTAAAGCTAAATAAATTTGGTGCTAGGTGGAGCCTACTGTGTCTCAAGAGTTTGATGGTCTATCTAAACCAAGTTTACTGTAGAAATTAGAGCAGGGTGGACATTACAATTACCTTAACCATGATATATTTTAATTTGTTTTATTCTTAGTCATAGTATTTAATTCACAGCTCTAATTAACACTTGATAGAAGGTAGGAGACATGAGGAACATTGCTGTTGAAATGTATGTTCCAGAAGATAAATGATAATTCCTCAAATTGGCCTCAAATAGTCTTCTCAGATCTATAAATCGCATTTATCTGATGGAGATCTTTATACAGCAGATCAACATGTCTCTCTGACGTAGGCAACCAATGCTAAGAGAAAATGTGAAAATTACTTCTATTTGGCTATTTATTGTGAATTAATATTATCCACATCTATAATGTGTTCTTTGTAGAGAAATGCTTGCAAGTAGCCTAAAACTTTCTAAATTTGTCATTTAACAGAAAATCATAAAGATTATAAAAAGAAGCCATTTGATTTTATCTCAAAATCAAAAATTCTAAATATCGAAAATATTGACTGCTATTTATTACTTATTAAGACTGTCCAAAAGCAGTTAAAGCATTGAACATAACTTATGAAACATTTTGAGACAGCAAAAGTGATTTCATTCAAGCACCAACTCAGCTTTCATCACTTCAGGGGCCCGAACTACTCTATCTAATGTCCTGCTCTGCCTCCTTCCCTTTGGGTACAATCCACCCTACAAATCAGGGTTTTAATTATATTACCCTCTTTTATTTTGTATCCTGCCATGTTCCCTAGAATGTAAGCTCTACTTGGGCAGAATCTGTTTGTCCTTTTTTTTTTCTTTTTAAATCCCTGTATCTCTCCCACCCTCACCCCAAGCCTAAGAACATTGCTTGGAACATGATAGCCATTCAATCTGAGCATACCAAATATTTTTTATTTTCCCTTAGGTATAAAAGATAGTTATGCTGTGGGGCACCTGGGTGGCTCAGTTGGTTGAGCAACTGCCTTCGGCTCAGGTCACAGTCCTGGAGTCCTGGGATCGAGTCCCGATCGGGCTCCCAGCTCCATGGGGAGTCTGCTTCTCCCTCTGACCTTCTCGCCTCTCATGTTCTCTCTCACTGTCTCTCTCTCAAATAAATAAATAAAAATCTAAAAAAAAAAGTTATGCTGTGACAATTGATGAAAATAGAGTATGGTGTGCATTTTTTTAAATAACATGGTATTTTGACAAGATGCACAATGCTAAGTATTTATATAGTCAGAAAGTATATAACTTTAGCCTTGCAGTTAGAGACCACTGGTGGTTCTGTTTCAGTGATTTAAATACATATTGAATTTTAAAACCATAAGTGGTGACTATGGAAATACAGTGATCAGATATCCTACCAAGGGAAATGTAGTTGACTGACTATTCTAGCTGTTACTCTTCTGGATTCCCCCACGTTTGCATTGAAATCATGCTTACTGGGGTTACTCCCAACATTGACCACATATAGTGGGCATTCTAGTGGAATGCTGGAACCCTCTAACAGTTTTTACTTGAGGACTCCTGATTGGCTGGATTGAAACTTTTTTGGAGCTATACTGAAATCTTAGACTTTTCCTACCCTATCTTGATCTCCTTCCTCTTTCTTTCTGGAAGGTCCATTGAAAGTGAGTCATTGGCAGAAGATTCAGGAATGGGAGGAAAAGAAAAGATAGGGTCCTTCTCCTCCTTTCTCTGTTTCCCATGGCACCTCCAGCTATGTCTCCCTAAGTTTCTTCCATGTCTGTATCTCCCTTGATATAACATACCCCTTTCCTCTACTGTCCAGTCCCCTCTATACTGCCACCATTGAGCCTATAGACTCATCTGGTGGCCTCTGATCTGTAATCAAATGATTTCTATTAGATTAGAGATTGGCAAATACATAAGTGATGTCTCTGTTCCAGGAGAGAATTTAGAAAGAAATACTGATTTCTTATTTTTTAAGACTTTATTTATTTGACACACAGGGAGAGAGAGATATCACAAGTAGGCAGAGAGGCAGGCAGAGAGAGGGGGTAAGCAGGTTTCTCGCTGAGCAGAGAGAGAGCCCGATGTGGAACTTGATCCCAGGAGCCTGGGATAATGACCTGAGCCGAAGGCAGAGGCTTAACCCACTGAGCCACCCAGGTGCCCCGAAATCCTGACTTCTATAAAAATGTAATACTTTGAGGAATTAAGAGATTTATAATGGATTATATAATACGTGATACTCATACTAGAAAAAGTATGTGAATTTATTTTATGCCATATAAAAAATAAAATCAAGTAGATTCAAGAAATAAAATTTGTTTTTTTAAATCAAGACCTAACATATACTTTTTAAAAGTTAAAATCTTGCAAGAAAATGCAGGACAGTGCAGATATAATCTGGGAAAACAGACATGGTTTGCACTGAATTCCTTAACTATTGTTGTGTAACAGATCACTCCAACACTCCACCAAACATTTATCATCTCACAGACTTCCTAAGAATCTTGGAGTCACTTAACTGGATGGTTCTGGTTCAGGGTCTTTCATGAGATTGCAGCCAAGTTATTGGCCAGGATGGTAGTTATACGAAGGCTCAAGTGGGGCTAGAGGATCCACTTCTGAGCTCACTCATGTGGCTCTTGGCCACAAGGTTTCAGTTCCTTGCTGGCAGTTGGCAGAAAGCCTTCACTTCTCACCATGATACCTCCACAGGGCTGCTCACATCATGGCAGTTTGCTTTCCCCAGAGTAAGACATGATAAAGAGAGAGAGAGAGAGAGAATAAACGCCCAAGATAGAAGCCTCCGTCTTTTTATAACCTAATCTTAAAACTGGCATCTCATTACTTCTGCCATATTCTATTCATTAGAAATAAATCACTAAGTTCAGCCCATACTCAAGGGAGGGGAATTGAGCTCCACTTCTTGCTGGGAGGAGTATCAAAGAATTCTTGGCTAATCTTTAACACTACCACACTAACCAAGAGGAGAATCTCAAAAGCTTAAAAAAAATCTGGTTATATGAAACTATAAATCATTTGCATGGCAAAATACTGTAAAAGTTAATAGAAAAGAGACTGCTTGAGTAAGTGTTTGTAGGGGTATCTGGATGGCTCAGCTGGTTAAGTGTCTGCCTTCGGCTCAGGTCATGATCCCAGGGTGCTGGGATCAAGCCTTGCATCAGGCTCCTTTAAAAAAAGAAACAAAGAAAGAAAGGAAGGAAGGAAGAAAGAAAAAGTTTGTAATACAGTAAGGGTGAATCTTTTCTTCTTCTTTTTTTTTTTTAAAGAATTTATTTATTTATTTGACAGAGAGAGATCACAAGTAGGCAGAGAGGCAGGCAGAGAGAGAGGAGGAAGCAGGCTCCCTGCTCAGCAGAGAGCCCGATGCGGGACTCGATCCCAGGACCCTGGGATCATGACCTGAGCTGAAGGCAGTGGCTTAACCCACTGAGCCACTCAGGCGCCCATGAATCTTTTCTTCTTTTAA
This sequence comes from Mustela nivalis, assembly GCF_964662115.1. NCBI lineage: Eukaryota > Metazoa > Chordata > Mammalia > Carnivora > Mustelidae > Mustela > Mustela nivalis. The sequence continues at coordinate 148,465,365 of NC_139020.1, forward strand.
AGATTTTATTTATGTATTTGGGAGAAAGACAGAGATAGAAAACTTGAGGCGGGGGAAGGGGAGGATGAGGATGGAGAAGCAGGCACCCCACTGAGCAGAGGATTACTCCACCCTGGGATCAGGACCTGAGTGGAAGGCAGAAGCTTAACCACCTGAGCCACCAGGTGCCCCAAATAACCACCTGAGCCACCAGGTGCCCCAAATCTTTATAATACATAAAAAGCTCCTAAAACCTGAGAAGAAGTAGATAACCTACTACATGAATATGCAAAGGATATTTGATCCATAAGGAGTTATGTTTGACTGCTATTGACAGGGACCTACCTGTACTAGCTTAAAGACTTGAGGATTTATTTTCTTTTGTAATATGCTCAGAGAGAGGATGTTGCTGCCACTGGTTCAGGACAGAGATGTCTTCTTCATTTGCTTGGCTATTCTTTTAAAGTTAGAAATGACTGCTAGAGCTTCTGACAAGATGCACACATTCTGACCTCAGGAAGGAGACAGAAGGAAAAGGACAAAAATGATTTTGCTATTTTAGATGCTACCCCCAAATTGACTAGAAAAAAGCAAGATTACCCAATGCATCAGATAGGATGCTTTTCGGTCCAAAAAATAGAAGAATCAAAAGAAGATTTTTTAAATGAGGAAATTCTTTTTTTTTTTTTAAGATTTTATTTATTCACTCATGAGAGACAGAGAGAGGGGGGCAGAGGCAGAGGGAGAAGCAGACTCCCCAAGGAGCAGGGAGTCCAATGCAGGATTTTATCCTAGGACCCTGGGATCATGACCTGAGCTGAAGGCAGACACTTAACCATCTGAGCCACACAGACACCCAGTGAGGAAAAGTCTTTACACTCAAGTCCTGGGTAAGAAGGTTCCAGTATTAATTCAGTGACTCATGTCATCAGATATCCAGAATATTTCTTTTTGTTGTTGTTGTTATTGTTGTTGTTTTTTGGCTTTGCATCCCATAGAGTATTTGCCTTTTGTTTCTAGTCTGGTACCCCATGGTTACAAGATGGTACATCTGCACACATCACTTATCTACCCAACAATGACCGAAGGCTAGAAAAGCAACTCTGTCTTTCTTTTTTTTTTTTTAAAGATTTTATTCATTTATTTGACAGAGAGAGATTACAAGTAGGCAGATAGGCAGGCAGAGAGAGAGAGAGGGAAGCAGGCTCCCCGCCGAGCAGGACCCTGAGATCACGACCTGAGCCGAAGGCAGCGGCTTAACCCACTGAGCCACTCAGGCGCCCCAACTCTGTCTTTCTTAACAAAAGTATGGCCAGGAAGAATGGTGTTATTATGACTGAATGACTGACTTGGATCAGAGTCTCAGCTGGTAGACCAGTGCTGAAAGTGGGTGACAATTCTGAGATTTTTATTCTATTGGTGCTTAGGACAGCCTAGGTGGAACCTACGGTGTCCAGAGCCTCCCAAGCTAGTCAACTTTCAAGACAAATGGAAGTACTTAAAAGGTTCCATATAAGAAACATATCCTGTGTGGAACTTGATATGAAAAAGGATGGGAGGCAATGGCTAAGAGTAATTCATCTGTGTTCCTGGGGCTAGTTAAGAAGACCATCTCAGAAACCTGAGTACTCTGGTTCTCTCACTGGGTATTATATGCAACTAATTGTTGCAGACTACATCAAAAACTAACGATGTACTATATGTTGGCTAACTGAACATAATAATTAAAAAAAAAAAAAGGAAGGCAACTGAACATCTACCACAACTATAAAATATCTAGATTCAGGTGGAATTAAAATACTTACCAGTATCACTATAAACAAGACAACAGAACTATTGCTTTAAAGCAAAGAAGGAAAAGAACTTTACCTAGAGTTTTATACCCCCCAAAAAACTGCTTCAGGTTGGACTCACGAGGAAGCAGACACTGAGATGATTTGTATTCAGTTTTATGAGGGGTCAACACCCCTGGGGGAAGAGAAGGAAATAGGATTAGGCAAAGAGAAAAGTTGGGCTGCAATGAAGCCCTGGAAATTGCTTCTGCTGAACCCAAGGGGAGCTCTGAGGTGGGATGGACTTCAGAGTTGTCCCACATTATAGTGAGGGACTGGATCTTTCTACTCTAATATGCATCAATTATTGGATGCAGGATGCTCCCAGGAAAAGAGTGCAGCATTGGATGGAGCAGCTCTTTCTAGCTTAGAGCCATTTCTGGAGAAGCCTGAAAACTAAGGTATGTCTTCCCACAGCACTGGCAGTTAAGTTCTTTAGTCTTAACAAAGGTATCTGGGGAGTCACATTCCAGCATCCAGCAAAGAAATTAACATTTATTCAATAAATAAATACTTGTTTAGCACCTACTATGTGCCAGGCACTATTCTAGGCATTTGCCACATATCAGTAAATAAAATAAACCCAAATATCCCTGCCTTTGTGGAGCTTATAGGAAGACAAATTGCAAGTGTAATAAATAAGTAAATTATATAGTTGGGTATCAATCAGTATCTTGCCAAGAAAATCAAAACCCTTTTAGAACCAAAAGTTTATTTTTGCTTTTGTTTCCCTCACCTAAAAATATGTACCTAGAAAGATGTACTAAGGCTATGTCCAACAGAATATTGCCTATGCTTTTTTTTGCGTGTTTTATAGTTTCAGGTCTTACAAATGTAAGTAAATTATAAATTTAAATTTACTCTTTCTTTTTTTTTTTTTATTATTATGTTCAGTTAGACAACATCATTAGTTTTTGATGTAGTGTGCAACAATTAGTTGCATATAACACCCAGTGTGAGAACCAGAGTACTCAGGTGTCTGAGATGGTCTTCTTAACTAGCCCCAGGAACACAGATGAATTACTCTTAGCCATTGCCTCCCATCCTTTTTCATATCAAGTCCCACACAGGATATGTTTCTTATATGGAACCTTTTAAGTACTTCCATTTGTCTTGAAAGTAGACTAGCCTGGGAGGCTCTAGGTCTTTAATCCTTTTTTTTTTTTTTTTAAGTTTATTTTTGTGAGTAGTATAAGAAAGTGATCCAGTTTCATTCTTTTGCATGTAGCTGCCCAGTTTTCCTAGCATCACCTATTGAAGAGATGTTTTCTCATTGTATATATTCTTCCTTCCACTGCTGTAGATTAATTGATCATATAAGCATGAATTTTTATCTGGACTCTGTATCCTGTTCTGTTGATCTATATGCCCATTTTTTGTGTCAGTACTATACTGTTTTGATTTTATAGCTTTGTAGTATATATTGAAACCTGGGATTATGATACCTCCAGCTTTGTTCTTCTTTCTGAAGATTGTTTTGGCAGTTTGGGGTATTTTGTGGTTTCATTGGGATTACATCAAAGTAAAAAGCTTTTGTACAGTGATGGAAACCATTTATAAAATGAAAAGACAATTTACTGAATAAGAGAATATATCTGCAAACAGTATATCCAATAAAGGGTTAATATCAAAATATATAAAGAACTTACATAACTGAACATCAAAAAACCCACAAAAAAATCCAATTAAAAATGGGCAGAGAACCTCAATAGGCATTTTTCCAAAGAAGACCTACAGATGGCCAACAGATACATGAAAAGATGCTCAATATCCTTAATCACCAGAAAAATGTGAATCAAAACCATAAAGAGATATCACCTTACACTTGTTGGAAATGCTAATATCAAAAAGATAAGAAATAACAAGGGTTGGCAAGGATGTGGAGAAAAGGACACCTTCCTGCATTGTTGGTGAGAATGTAGATTGGTGCAACCACTGTGGAAAATGTATGGAAATCTCTAAAAAAATTAAAAATAGAAATACCATATAATTCAGTATTCTACTACTAGGTATTTACCCAAAGAAAATGAAGACACTAATTCAAAAAGATATATGCACCCTATATTCATCACAGCATTATTTATAGTAGCCAAGATGGGGAAACAACCTACGTGTCCATTGACAGATGAATGGATAAAGAAGATGTAGTATATGTATACAATGGAATGTTATTCAGCCATAACAAAGAGTGAGCTCTTACCTTTGGTGATGAAATGGCTGGATCTAGAGGGTATTATGCCAAATGAAATAAGTCAAACATAGAAACACAAAAAGTGATTTCACTTACATATAGAAGCTAAAAAACAAAACAAATGAATAAATAGGCAAAAAAAAAAAAAAAAAAAAAACCAACAACAACAGAAACAGACCCATAAATACATAGAACAAACTCGTGGTTGCCAGAGTAAAGGGATGGGGAATGGGCAAAATGGGTAAAGGGAAGGGGATGGTACAGGTTTTTAGTTGTGTAATGAATAAATTATGGGGATGAAAGTCAAAGAATGTAGTCAATGGGATTGCAACCATGTTATATAGTGACAGATAGTAGCTATACTTGTGGTGAGCATAGCATAATGTATAAAGTTGTTGAATCACAATGTTGTAAACCTGAAACTAATGTAACATTGTGTGTCAACTATTCAGTAAAAAACGAATAAATAAACCATGTTAGAATCTTAATATGGAAGGGGTTTTGTAAAAGATTTTAACAATTGTTGAGAGAGTAGGGAATCTAAACAGGGTGTAGGTTACCCACAGTTAGCAACAGCAGAAAATTGTTGCCACTTCTAGGGCCAGAAAGACAAAACCAGGCATTCATTTTGCATTTGGCCCATTCATAGGTCTTTTGTGGTTCCATATCAATTTGGGGATAGTTGGTCTATTTCTGTAAAAAAAAAAATGGCATTGAAATTTTGACAGGGGTTGGATTGAAACTGTAGAATGCTTAGGGTAGTATGGAAATTTTCAAAGCATTAATTCTTCCAATTCATGGGCACAGAATTATCTTTCTATTTCTTTTTTTTTTTTTTTTTAGATTTATTTATTTGACAGAGAGAAATCACAAGTAGACAGAGAGGCAGCCAGAGAGAGAGAGAGAGAGAGAGGGAAGCAAGCTCCCTGCCGAGCAGAGAGCTCGATGCGGGACCCGATCCCAGGACCCTGAGATCATGACCTGAGCCGAAGGCATTGGCTTAATCCACTGAGCCACCCAGGCGCCCCTATCTTTCTATTTCTTTGTATCCTCACCATCTTTCATTGGTGCCTTCTAGTTTTCATTGTACAGGTTTTCACTTCCTTGGTTAAATTTATTCCTGGATATTTTGTTCTTTGGGGTAATTATAAATGGAATTTTTTTCTTCATTTCTCTCTCTGATATTTTGTTATTAGTGTATAGAAATGTTTGGGGTGCCTGAGTGGCTCAGTGTGTTAAGGTCTCTGCCTTTGGCTCAGGTCATGATCCCAATGTCCTGGGATAGAGCCCTGCTTCCTGCTCCCTGCTCAGCAGGGAGCCTACTTCCTCCTCTCTCTCTCTCTCCCTCTCTCTGCCTACGTGTGATCTCTGTCAAATAAATAAATAAAATCTTAAAAAAAAGTAACATGTTTGGTCAATGGATTTTATATCCTGCAACTTTACTGAACTTGATTAGTTCTAATAGTTTTTTGGTGGAGTCTTATGGGTTTTTGATTTATAATATCATTTGCAAATCATTTATAATATCATTTATAATATCATCTGCAAATAGTGACTTTTATTTCTTCCTTTACATTTGGATGATTTTTAATTTTTTTTCTTGTTTGATTGTTATGGCTTGGACTTCCAGTACTGTATTGAATAAAAGCGGTGAAAGTGGGACTCTTTGTCTTATTTCTAATCTTAGAGGGAAAACTTTCGACTTTTCACTATTGAGCATGATGATAGCTATGGGCTTATCATATTTGGCCTCTATTATGCTGAGGTAGGCTCTCTCTATACCCACTTTGTGGAGAGTTTTTATCATAAATGGATGTTGAATTTTGTCAAATGCTTTTTCTGCATCTCTTGAGATGATCATATGATATTTCTCTTTCATTTTGTTAATGTGGTGTCTCACATTGATTGATTTGTGGCTGTTGAGCCACCTTTCATCCGTGTAATAAATCCCACCTAATCATGGTATATGGTCCCTTTACTATTTTGTTGAATTCAGTTTGCTAATGTTCTGCTGAGAATTTTTTTATCTATGTTCATCAGGCATATTGGTTTGTAATTTTCTCTCTCTCTCTCTCTCTTTTTTTTTTTTTTTTTTTTTTTTTTGTGGTGTCCTTGTCTGATTTTGCTATCAGGGTAATGCTGCCCTTATCAAATGAATTTTCTTCCTCTTCTATTTTTTGGAAGAATTTAAGGATTGGTATTAATTCTTCCTGAATGTTTGGTAGAATTCAATAGTGAAGCCATCTGGTCCTAGACTTTCATTTGTTGGGAGATAAACTTTTTGTTTTCTTATGGAAAAAAAGAAGTAGAATGAAATAAAGGGAACAGGGTATTCCAGGTTAAAAGGAAGAAGGAAATATAGAGGAAACCACACTGAGAAGGTAACATCTGAGCAAAGAATTGAGGTGAGGAAGTTGGCTAAATAATTGTCCGGGGGAAGAATATTATATTCCAAAGAGAAAAGAGCTAGAACAAATGCACAAGGTGAGATGGCACCTGCCTGCCTGCTCATATTAGAGGAATAGTGAGGAGGGCTACTGCAGCAATGAGTGAATCTGAGCAGTCACTAACATGGACTGAGAAGAATGGGCACCAGGTCATGCTAGGATTTGAAAAGTGTGACTTTTGCTGTGAGTAAAATCAGAGATGATTGCATGGTTTAATCACAGAAGGGAAATTTGAATTTGTGATTTACATGCATTTTTTTCAAAGGTGTGGACTTAAAGTATACCACTCATGGACTCTGAAAAAATACTGGAGGCTATAACTCGTCAAGAAGAATTAGTCCAGGAGGAAGGGGAGAGATTCTATTGTGAGTAAAATCTAGAACCAAATTAGTACTAATTAAGAAAATGTTTTAAAAGAATTATCTGACATTAGAATTCTAGATGATTTCAATATGGAGATAAGGCAGTAGGTGGGGGGGGGGGTAGAAGGTATAAAAACGTACATTATGCTTCTTGCCTATGTGGGGCTTCTTGGCCCCTAGGAAGGGGGAAATATGGAGAAGGAACTTATTAGAAAAAAAAATATGTGACTTAGACATTTAAAGCTTAAAATTAAAGAGTAAAAGTTAAGGGATAAATAGTTAAAATAATATGGAATATATAACTTCTAACTAGTAGAAGAAAAAACTGAAATTTAGGAGATTTAATTCAAGAAAATGCAAGAAAAATGTATGTGGGTCATAGTTCTGGTTTAAGAAACTTATAACTTAGAAAAGAAAAAGCAAAATCAAGATAGCAAGAATATGGTAAAAAAAGAGTTACCATTTGATCCACTTCTAGGTATCCACCTGAGAGAACTGAAAACACATTATCTATTCAAAACTATACACAAATATGAATGGCAGCATTATTCATAGTAGTCAAAAGTAGAAATAATCCTAGTGTCCATTGACAGATGAATGTATAAACAAAATATGATATATCTATTTATTGGAATATTATTGATCCATAGCAAGGAATAAAGTGCTTATATGTGCTTTGTATGGCTGAACATAAAAACATGATAAGTGAAAGAAGGCAATCACAAAAGATCACATATTACATGATTCCATTTATATGAAATGTTCGGAAAGGTCAATCTATAGGTACATAAAGTACACTAGAGGTTGCTTGTTTGGGGATGATAGGAAAGTGATAGCTAAACCATAGAACTACAGAGGGAAACTGGAAAATCCATGATAATGACAGAATGATTAATTTCTCTGTGAGTTTCTTTATTGTTGGGTATGGTGGGTTCCTCTTCATCCTTCACAGAGCCTGGCACATGAGTGGGCATTTTGTTAATTCCTTCATCAAGTGTTGATGGGCATTGGTGACTCAACAGTGAATGAGATAGACCCAGGACTGCCCTCACAGAGCACGAGATGGCTGCAGTCACTTGGGAAGTCACTTGGGAAGTTCTTGGACTGAAAACCTGTGGAAACATGTTAAGTCAGAATAGATCTCCAATGTTCAGGGTGTGCACTATGCACACCGTACATTTAGCAGAAAGAAAACCATTTTAATCATGTATATAATGCTGGCAAAATACAATGATTTATCTTTATTATCTTTAAAAATGCTGCAGTATACTTCCTATCTTCTGTTTTCACATTACTTGAAATATAGACATATTCACAATTACTTGAAAAATGTTTAAAAACAAGAGCTGCAATGTAATCAGTAGAGGAGCAAAGCCAGTGAAGACTTTCCAAGTTTGATTAGAGCTGTACTTGGCCAAGACATATGTACTTATGAGTGTGTGTGTGCACATGTATGTGTGTCTGCTTTGTATGGTATATATTTTTTTTCTTTTTTTTTTTTTTACTGCATTGTTTTCATTTATTTTTCCAGCTTTATTGTGACATTATTGATATACAACATACATAAGTTTAAAGCTTACAATGTGGGTAGTGCTTCTGGGAATCCTCAGCAGGCTGAGATTTACACACGGATTTCATCACCTTCCGTGGACAGTTTCCGCAGCTGATCTGTACTGTGCTTACCAGCTGTGTGATCTCAGGTGCTGACATTCAATAATTCTGGAGGTTCACCAAAATCCAACTGAGATGCCCTCTCTGGCAGTTTTAGATTCTCAATGAAGTAACCGTATACTCCTGTAAGACCTTTGGAATCTTCCTCCCAGAGGTATTTGCATCATTGACATTCAGGACTTTAGATGTCTTCATTGGCCAGGATTCTCAGAAGACAATATGGAAGATCTTCAGTGGCTAAAAGGAAGAAAATTATCATCAATGGCAAAAGGCACCTGCAGGAGCACCCCACAGAGCCAGCTTCATGCTCAGGAGAGAACGCTATGCTTTGTCTTCAAAGTTTTAGCAGTAAGCCAATATAAAACTTTTCTTCCAACTTCTTATTCTCCCAAAAAGAGCTGCTTAAAGGAGACTGAAAACATGCTAAGCATTAAAGAATTATGGCAGAATGTGGCTGATTATTCAATGAATGAAGAGAACCAAGAGTGATACCAGTCCACTCAGTTTGGTGATGCCAGTAGCAGGGACGCTCAAAAGAAGGGCTTTTCCAGCATTTTTGTCAAGTGGTTCAGAAAGAAGGTGATCAAGAGAGGCCTTCAGAGAGTGTTATTATTTCTATCAAGGAAGAATGCAGGGAATACACAGCAGTCATAGGTCATCAGTGGCAGGATCTCAGCCTTGTGATGGGTATGACTCACCTCTCTGCCAAGTTGAGTCTTACATGAGCACTCCAGGAAGTTAAAGATGATGGGTCCTCCATTTGCATCCTTTTTTTTTTTTTTTTCATTTGACCTTCCTTATTGTGATATTTGCTTTGTCGAGGTGATCTGGAACCATCCCACAATGTCTCCGAGGTATGCCCATATATATAGAAACACACTGAATGATAAACAACAAAATAAGTAAAATTCCCAATTATTATCCCACACCTGATGCCATTTTGGTCTCCACATGTAATAATTTTCTTCAGATTTTGGTGTATTCTCCCTTTTAAAATATTTTTTAAAAGTTTATTTTTTTAATCATATTCAATTAGTCAAAATAGAGTACATCATTAGTTTTTGATGGACTGCATTCTTACTGAAGAGTCTAATGATAGACCTATGCTTCTTGGGTCCATCAAAATACATCTTATATACCCTTGGAAGAAGCTTTGGCGCTAGTGGCTAAAAAATACAGATTTCTCTCTAAATGGAAACAGTAGGAATGGCTGAATTGCTCTGTGGCCTGGAGATCTGGTGGATAACATCTAGGCTTTGGAGTGTCTTAAGAGTTACTCCATCCCTTCCAGCATCCAGGACCTTCTCTTTCTGTTGACTGAGAAAAAGCATTTGTACAGAAATGAATTGAACCTCCTCTTTGACTACCTGAAGACCAGGAAAGGGCAACTAGAAGGCTTGGAGATACTGGACTCTTTGTCTAGCAGTGATCATGCCTCATTTCAAGGCAGGAATACCCCCACTGTGGGCAAGCCACCTCCACTTCTTCCAACCCCTGGAAAGTGGTTCTTCTCAGGCCTTCATCCCCAACCACTTCCTGTCAAATCCTTACTGTTAGGGGACAGACCAGGAAGGGCTCTCCTTCCACAACAGGACTGATCAACCCCAAAGTCTGATTATACCTCTCCTGCTTCCAACAGCCCCCTCCAAGAGACCTCTTCCTTTGGAATGCCCCCATCTCAAGCATGCCAAGCATCCACTACTTGGGGAGAAACTGAGCCTTTTAGCACCACTGTCAGGTCTTCAGTCAGTGCTGCACAGGCAGACAGCTCAGCCCATGTCTTTGCTGAACTGAGGAAAGCTCCACTGAGCCTGGAAAACAACGTGGCTGGCTGCTGCCCAGATGGCGGTTTCACCCACAAGGATCAAGGCTACTGTCTGACCGGCCACACTAATGTCCAGGCAGTGGGTACCAACTGCTTCCCTTCTGTCTGATACATGGTCCTGAGGAAATGTTTTTTATGCCTGAAGTCTCTTTGCATCAAACTAGAGATTTGTGGAAGGTCATTGTTGTAGATACTCGACCTTGAAGTTGTTTGATTTTATGCATATAAAAATACAATAAAAATTTCTAGCTTTTACATTACTGGTTGCCACTTTTAAGACTTCTATTTTGAAATAACTTTAGATTTACAGAATATTCCGAGATAGAAAAAGGAGTTCCCTTTGTGCAGCTTCCCTTAATGTTAAGATCTTATACAACCATAGTACTTTTATTAGGAAATTAGCACAATAATATTAACTATAATTTATAGGCTTAATTTGTATTTTACCAGATTTTCTGCTAATGTCATTTTTCTGTTTAAGGAACTATTCTGTGTACCATATTGCATTTAGACTCCTTTCAACTGTATTATATTCTAGTGTTTTTATTACAAAACTGCTTAAATATAGAGAAAAGTGGAATAATGAGTACAATGAACACCCATATATTCTGCATCAGCAATTGTTAACATTCTGCCATTTCTTAAATTATACTATATATTTGTATAAATAAAATTTTTTCTCAACCATGAAAGTAAGTTGCAGAGCTCATGACATCCCACCCTTAAATACTTTAGCCTTTACCATTAATCTTCGAAGAATAGGAACATTCTCCTATATAAATATGGTCTGTTATCACTACTTAAAAATTAAAATAATTATGCAATATCTAATATTTGGTTCCCTGATTTGAATTTTCCCATCTGTCCCAAAAAAACCCTTTTGTAACTTTGTTAAAAACCAGGATTTAATTAAAGTTTGTGCATTGCATTAAAAAAAATAATCTCCCTATTTTTTTTTTAAGTAGGCTCTACACCCATCATGGTGCTTGAACTCACAAGCCCAAAATTAATAGTCACATGCTCTATCAACTGAGCCAGCTAGGCCCCCACATTTGGTTTTTATGTGTGCTTAGTTTCTTCTAATCTAGAACAGTCCTCCTACTTCTTTCTTCCCCCTGGTGATACTGATTTTGGATCCAAGCCACTTGAAGAATATCCTACATTCTGGATTTGTCTGATTGTTTCTTCATGTCACTTAACTGTTCTATTTCCTGTATATTCTGTATCCTAGAGGTTTGATCTAGAGGCTTGATTAGATTCAAGTCCTACATTTTGGCAAAGATATTTCATAGGTGGTGCTAATTCCTATTGCATTGTACCACAAGGCATGAAACAGTTGTTCTGCTGGGAATGCTGCTATGCCTGGTCCTTTGGGTGTGGTGCTGACTGCCATGAAATAGGTAGGGTTTTCCCTAGGCATGCTACTTTGGCATCAAGTAGATATCCTATTCCCCAACAATTTTTTCCTAATTGTTTCAGTGTCCATTGATGTTTCTTGACTGATTAAATTATTATATTGGGTTCTCCTTTCTTTTAGTTAAAGTATAACATCTTAAGTGTTCAGTTTACTGAGTTTTAAAAATGGTACAGACCCAGATAACCAGCAACCAAAACAAGGTATAGATATTTCCACCGCTTCAGAACATCTCAGGCCCTCCCCTATCTCTCCTCAGCCTTTTCTGACTTCTATCACTTTAGCTTTTTCTGTTCTTATAGTTGATGTAAATGAATCATGTAGACTTACTGTGGTGATAATTTCAGTGTATACAAATATTGAATCATCATGTTGTATACCTGAAATGAATATAATGTTATATTTCAATTATACCTCAACAAAAAATAAGCTAAAAAATAATTTTTATAGACATGCAAAAAAATAAAATGTACAATGTGATGACCTGATACACATATCTATTGTGAAATGACTGTAAGTTTGATATATTTTGATTTCCACTTTGACATGTGAATTCAGTTGTCTATAGGCTTAGTCCTGACTCTGTCTCTGATTTAATATCTATGACTTTGAAAGAGTGATTTAATCACTCCTGGATGCTGAAGGCTGTATTAACTTCAAATACCTTTCATATCAAGTTGGCATCCCTAAAAAAAAGAAAATGGAAGAAAGCACTTTAGATGAAAACAAGTTAATTATTTTTTATTATGCCTAGTCCAATGTTTAAATGTGACCATGAAAATGAATCCTCGCCAATCAAGTCTTTCTTTAGGGAGTCTGCCAAGTATTTATACAATGATTTATGTCCACATTGGGTTTTGGGTCTTTCTGCCCCTCTTCCTATTGATGGGAAGACTCCCAGCATAATCTGTTGAGGGGCAAGTGAGCATTTGCCATGTCTGTTCTATCCGACCCCACCTCTCTGTCCTTGGCTATCTGAACATTGAGTAAAGTGTCTGACTCAAGGGAAGTCCAATTATGCACCAGTCAACGAACAAGTGGCCTGGTTTGATAGCATCAGTACAGCCAATCACATTCCTCTTTAGGAAATGTGGAGTTAGCCACATTTTACATTTTATCTGGGAAGTGCACCCAGGAGGCACTAGACAGGGACCTGGAGAAATGAGAGAGGAGCGGAGGGAGTCAATGCCGTCTGTCATCAAGTTGGTGATTACTGTGAGTAGCTGGAGCATAGTTCTCCTGGGAAATCTGGGGGATAGGGCAGAACATTGGGATGGCTGACTTTATGTGTTAATTTGGCTAGGCCACCATATCCAGATATTTAATCAAGCATTATTTAGGATGTTTCTGCCAAGGTTTGTTTCTTTTTTTTTTTTTTTGGATGAGGTTAACATTTATATTAGCAGACTTTGAGTAAAGAAGATATACTCTCCATAATGTTGAGGGCCTGAATAGAAAGAGACTAATCTCCCCCAAGCAAAAAAGAGTTCTGTCAGCAGTCTGCCTTTGGATCTGGTCTGTAACAGCAACTTTTCTCTGGGTCTCCAGCCAGCTAGCCAATCCTACAAATTTTGGACTTGCTAGTCTACACAACCATGTGACCCAGTTCCTTAAACCTGTCTCTGTCTCTGTCTGTCTTTATGTGTGTCAGCACACATGCACGCATGCGCGCGCACACACACACACACACACACACATCTCATTAGTTCTGCTTCTCTGGAGAATCGTATTACAAACATATCTCAGAACTGTCCTGGTCAATCATTGGGCATTAATTTCCTAGCACTTACAACCTGCTGAACACATGGACAGTGTGGCCAAAGAATGACCTTCAGCAAAGAATTTCAGGTTCTGCAAGAGAGAAATCTGTTCTATGAACTTGGAAAGCTGCCTGCAGGGTCTGGGTGGGGCACTGACAGTTCCACCACAAGCTTATGCCTTGAGTGGAGATCTTCTAACAAGACACTCCTTCATTGCCTCATAGGAAGGCATCATACAATTCTATGGCATGACTCTTGAACATTGAGCAAGACACCCAGCCTCTCTTCTTCACAGCTTTCCCATCCCACTTTTAAAATAGAGAGAACAGCAGCTCACAGAGAAAGCAATGATATAATACATGCAAAACTAATGCACAGTGTTTAGTACATGCAGCACAGTCCATAAATGATATCTGCTATTATCAGTTATTAGAACTTTAACTCTTCTTTCAGAGTGTGGTCCCCAAAGCAGATGTTGGAAGACTGGATACTCATTGCTCTCCATTTTTTCTCATTCCTCCCAGTGACATGGAAACACAGACACAAGCAAGATTGGACATAGCACAAACACAACCACTGAGGAGCCCTGCCCTTACATTTGGGCAGCTCTCCTGTCAGTTAAAAAAATTCCCATCAAATTCAGTCCTTTCCAACTGCCTTCAGCCTTGTGGTTTTTATGACAAATAAACAGGTCATGTACTCTTTGTTAAAAATAGATGACTAGTTAAAAAGGAAAAAGAAACAGACTCAGGCAGTGATGTACCCAGCATTTGCATAAGGGTTATATGAGTTTCAAGCCTGAAAGCTTCTGTGCCTGCATCGATGTGAGACTGCCACACAGGAGAGCATTCAGGTTCCTCCCCAGGCACAGGAGGAAGTATCCATGTTTATCTGCTGGATAGTGTAAAAATCTCTCTACGCACAATATAGTAAATGATTGGAGTTTAGCACTAGCTTTTCTGAAGGTGAATTGCGGGAAATTAAAGATGTTTTAAAGCTGTCTTTTGGTTACAGGTATAGTGAAAAAAAGGGCCATATGCACCCCAATGTTCATAGCAGCAATGTCCACAATAGCCAAACTGTGGGAAGAGCTGAGTTGCCCTTCAACAGATGAATGGATAAAGAAGATGTGGTTCATATATACAATGGAATATTACTCAGCCATCAGAAAGGATGAATACCCAACTTTTTCATCAACGTGGATGGGACTGGAGGACATTATGCTAAGTGAAAAAGTGAAGCATAGAAAGTCAATTTACATATGGTTTCACTTATTTGTGGAACATAAGGAACAGTATGGAGAACATTGGAAGAAGGAAGGGAAGAATGAAGGGGGAGAAATCAGAGTGGGAATGAACCATGAGAGGCTATGGACTCCAGGAAACTAACAGGATTTTAGAGGGGAAAGGGGTGGGGGGATGGCTTAGCCCAGGGATGGGTATCAAGGAGGGCACATATTGCATGGAGCACTGGGCGTTATACGCAAACAATGAATCTTGAAACACTACATCAAAAACTAATGATGTACTATATGGTGACTAACATAAAATAATTAAAAAATGGTGACTAACATAAAATAATTAAAAAATTATATTAGTAAAATAGTATTTTTCTTTTATACTCAGGAGTTAATATTGAATAATCAATGAACAGTAATATAAAAAAAAAAAAAAAGCTGCCTTTTGAAAAAAAGAAAACTTCACTTATTGTTCCAGGAAATTGGAAGCCATCATTTCATTCATAACCCCCACTGTCCCCTCACACACCCACCGATCAGTTTTCAGCTGTGGGTTACTTCGTAGCCCTATATGTATCCCTAACCTGGTTTGTCCTCAGCTGCAAGCGTGCCAGGATCTACACGGTGAGGCTAACTGAGCACTAATACACTTGGCTCTGGATGGATATTTGCAGACAGGTATAAAGGAGGTTAACTTGAGGGAATTCCCCTTTCTTTTCCTGAGACAACATAGGGTTTGTTCAAATGGAGGGCAGATAAAGCTCTCAGTACTACTAACAGCATATGTCATTAGACCCAAAGGCAACTTGTCATAGTTGTTTATCAAATGAGAACTGCAAAATAATTAAAATTCAAGTACACAAACTTACTTGGAAAACTACAACTAAAGTTTGTGTTTTGTTTTGTTTTTTAAATTTTGAAGGGGAAATAAATTTCACGATATTATGGACTTTTAGAAATTTCCACTTGGGACTTCAATGCAGATAAAGAGAATTTGGCTGAAAATTAATGCTCCTGATGGAAACATTTATTCTTATCTTACATATTATAGATAACTTGGTTTGTAGCACACTTTGTGTTTAACAGGTGATAATTTAAGTAGTAACCACATAATTTATCCACCGCACTGAGAATGCTCAGTTTTGACAGTGCTCAGAGTTGCTGTTCACACCATTTTGAATTTCATAAATGCCAAATATATTAGAAAACATCGTGACTTTTCATCTATAGAAAAATCAAAATGCCAGGCAAGCACTTAATGACTTCTTGAATTATAGATTGCCTTCTAATCTCAGCCATGTGTGCAATGAAGTCCCACTCTCTATAGTATAATTACTAAAAGCCAGTCAACTTGTTTTGTGTTAGAGAATTTAAGCCAAATGTTGAAAACTGTTTTCAATATTTCAATAGTTTTGAAACTGTGTATTGGTTGCACTTGTATGATCTGATAATTC